>NW_006289082.1:1438959-1455625 GCF_000327345.1 Myotis davidii
TATTTCTGAATGGTGCCCAAAGATTCTGCCGTTTTGCAATCATTTTTTGTTGTTTCTACATAAAATATTCCTATATGTAGGTTGGAGATTGTGGAAAATACAAAAAAAAAAAAAACACTAACCCAGCCGCCTACAGATAAATACTGTTTCCATTTGGTTCCGTTTTTCTGTGTGCACATGTGCCTCTGTATTTACGTATTTTTTTCTTGAGTGTGTGAGAGGTCATACTATTTTAGTGTTGCTTTTTCATTTAATAAAACTGTGTCTAATATGTAATACTTTCAACAATAAAGAATTATAAAAAATAAAACTGTCCATTGAAATATGATTTTTATCACCTGAATAGTATTACATTATTTCAATATTGACAAATATTTGTAAACTTGGCTGCTTGATTCTAACTCATACCTTCTTGAAAATTTACAAATGCGTCTTCAAACAATCTACAGTCAAAAAGTGAAGTCCCGATTTCTTCATAGTCTGGAGGGAGAAAAACATTTTTTTAATTTAAATATTTTATGTGGGCAGAAACACCTCACAAAATAACCCTCCAAAATGAAAAGTAAACAGAGCAGTTATCTACTGGGAACTTGTTAGAAATGCAAATTCTTGGCACCTCTACTGAACAGAACCTCAGGGGGGAGGCCCAGCTATCTGTGACTTAAGCCTTCCAGGTCAGCCGTTGCCAACCTTTCAGACCTCAGGGACACCGGTTGGTGACCGCTGCTCCAGGTGATTCTGAGGGGCATGCTCAAGTTTGAGAAGTGCTTGGTCTAGAGACAAAAGAATGCATTGAATGAGCTTTAAGATATGTTTGCTCTTAATTTCATTTTTTGGTTTTGTCCTATAGAAAATAATCCCTTTCAAATAACCATTTATTTTATACTATTGCTTAAAATATAGACTATCAAGCTTTTTCTTACAAAATAGCATTATTTATAATAAAGGTTTTACGCTCATAGGAGAAAGGATAAGAAGGCTAAGTGGCTATACATCTGCACATATGAATGGCACCTCAGCTTTCCAAAGAGTTCCTAATGAAAGGTCACATTTAACTAAGTCAAATGTCAGTCAGAACAGTAAAATTACTTCCATACTTTAAACTTGAACATACCAAAAAGATACTTGGTTTACTAAGGAACAGAATTTGAGTCAAATCAAAACTAACATAATGCCATTCTCAGATCTTAGCAACAAGTGTGCTCCATCTGGGGGGGTGGATGTGGGACTGAGTTTGGTTCTGAAGTGCCCATCTCTTGCTGGTTACTCTCCGCTATGCACACCTTTGGAAAATACTTGAAAACCTTCATGGCATCAGGATACTTTTTACAAAATTAATGAGTTTGTGAATTGCCCACATCCTGTAGATTTGTAAAAGACAGGAGATCTGGAACAATGGATTTTATTAAAGAATGAAATAAAAAGGAAAATAATACTTCAGATAGAAAATGTGTACAGGTTTTTGGTTTTGTTTTGTTTTATATGTAGGTCTGTGAGAAGTCTCTGTATAGGAATTTTGCAATTTTAGTACCTGATTCTGAAATATTCTCATCCATGAGTCTTTCCTGAATCAAATGAAGTTTTTGTGATATTTCTTCAAATAAATCATTAAGAAGTCCTGCTTCCTTACATTTCTTGAGAAAAGCAACTTTCACAATTGCATCTAAGAATAAGAAAAACATTTTAGAAGGAAACAGTGTTAGGGAAGCTGTTATAAATCACTTTATAGTCTTCTTAAGACGTTGCCTAGTGGTAGATGAGCATAATTAGTTAACACATACAGTACCTTTAGGTTGTCTATTAATTGTAATTTCATCAAACCTCATTTTTTCTAGCTGAAACAATGAATGAAATGTTATGAAAATGTGAAAAACTTTGTTTAGAATAATTATATGAAGCAAGACAATGTTCTCAAATTTAGCTTCAACTCTTTTGAGATGACAGCCTTTGTTATTTTTCTGTCATAGTGACTGTTGTTATAGAACATCTATCTGCTTAAGAACAGAAAGCTGCCAGTACTGGCTCCCGGGGAGCGGGGAATCTCAGTGTGAGGGTGGCACATTACTGTATTCTAAGCTCACACTATCTTGCCTTCTCTATCAAAGAGAATATCCTCTCAATACTGAAAAGTGATGGACTGTCCCAACCTAAGTTATTTTGATCTGCTGGGGTTATGATAAGGATTGTTAAGACAAAAAATTTTATTCTTATAAATTAGTTATTACAGGTCTAGAAGAATAAAGTGGGATACCAACTTTGAAACACATGGCTCATCTTTTTTGGTAAGTATTATAAGTCATATTTGTTACAGAAAAAAACTTATAGCAAACCTGTGTGTCTGCTATCCTCTTCTTCCATTTGTTTTTCGGACCTGTTTACTGTTGTTAGTTGAGGTACCTAGAAGGAGAGAAAAATCAAGATTACTTTATACTGATTTTACTGTTGGCATTGAATTGAAACAGAAATTTTAGGGCTAAAATAAGACAGGTTTAGGAAATTATAGAATTTTTGGAAATTAAGGGGACCATTGAGAAAGCACAGAGTTGCAGAGCAGCAGAAGGTATATTTCCATAGAATAGGGAAGCTGAAAAGCTGCAACAGGTACATTCCATAGAATGAGGGTGGGACCAGCAAAAGGTCTACATTTTCAAAATAAAGAGAAGAAAGCCCTTCATTCAGGGGAGAAGAAAACCCAAAGGGAATAGGAAACCAATAAGGAAGGAGGGGGCAGGGGAGAACCTCACATGCCCCATGTGAGGTTGACCTTTGAGCCTAGGAGTTATTATAGTCACCAGTCTTAAGGAAATAGTGACCAATCAGAGCAGATATCAAGGCACCAGGATCTGCAGCCTTTATAAGCCATAGGGAAAGGAACTCAGTGGAACCCTTCCTTCCTCCCGTGGGAATCCGTTCTGTGGGACTCTCCCCCTTCCCTACGTGGAAGTCTGTACTTGCTCTTTAATAAATTTCCACCTTTGCTATACCACCTTCTGTCCGTGGATTCATTCTTCGATTCTGGCGGACAAAGAATCCGGGTTCCAGTCCAAAAATTCCGTTTCAGAATGTTGTATAAAATGCAAACCAATCTTTTTTGTATAATTCAGTGATAATGCCTATGGTGAAAATCATGCCCCATATTCATCTGTTGATGTAAATATCAAATGTATTTTTGTTTTGTATGACAAAACATCAAGAGTTGTGACAAGTAACTCTTATATAATAAAACAGGAGAAAGGTGAAGGTTGCTTATATGACCTGGTGCATAAAAAACTGTTTGAAATCCCCAAAACATTTTCATATGCTTTACACACAACAGTAATCCAGAAAATTATAAGTTACAAATTAGGTCACGTATGGAGCATGCAGCTGGGAAATACTTGGCTAGGTAAGGATGCTCGACCTTACCTCTAATCATTTTAACATCATAAGCACTATATGGGTTCAGATTCTTCTTACTAATTTGGTACCAGGGGATGTGTTATAGGAGCTATAGGACTGTCACATCTAACTTCTCTTTAATATTCATTTCATTAAGGTTCTATCATTTCACCTGAAATCCAGAATGGTTAAAATGAGGACTTTGTAAGAAGAAACTTAAAGCTATAATAAAATTAAGTCAAAGTACCTGTACAGAAATGCTTGTTGAGTGATCTGCCTTCTTTCTTTTTCTTTGTACTCCTGAAAAATGAGCTGAAAACGTAAATCATGTAGAAATCAGAATCCATAAAGGAAAAGACTGATGCTTGATTACATAAATTGTAAAACTCTTACATGCCAAAAGTTATTACAAAGTCAAAAGATATGCCAAACTTGGACTAAATGTTTGCAACATCTATGATAAAAGGCCAATTTAAAAAATATAAAAAGATCTCATAAATCAATACAAAAAAAGACAGTGGAGTAGAAAAATGGGCAAATTGGGAGCCCTCTGGGGAGAGGGTTCATTGAATAGGAAAACAGACTGGGTGACAGGAAAATAAATATAATTGATCAAAAGATAGAGGAATACACTCAATTTCACTCAAGTAAAGATGCAAAGTAAAAACAGATGGACAAAGATGAAGGTGCTCAGTATCTAATGTTTGCAAGGATTTGGGTAATTATGTACTGCTGGAGCAGCCTCTTTGGAAGATAATTAACCAATAGTTAACTCAGTTTCATTTTTTAGACTCTTTGATCCAGCAATCGACTGAAAGGAAGTTTTCCTAATAGGATAGTTCATAAAGGCACAAAGTTGAATGGAGAAAAATGCTAACTACAGTATTAAATGTGGTAGAAAAACTGGAAGTAACCTAAATGCCCATCATACAGAGACTAGTCCAGTTGTGGTTCAGTTATGTGACTAAATAATGTACACAATGGGACATTATGCAGTCTTTTAAAAGTGAGGTAGATCCACTTGTGTTGATATGGAAGGATCTCTAGAATATATTAAGTGAAAAAGCAAAGTACAGTAGTAGGTAAGTTTGTATACACAGACAATTTTGGAAAGAATTCAAAAGACAATCTTCTGGGGAGAAGATTCACTACCAGTGTTATAATCTGCTTTTTAAAACTAATACATTATTGTTACCTTTCCTGTCAATAAACAGTAATTGACAACAGGGTTTTTCATAGTATTTCTTAAGTTAAAAGAGTAATGGTTTCAACCAAAAAAAAAAAGTAAAGAAAAGGATATGTATTGAAATGGCATTTAGTTCTGAACAGCTTATTTTATTAACACCCAGTAATTCCTAGGAAGTGTACTTTATATGTCCCTAGTCCACCCTCATTGGGACCTAAACTGTGGCCAAAGCTTGCTACATATGAGGTGTACTGAATTCCTGCTAGCAACACATATTTCAAAATAATGTAAATTTACGATTTCTTATTCTTCCCCAAAACATCAACCCATTATTTTTTGAAAAGGTACCGAAACAGGAATTTTTAGGGGTGAAAAAACAGGTTTTAGGAAATTTTAGAAATTAAGGAAATTAAGGGGACCATGGAGGAAGCACAGGGCTGCAGAGCAGCAGAAGGTATAGTTCCATAGAATGAGGGAGCTGAAAAGCTGCAACAGGTACATTTCCATAGAATGACCCTTCATCCAGAAGGAGAAGAAAGCCCAAAGGGAATAGGAAAACAATAACAAAGAGGGGGGAGAACCTCACATGTTTCATGTGAGGTTCTACCTTTGAGCCTAGGAGTTACTATAGTAACCAGTCCAAAGGAATAGTGACCAGAGGGGATATCAAGGCACAGGCTCTGTAGCCTTTATAAGCCACAGGGAAAGGGAACTCAGTGGGACCCTTTTCCCCACTCCCGACGTGGGGTTTTGTACTTGTTCTTTAATAAATTTCCACCTTTGCTATACCACCTTCTGTCCGTGGATTCATTCTTCTACTCCGGCGGACAAAGAATCTGGGACATCCTGCCCAGGGAACAAACACCGTATGTTCCAGCCCAAAAATTTTGCTTCAGTAATGACTCAAAAATGAGGGTAATGATATTGTTTGGATAAAATGAAGTTGGTATGACACAGAATTGAGCCTTTTCCAAATAGGTCCTAACTCCAGTCCACAAGGAGCATTCCAGATTCTGTGCTAGAAAGATACTGCTTTTTCTGACAGTACGTGGAAACCATTCATGAATGAATGTCCATCTCATACTTCCATTCAGACAGGGTCCAATTTTAGAACTTAATTGCTAACCATTAATTAGAACTGAAATGCTAACCATGCATTCTTAGGACACTTTCATTTAGGGGCCATGCAGCACTTTATCAATTTTATCTACTAAAAATTCTGATATTCTTTTAGAAGAGAAGCAGTCACAAAAAGGCAGAGCTTTTTACCTTGTTGTGAGACAGTCTTCTGAATGCAGTGAGGATGGAAGACACGAGACAAAGGCTTTACAGAGAGGAGGCCTAGTTCACAAAGAAAACTTAGTACATTATGTGACACACTGTACAAAGGAAATGACAATTTTATATGTAAAATGTTTAATTCAGAAATTTTTATTTTAATTCAGTGAGGCTAGTAAATCAGGTTACTTCATGTCTTACCTAAATGATTACTTTTCTTTAAACCCACAATACTAAATTTTAGAGACTTACCAGATTGAGTTTCTCTCGATGGATCATGTTCTTGGCAAAACACTCTGAAAATGGAATTTCAAAGAATTGTTAAATATTTTTACATATTTTCAAATATGCCTATTTTCGTGATTTAAAAAGGAATTAAACTATCTTTATGATAGTATTGCCCTAAATATTTGTTAAAGAAAAATGCTGTTTGAGACTTCCAGTCAAGAGGAAATATAGGTAAACGCTGTGCTGGCCTCCTCCCATGGCCACATCAAATTTACAACTAAATTATAGGACAAACCCTCCTGAGAATCACCTGAAAGTCTTAGCTGAACAAAACTCTTATAACTAAGGATAGAAAGAAAACCCATGTCAAGACTGGTAGGAGAGGCAGAGATATGAAATGCACTATCCCAACACCCATGTGTGGCTATTCAGAACTGGGAGGGATAGCTTGGCTGTGGAGGCCCCTCACTCCTTAGCCCCACACCAGACTCTCCAGCCCAGAAGACCAGTGCCAGGAAGAGGAGACCCCACCACGTGTGGCTGTGAAATCAGCAGGGACCCAGTCTGGGTGTGAAGGAGGGCTGTTATAAGACCCAGACAACCTCTTAAAAGACTTGAGTACAGACTCACTCACCCTAAATTTTAGAGAAGGGAAAGAAGCTTAAAAAGTGCCAGGGACATATGTGGAGGAACTAGTCTGGCTTCAAGTAAGACCTGGAGGAGTAGCTCTCTCAGGACAAAAGTGCCATCAGGCACCATTGGTCTGTTGTTGACTCCTCCCCACATACAACCTGCAGGTGCTGGTGGACACAAAAATCTGAGTCAACCTGGCTAACAGAGTTCACCTTGGCCTGGTGATTCCCCGACACCCCGCCCCACCTAATTCCCACACCCACCCAAACACCTTTCAGAGGCTTATCCACACAAGCTCTGTGGAATTTCCTAAAATTTCTAAAAGATCCACAAACCCCAAATGAACACTGTCTGGCCTCAGCTTTCCATGTACCTCTTGCTACCAGTCCCAAGCCTGGAGCTAGTAGAAGCCAGCCTCATTCCACAGCATAGCCACTATCACGTGCCTCCACTCCCAGCACAGGCAGCTACCAAACACCGACCACTCTGCAGCTCCTACCAGGTGGCCTCAGGCCAAAGAGCAGCTGACCTTGCCCTGCACAGGAGCCCCTCCTAAGAGGCCCTGGAACCAACACACCTGGGGGCTGGCTTCAGACCACACCAGAGCACCACCAATTAGTGCCACAAATGACACACCCAAATAGTGGTCTCAGTAGGCACCAGAGCCCTGCTAAAGCAAATCCCACTTTGTGGGGTCAGCCCCTGCACAACAGCTTTGCTGTAGTCATTGCCTCACAATCTGTCAGCCTGAGGATCAATCCCACCCACTGATGTGCCAACAGCAATCAAGGTTCAACTCAATGGAAGGGACATAAAACCCACACAAAGGACACCACTGGAATACCCAATTCAAGTGAACAGGGAGACTACGCCACGGGGCCCCACAGGACACCTTCTACATAAGGCCACTCTCCCAAGACTGGGAGATACAGCAGTTCTACCTAATACATAGAAGCAAATACAAGGAGGCAGCCAAAATGAGAAGACAAAGAAACAGGTCCTAAATGAAAGAACAGAACAACATTCCAGAAAAAGAATTAAACAAAATGGAAGCAAGCAATCTACCAGATGCAGCATTCAAAGTAATGGTTATAAGGATGCTCAATGAACTTAGGGGAAGAGTGGATGGTATCAGTGAGACATTCAATAAAGAGATAGGAAGCTTAAAAAAAAAAGAGATAGAAAAAATGAAGAACCAGTCAGACATGAAGAATACAAGAACTGAAATGAAGACTACATTAGATGGAATCAGCAGATTAGATAAAGGAGAGAAACAAAACAGTGATATGGAAGATAAGGTAGCAGAACAGCAAAAAGAAAAAATAATTTTAAAAAAATGAAAATAGTTTAAGGGACTTCCAGGGCAATATAAAATGTAATGACATTCACATCACAGCAGTACCAGAAAGAGAAGAGAGAGAATAATGGATTGAGAACTTATTTGAAGAAATAAGAAAACTTCCCTAATCTGGCAAAGAAAATAGACATACAACTCTAGAAAGTGCAGAGTCCCAAAAAAGATGAACCCAAAGAGGCCCACACCAAGATGCATAATTAAAATACCAAAGGTTAAAAGGGGACATCTACGATACGTTCAATAATAAAAATAAATAAAATAAAACAAGAGGCCCGGTGCATGAAATTTGTGCATGGATAGGGTCCCTAGGCCTGGCCAGCAATCAGGGCCTTCCTTAGTTCCACGCCGCCCCCTGGTGGTCAGTGCACATCATAGCCAGCAGTTGAACTCCCAGTCAGCCGAACTCCCAAGGGGACAATTTGCATATTAGTCTTTTATTATATAGGATGCGAAAGGTTAAAGACAAAGAGAGAATCTTAAAAGCATCAAAACAAACTGTTAGAAAACTAAGGGAGCTCCCATAAGACTGTTAGCTGATTTCTCAATAGAAACTTTGCAGGCCTGAAGGGTTAGCACAAAATATTTAAAGTGATAAAAAGCAAGGACCTACAGCCAAGGTTACTCCACCCAGAAAGACTATCATTTAGAATATTAGGAGCGATAGCTTTCCAGCCAAGAAAAAGCTGAAGGAGTTCATCACCACCAAACCAGTATTACAAGAAAGGTTAAAGAGAGAGAGAGAGAGAGAGAGAGAGTTGGGGGAGGAGGAAAAAAGGAGAAGCAGCAAAAAATAAGAGTAAGAAAATATTGCAAAGAAAAATTATTACTGATAAGGTAAACAATAAAATCACTGGATCAATCAACTATAAAGTTAATACAAAGTTTAAAGGCAGAAGTAAGTACAACAGTTAAATCAAGGGATACACACACACACACACACACACACACACAAGAAGTAAAAAAAAATGATGTAAAAATAAATGTGGAGGTGGAGAGTAAAACTGGTTGTGACTTTAGAATGTGTTCAAATTTAAGCAACCACCAACCTAAGACAGACTGCTGTAAACATAGATGGGATATATGATGCACAAACCAAAAGACTGCAAAAGATATACAAGAAATAAAGAGAAAGGAATCAAACACAACACTATAGAAAGTCATCAACATACAAGAGAGTAAGAGAATAACAAAGGAACAGAGAAGAATTACAGAACCAATCAGAAAACAATAATAAAATGGAAATATCTATATGCCTTGCAATAATTTAAGTATAAACAGATTAAATAATCTATCAAAAGACAATGGATAGTTTCCTCAAAAAAATTAAATATGGAACTCCCATTTGACACAGTGGTTCCACTTCTAGGAATATATCCTAAGAAACCAAAGCCAATCAGAAAGAATGTATGCATCGCTATGTTCATAGCAGTGCAATTCATAATAGCTAAGATCTGGAAACAGCCCAAGTGCCTGTTTCATCAGTAGATGAGTGGATAAAAAAGAGTTGTGGTACATTTACACCATGGAATACTATGCAGCAGTAAAAACAGAAGGATATCTTACCCTTTGAGACAGCATGCAAGGATCTGGAGAGTATTATGCTAGATGAAATAAGCCAATCAGAGAAAGACAAGTATCACACGATCTCACTCATATGTTGAATCTAATGAACAAAATAAACTGAAGAACAAAACAGACCAGAGACAGAAATATGGGACACACTGTCCAACCTCAGAGGGAAGAGATTAACCAAAGAACTTATATGCATATATGCATAACCCATGGACATTGACAATAGTGTGGTGAAGGCCTGGGGCAGGGGGCAGATGTCTGCTAGAAGGGGTTAATGAGGGGAAAATGGGGACATCTATGATACTTTCAACAATAAAGATCAATTTTAAAAAAGGCAATGGATAAAGAAATTGTGGTACATACATAATGAAATATTACTCAGCCATAAAAATAATGAAATCTTACCATTTGCAACAACATGGATGGACCCAGAGGGTATTATGCTAAGTGAAATAAGTCAGACAGAGAAACACAAATATAGATTTCACTTATATGTGGACTCTAAAGAACAAAATAAATGAACAAACAAAATCGAAAAAGACTCACAGATACAGGGAACAAACTGATGGTTGCCAGATGAAGGGATGAAGAAGCAGAAAACAGGTACAGAAGAGTCACAGGGACATCAGGCACAGCACAGGGAAATAGTCAATAATAGTGTAATAACTGTAAGGGTGCCAGGAGGGTGAAAACTTACTGAAGGTCTCACTTCATAAATTATATAAATGTCCAATCACTACGTGGTACACCTGAAACTAATAAAATATTGAACGTCTCTAATTGAAAAAACTTTAAAGTTAAGCCAAAAAAAAAAAAATCTGTTCGAACCTGTGTAAGTTACTGACCCACATCAAGCACAGATGGAGCCTCTGCCAGATGTTCTCCACGTTCTTGGGCCTCAGAAAGGTCGGTATGCTCTCTTGAAGGGTTTAGCCCTGACTAGATATTCTGAACATACTAGTTTATAGATAGTAATCAGTAGGTTTTTACTGAATAAAGACACCTAAGGACCCAACATCTAAGATGCACAAAATTTTATCTGACTATACAAAGTTCTGATTTTCAACAATAAATATTTAGCACAAAACTGCATGTATTAATTTGGGAAGCACAGTTTTCTAACTCCACAGGCATCTCACCTAAATTTTAGATTTGAACTGCATGACTCTAGAATTGATCAGTGCCCCAGAAGAGAAGTAGCAAAGTTATGAAAAAGAAATGGTGAATTTTAAGGATCTGCTCAAGCCGCATTTTCTTTCCATCCTTTCTTCCTCCTCAGCCCCTACCTACATCTCCTTCCTTCCCTTATGGTGCTGAGCCCTAAGATGCAGGGTCCCCTCACCTACGGGAATGAATGAATGCTTGCTGTCTCACACCAGTTCCCACCTCCTCCATTTAGTTTTCTCAGCCACCCCACCTCTTCTCCCAATCAAAATTAATCTCACCCTTTGGATTCTGGTATCTCTGAGCACTTTCATTTGCCAGGTACTTAATTTTTTTTTAATATGAAAATTTTCAAACATATATAAATGTGGAGGAGATATGATGAACCCTCATGCCCCCAACCATCATTCAGTTTCACTCAACATCATTAATCGTCAGGAAATGCAAATCAAAATCACAATAAGATATCACCTCACACCTGTTAGGATGGCTATTATCAGAAAGACTAGAAATAAGAAGTGTTGGTCAGGATGTGGAGAAACCTTGTGCACTATTGGTGGAAATGTAAATTGATGCAGCCATTATAGAAAACAGCATGGAAATTCCTCAAAAAATTAAAATTAGAACTACCATACAATCCATTTCTGGGTATTTATCTGAAGAAAACAAAAACACTAATTTGCAAAACTATATGCACCCCTATGTTCATTAAAGCTTTATTTACAATAGCCAAGATATGAAAACAACCTAAGTAGCCTGAATCAATTTAGTTAACAGTTGGCTTACTGTTTTGTTTTTACTAAATTATATAATTATTTAACTGAACTGAAACTTTTCATCGAAAGGGAGCTCAAGTTTCACCCTGGATAAAATAAATATAATTCTATTGGACTTGAAATATGCCTTATTAGGCCCTGGCCAGTGTGGCTCAGCTGATTGGAGCATTGTCTCATACACCAAAAGGTCATGGGTTCAATTCCCGGTCAGGGCACATACCTGGGTTTCATGTTTGGTCCCAGGTTGGGGTATGTATGAGAAGCAGCCAATCGATGTTTCTCTCTCACATTTATATTTTGTTCTCTCTCTCTCTCTCTCTCTATCTCTCTCTTTCTCTCTCTCTCTCTCTCTTTCTTTTCCTTTCTCTCTAAAATTGATGAGCATGTCCATTGATGAGGATTAAGAAAAAAAAAGAAATATGCCTTATTGGGTTAAAATTAACATTTAAAGAATTATTAAGGACATGACGCAAGATTTAAAAGTCAAAAGCAATACAAACAAGGTAAGTTTCTTTAATAACTGAAAGACTGATTACTGTATTTGTTGCATAGTTTATAATTTTTAGAAGTTATTTATAGGTATGATAGTGGTGACCATGGTGGGAAAAGGTATTTATTGAGCAGACAAGATGGATAAACAATAGACCTGTGGCTAACAAGTAAGGCTCCTTTCCTGTTTATAGGAAAGAGCAAATGTAAACTGGTTCCCAGTCTCACAGCTACCCATTATGTAGATCACTAGGTCACTCATGCCACTCTGACCACCAATGCTTTCTTTCCACCAGAAAAGAAGGAATGTAGGAAGATTACAAACAAAACCAAAAGCAACCCTACTTATTTTCTTCCCATGACATATGGAGAACGTGTTGTGAAGTCAGATTCCCAACCAGGGACCCCAAACTAAGTTCTTACTTAGAAATAATTAGCATAAAATTAGTTTTAAAAATCTCTTTGCACCCTAACCAGTGTGGCTCAGTTGGTTCGAGTGTTGTCTTGTACAGTGTAAGGTTGAAGGTTAGATTCCCCAATCAGGACACATACTTAGATTGCCGGTTCAATCCCCAGTTTCTCAAATCAATGTTTCTTTTTCTCTCTTACCCCCTCCCCTGCTTTCTCTAAAAAAATAAACATCTCCTCGGGTGAGAATTAAAAATATATGTATCTTTGCCTTAATCTTAAACCATTCCTTATTTTATTCCAGTCCCCCCAAATGTGGCTCTAAAACTGTTTTATTAAATACTTATAAATTCCTCCAGATCCAGTGTGTAGAACAGCACGGTCATTCTTGGCACAGAAAAAGTGGTAATTCTTGGGACAGGATTTTTTATCACATCCCACGGTGGCTCCTTTTTCATCACAAAATGTGCATTTCTACAGAAGAATAGATATTACTGAGTAAGCACCTGTTCTCATAATCTTTCTTAAAATTTAAAATTAAACGTGCTATTAAATATTATTTTTAAGTCAGTAACCCTAATGTCCTGAGGTACAACATTACTTACATTTGGCTGGTTAGCTAACTAGAACACTTGGCACAGACTGTTTTGAAATGATCTGATTAAAAGCAGAAAACCGCTCTGGCTGGTTTGGCTTAGTGGATAGAGCATTGGCCTGCGGACTGAAGGGTCCCGGATTCGATTCCAGTCAAGGGCACATGCCTGGGTTATGGACTCGATCCCCAGTGGGGGGCGTGCAAGAGGCAGCTGATCAATGATCATCTCTTATCATGGATGTTTCTCTCTCTCCCTCTCTGAAATCAATAAAAAAAGCAGAAAACCTGTTTTGTTTCAAAAAACTAATCTCAAAAAGCAGGGTTGGAAAATTGTCCAGCTCTAAGCACTGGGTCCTGTTACAGACACTGAGTCTGTGGCTGGAGCAGCTAGCTCCTGGTTGTGCCACTAAGAGCTGTGTGGTCTCCAGCCAGTCACTTCCTCTCTCTTAGACCCACATTTCTCCCTGTATATAACAAGGCCTGTTTTACAGATTGTGTGATAGGTAAAGGCCTCTAAGGAGATGATATATAAGCTTAGATGTGAATAATAAGAGCTCCTAGCATGCAAACAACAACACAATCAGGGGGAAGGACATTCTAAGCTGAAGGCCTTATGTTCTGGCAGCAAGAATGAATTTCGACAACGGCAAGCTTTCTGGAAGGATGGGGCAGAGCTGCGAGAGGTGGGGGTGGGTTACGGGAGGGGGCGCTGGTGTAGTTGGAGCAGAGAGGAGGCAAGGAAGAGTCTGGGATAAGACCCAAGGTATAGTCAGGGCTGTGTCATGTAGGGCTTATAAGCCAGAGTAAAGAGTTGGGATTTTATCCTCATGCAAGGGGAGCATAAACTGAGCAATATTTTTAAGACACTATGCTGGCTGCTGTGTGGAGAATGGGCTGGGGTAAGGATGGGCAGGAGAGAAAGCACGGCAAGTATCGGTAGTGCTCAGCAACCATCCAAAAGAGGCAGACCAGCGACTTCACTACAGTGGGTCACAGACACAGAGAGAAGTGGAGGACACAAGTCTGTCTGTAGGATGGTACTGACGGGCTTGATGCTCGGTTGGGAGGTTAATGAGGAGATGATGGCTAAAGGACGTGCTGTTTATTGAGGTGAGGAGTGAACAGGTTTGGATGGAGTGTGTGTGTGTGTGTGTGTGTGTGTGTGTGTGTGTGTAGCAGGTGTGGTGAACGTCTGGCCCCAGGGCCGTATAAGGCCCATGAAATCATTTGGTCTGGCCCTGCCAAGACATTAGGGATGAGTTAATTAAATGTTTGACCAAATGTAGCAGGCTAATTTTTAAGTTGATAGCTTTTTATAGTCCACAAATGATGTTATAAATATCCAAATGGCTCTTTGCAGAAAAAAGGTTCCCCATCCTGGTGTAGAGGATGGATTTTTGGCCAGTTTAACATGAGATGCTGTTAGATATCCATGTAGATATGCCAGACTGGTTGTCAGGGTTAGAGATACAGAGTCACTGGCATAAGTATGGTAAAGCCATGAGAACTGCATGATGTCACGTAGGCAGGCTGTTCCCACATGATGGAGGAAGGAGCCCAGGGTAGAGCACTGGGCACCCTGAACTTTAAGGGTTGAGCAGAGGAGGAAAACAGCTCAAGGCGCCCGGGAGCAGCAGCCAGCTTACAGATAAGAGCTATACTAGCAGAGTGTATCTAGGAGGTCAAAGAATAAAGTGCTTCAAAATGCAGGGCACAGACAACTGCGAGATGAATACTGCTGAAAGGTCAACTAAGGACAGAGAAGGAACAGTGCCACTGACAAGTGTCTTGTGTAAAAGGGAGGGTTGTTTTTTAAGATGACGTGATCAGTTGCTCATGTTCACATGCTGAGGGGAATAATGTAATAGAAAGGGGATACTGATGTAAAGAGGGTAGAGGTAAATGCAAGGGTCTAGTCCTTAAGAAGGAAGGGTACTGGCTCCAAAGTCCAAGAGGACGGTTAGCTTTCACAGGAGGAAGGTCCAGGTGGGACAGAGGTGGGTGGGTGGTGGTTTGGATACTAGGAGTTCCGTCCAATGGTTGCCATTTTCTCAGTAAAAGTCAGGCAAAGAAATGTACAGCACCAAGGATTAACCCTAATGTACACTATGCACTTTGGGTGTTTATAATCTGTCAATGTAGGTTCATTACTTTGTAAGAAATGTACTTTCTGGGGGGGGGGGATGTTGATGGTGGGGAGTGGCTATGCATGTGTGGGTGCCGGGGGTTATATAAGAAATCTCTGTGCCTTCCCCTCAAATTTTCTGTGACCCTAGAATTGTTCTAAAAAATAAAGTCTATTTAAAAAGTCATTAACTTGGGGATAGGAAGATGAAGTGGGGAGAGGTTTTAAAGAGAGTTGAGGGGATATGAAACAGTAACTGTGGTGGGTGGAGAATCCCTTTGAGGTATGTGACTATGACTCTAAGATCAGTCAACACATTTGTGGGGTTATCGCCTGTTGTTCCCAACTGCTCAAGTGTGGGTGCTATTCAGCATATGCAGACAACAGACAGACGCAATTTCCCCAGGGTTGGGGCTTTGCTAGGAGAGTAAGGATGTGGGCGGTGGGGAGAGGGAGACCAGGGGTGTTTGGAAGAGTATTACCACAATGACGGATCATGGCTATGAGGTGGGGCCATTGATTGTGAAGGGGTCAATGAAACACTGCTGGAGCTGGGTGAGCTGAGCAGACAGGACATGTCTAAAGAAAAATAATCTTCATTGTCTCCAGTGATCAGAGAAATGCAAGATAAAACTTTCTTTCAGACTGGTAAAAATTAATAAAGTTGGATATTCATTTTTGTCCAGGGCTGGGAGCAGTGCTTTTCATCCCCGATGTACAGATATATAGTGATACAACCGTTTTGGGGGACAGTGTGTCAGCATGTTTCAAAAATTTTAAAGAGAATTCTCTTTGACACTCAGCCACTCCACTTCTGGGAATATTCTCTACAGTGACACTCAAACAAATACACAAGGATATATGTACAAAGATTTGCTGCAGCTTTAGTTGTTATAGTGAGAAACCGGAATCAACTCATTACCTAACAACAATAGAATGGTTGTGTGCATTCCGGGACATCCTCAGGAATTCTATGAAGTCAATGCAGAGAATGGAGAGTCATATGCTCACAATTTTATAAACATGCCATGTCATTCTTGCCTTCCACATTCTGCACATCCTGTTCCCTCTCTCCGCATTCTCCTTCCTCGTCTTCATTTTCACCTACAAGGACTCCTGAGGCCCAAACGTGGTGAAGCACCTGCTTGCTGAGTGCCTTGTGCTGACCCTCAGCATGTCAGGCTGTGTGGAAACTGGCCATGTATGTGCTGACACCTTGCAAGGGCTAAATCAATGTTTCTCAGATTCATTAACCCTATCATGGTGGTGGCAAGGGCTTTAGGTACTTATACTTGCTGTACTGCTTGCTTGTTAAGCTGTGCAAGGCCTTTCATAAGGAAGTCTAAAGTAATGGACCCAGTAGAAACTGACCACAGCTTCAAGGGTAAACCCTGACGAGTTAGTCACCTCTAGCAATGGGTGCAGGAAAGGGGGGGGGCAGCAATTAAACATTCTGAGGGCTCTTATTCCATGCTTG
>NW_006289082.1:1455653-1457031 GCF_000327345.1 Myotis davidii
AAACGAGAAACTGTGATGCTTCAGTTGGTGCCTGCAGCCACCCTATGACCACAAGGGAACCAGCTGATTTTGTGGGTAGGAGGGCAGAGAGGATGATGGGCCCTTGATGACATCATTGAGCCTTTGAAACAACCAACCTTGAAGCCAGCTGCTCCTCTGGCTAAGTGAGAAAATAAGCATCCTTTTTGTTAAAGCCATTTTGAGTCGGCATCCCTCCTACTTACAGCCAAAAGCATTCTAAGGCATATATACTTTGCTGATGAAGCATTTGATAGTTTATTTTAAATTATTAAATGTTCCACCTGAGTTTCCAATACAGGTCCCACTTCCTTCGGCTCTCCAAGATGCATCTCTATCCTTGGTGTATTAATCAAATAGACTTTCTTTTGAAGGCATCCCCCAAGGGTCTGTTCATTTTGTAAGTAATAACATAATTTATACTTACCAATCGCCTTCCTCTGAAGATTTCTTTCTTTACTGCTTCCACATTAAAACTTCTATAACCATGTTTTGGATCACTATCCTCACATTCCACAAGTGCTGAAGAATACAGCTGCAGATTGGGAAGAGAAGAGCATGCATAAAGGAATGGTGAGAGCTACAAGTCAGAAAATGGCAACAGAAAGGAATCACCAGGCGTGGAAGATGATAGAACAGTGACAACATCTTGGGGGTCTGAGCAGATCACAAGCCACCGTGCTTTTCCTGGAAGTGGTCCCAATCCCCAGGCATGTTTTCTATTCCATAACCCTGACCCCCAATGGCTAACTGAACCTGGTTGGGGCTCTAACCCCACGCTGGACCAATCAGATTTTCTATCCTAGGAAAGTAGAATAGGCTCTGAGCACATGCTCAGAGCAAGCCAGCCTGTAAAAAGAAAAAGAAAACAAAAATGAGGCTAGAGAGGTTCCTGGTGGCTTTCCAATGCCTGTTTCTTACACCGGCCTGCATGTCTGCCTTTAGGAGACATGAAATGCCCCAGCAACCTTATCACAAAGCCCCTTTTCTTTGTGTTACTTGAAACCAAAAGAATTCAACTACCTCGGAATCAACGTAACACATATGCTCAAATAACAAAGGGTATGAAAAACAAAAATTTGTGATACTGGAATATAAGCAAAGATTTCTTAGGAAAAGCAGAAACTATTTAGAAACTATATAGAAAAAGTTTGTAAGTTGGACTTTCTTTTTTTTTTAAATTAAATCTTTATTGTTCAGATTATTACATTTGTTCCTCTTTTTTCCCCTCATAACTCCCCTCCTCCCAGTTCCCGCCCCACCCTCCGCCCTCACTCCCCACCCACTGTCCTCATCCATAGGTGCACGATTTTTGTCCAGTCTCTTCCTGCATCTCCCACACCCCTTTCCCCCCCAAGAG
>NW_006289082.1:1458070-1462215 GCF_000327345.1 Myotis davidii
CCGAGTCCCAGCAACCGCTGCAAACCTCAGCGAGAAAGCGGCCTTCGAGTTCTGACCAAAGCCAGACAGTCCCGCTTCTCCCGTTTGAGTCTGGGTCCCTAGAGACTTGCCCGGCTCTGGAGCTCAGAGTCTGAAGCTCCCTCCCGACTGAAAACAACAACCGTGCCCTCCGCCGCTAGCCCGCTCCGCGTGCACTCCGCACCTGAGTATTTCACTTCAGCACTGCACCTCCTCTGAGTCTGAGTATGATATTCTCTTTCCTCCTAGTTGTAGAATTTCCATTCAGCCAGTCTCCCTGTGGTACTGAATGATGTCCGTTCCGTCTTTTAGGTGTAATTTGAATTGGTTGTTCAAGGCAGCAATCTCTGGCGTTAACCTATGCCGCCATCTTGGTTTCTCCAAGTTGGACTTTCTTAAAACTAAAACATTTTGCTCATTGAAAGAATTGATAAAAAAAAAAAAAAAGGCAAATCAGAGACTGGGAGGAAATATTCATAATATGGCCCTGGCAGTTGTGGCTCAGTTGGTTGGTTATCATACTGGGTACCAAAAGATTGCCAGTTTGATTCCAGGTCAGGGCACATGCCTGGGTTGCAGCTTGATCCTCAGCAGGGGGCATATAGGAGGCAGTCGAGTGATGTTCCGCTCTCACACAGATGTTTCTCTCTTTCTCTCCCTCTCCCTTCCTCTCTCTCTAAAAAAAAAAAATTAATAAAAAATATTTTTAAAAATTTTCATAATATGAATATTTGAAAAGTATATCAGGAATATAGGAAAAACTCTTATAACTCATCCTATATAATAAGAGCCTAATATACTAAGTGTCCAACCATTCCTTCGACTGTTTGACTAGTCACTGTGATGCTCACTGACCACCAGGGGGCAGACGCTCCAAACGGTACGTTAGCTTGCTGCTGGGTCCTGCCAATTGGGACTGGGTGAGATGGGCCAGACATGCCCTGGAGCCCTCCGCCGGTCCCTCCCCGGCCCCAACTGTGCATCAGTGGGATCCCTTGGCCTGGCCTGTGCCCTCTTGCAGTCTGGGACCCCTCAGGGGATGTCAGAGAGCCAGTTTAGGCCCAATCCCCCCAGGCCAAGCCGAGGGGCCCCACCCCCACTGGTGCACAAATCTGTGCACCGGGCCTCTAGTAATAAGATAAAAAATTCAATTAAAAATGGGCAAAACATTTGAACAGACATTTCATAGAAAAAGTTACTAATGTTGAAGAAGCACATGAAAAGAATCTCAATATCTTTAAACTTCAGACAAATTAAAACCATACCAATAAGATACCAATATACACTCACTAGATTAGCAAAAATGAAGAAGACTGAAAATACCAAGTGTTGATGGTGTGGATCAAATACAATTCTTACACATTGTTAGTAGTGTAAAACAATGCACTACTTTTTTTTAAAATATATTTTATTGATTTTTTACAGAGAGGAAGGGAGAGAGATAGAGAGTCAGGAACATCAATGAGAGAGAGACATCGATGAGCCGCCTCCTGCACATCCCCCACTGGGGATGTGCCCGCAACCCAGGTACATGCCCTTGACCAGAATCGAACCTGGGACCCTTCAGTCCGCAGGCCGACGCTCTATCCACTGAGCCAAACCGGTTTCGGCAATGCACTACTTTTAAAGTTAAACATATACTTAATTTATGACCCAGCATTCCTCTTTTAGGTATTCACCCAAGAGAAATAAAAGCTTATACTCACACATAAAGACTCATATTCATAGCAGATTTATCCTAATATCCCCAAACTGGATATGACACATATTTTTATCAATAGGGAAATGGTTAAAGAAATTGTGATATATCCATACAATGGAATACTATGCAGAAGTTGAAAGGAAAAAGAAAAGAGATACATTCAATAACATAGAAGAATGTATACTGAGCAAAAATAAATAAATAAATAAATAAAATAAAAGCCAGATATAAAAGAATACATGCTATAGGATTCCTTTCACATGAGATTCAAGAAAAGACAAGGGACTGGGCAGGGGCGGGGATGGGGGGGTTATTGCAAGGAGGTACAAGTGAACTTTTTTGGGTAATGGAAATGTTCTATATCTTGATGGTTGGTGGTGGTTACATTGGTAAAGAGATGTCTTAAAACTCTTCAAGCTGTATACTTAAAATATTTTGTTTTATATATTAAAATTAACTAAAAATTAACAAGTTAACATTCACAGTATATTAGAATAAAATCTCATGATCAAACAGTGTTAATCTCAGAATGGTTTAACAGCAGAAAATAAGTACGTAACAGATTACTAACAAATTAAAAAGAGAAAATTGGAGACATGAAAACCATTTGGAACCCATGAATTAGAATCCTTTGTTATAAAGAAAGTTATTAGGACAACAGATGAAAACTTGAGTGATTTGAGTAATACATTAATAGTAATTTCATGATTTAAAAAATATATTTTTATTGATTTTAGAGAGAGGAAGGGAGAGGGAGAGAGAGAAACATCAATGATGAGAGAGAATAATTTATTGGCTGCCTCCTGCACGTGCCCCCCAACTCCCCCCACCATTGGGGATTGAGCCCACAACCTGGCCATGTGCCAGTCCATGGGTCAATGCTCAACCACTAATCCACACTGGCCAGGATAATTTCCTGATTTTGATGGTCATATTGTGATTATGTCAAAGAATGTCCTTGTTTGTAGGAAATACAAACTAAAGTAAGACTGTCCCAATTTAATTTCAAATGGTTCCAACAAAAATATTTTTTGTACTGTATGTGCAACTTTTCTTAATATTCAATATTCTTTTAGCAAACTAGAAATAAAAGGAAACATCCTTATTTCAATAAAGTAAAATATTAAAAACTTAAAGTATACACAAATTAAAATCTTAGAAACATCCCATTAATATAAGAAATAAGACAAAGCTCCCTACTTAAAAGTTTCTATAAATAAATAAAATCTAATCACTATTATAACAGAATGATCTAGAAAAATGCAGTAAAACAAGAAAAAGAAATGAAGAAGCCCAAAAATTAAAAGAAAAAAAAGTATCTTTATTTGCAGATGAGGCTTGTCCAAATAAAATATCCAGGTGAATCTAGAGACTACTAGAATTAATATGAATTTGCAAAAATTATTGGACAAGATCAATTTTTTAAAATCAATAGTGTTTGAAAAAAAAATCAACAGTGCTTGTATGTACCAATAATAGCTTATTTTAAGCAGGTAGTAAGAAAAAGTAACAAAACAAACTCAGGAATAAGCCTAACCCAAAGTTCTAGAACTACATAGAAAAAAATTATTAAACATTTCTAAAATTCATACAAGATCTGAATGACTGGGGAGACAGACCCTGTTAATGGATAGAAAAACTCATATATCATGAGGGTGTCTATTTTTCTCCCAAATTAAAATGTCTTTTAAAAAGCTTCTATAAAACATTTTAAAAATATATTTTTATTAATTTCAGAGAGGAAGAGAGCAACAGAAACATCAATGATGAGAATTATTGATCGGCTGCCTCCTGTACCATCACCCCTACTGGGAACTGAGCCCGAAACCTGGGCATGTGCTCTGACCAGCAATCGAACCAGGGACCTCCTGGTTCATGAGTTGACACACAACCACTGAGCCAAACCACTGGGCTAAAAAGCTTCTTCATAATTCTTGTTATAAATAAGATTTAAAGTAATCATAAGGTAATAAGATCCAAGAAATTAAAAAGTCAGAAAAACATCCTCCTAAAATCCCCACTTAAAAGCCCAAACCATGGCCAACTCATCATTCTTTGTACTTAAAGTACCATTTTTCTATTTTGGTATATCCTTCCCTAAAAGAACTCAGGTATTTATTTATTTTATTTTTGTTAATCCTCACAAAAAGATATTCTTCCATTGGTTTTTAGAAAGTGGTAGGGAAGGGAAAGACATAGAGAAAAACATCGATGTGAGAGAGACACATCGATTGGTTGCCTCCTGCATGGGCTCACTTGACTGGAATCAAATCCAGGACACTTCAATCCAAAGGGCTGATGCTCTATGTACTGAGCCAAACAGGCTAATGAAAGAACTCCTGTATTTTCAAGTAACTTACCAAACAATTTTCATGAGCAGCTATGTCCTCTGATTGTGCACAGTACAGGACACCACACTCGAGGT
>NW_006289082.1:1462462-1466951 GCF_000327345.1 Myotis davidii
GTCAATCAAAAAGTGGGCAAAAGACCTAAATAGATACTTTTCAAAGGTGGACATACGGAAGGCCAAGAGACATATGAAAACATGCTCAAAGTCACTAATCATCCGAGAGATGCAAATCAAAATGACAATGAGGTACCATCTCACACCTGTCAGAATGGCTATCATCAACAATTCAACAAATGACAAGTGCTGGTGGGAATGCAGACTGGTGCAGCCACTGTGGAGAACAGTATGGAGTTTCTATAAAAAGTTAAAAATGGAACTCCCATTTGACTGAGTAATCCCACTTCTAGGAATATATCCCTAGAAATCAGAAAGGCTTTATGCACCCCTATGTTCATAGCAGCACAATTTATAATAGCTAAAATTTGGAAACAGCTTAAGTGCCCATCAGCAGATGAGTGGATGAAAAAACTTTGGTACACCCCTAACCAGTTTGGCTCAGTAGATAGAGTGTCGGCCTGCGGACTAAAGGTTCCCAGGTTCAATTCTGGTTGAGGGGACATGCCCAGGTTGCGGGCTCAGTCCCTAGTGGGGGGCGTGCAGGATGCAGCTGATAAATGATTCTCTCTCATCACTGATGTTTCTCTCTCTCTCCCTCTCCCTTTCTCTCTGAAATCAATAAAAATATATTAAAAAAAAAAAGAAAGAATGCTTACCATTCGCTACAGCATGGATGGATGTGGAGAGCTTGTGAAATAAGCCAGTAGGAGAAAGATAAATATTGTATGTTCTCACTCATTTGTGGAATATAATGAACAACAAAACGGATGAACAAAAATAGATCCAGAGACAGAGAAGCATCGAACAGACCATCAAACCTCAGAGGAGCCCTAACCGGTTTTGGCTCAGTGGATAGAGCATTGGCCTACGAACTGAAGGGTCCCAGGTTCGATTCCGGTCAAGGGCATGTACCTTGGTTGCGGGCACATCCCTGGGGTGGGGTGCGGGGGTGGGCAGGAGTCAGCTGATCAATGTATCTCTCTCATTGAAGTTTCTAACTCTCTATCCCTCTCCCTTCCTCTCTGTAAAAATCAATAAAATATAGTTTAAAAAAACACACAAAAATACCTCAGATAGAAGGCAGAGGTGAATGGGGAGAGGGTATTCAACCAAAGGACTTGCATGCATGCATATAAGCATAACCAATGGACACAGACAGTAGAGGGGTGTGGACATGTGCTGGGCAGTGGGAGAAGCCAGGAAAAGGTCAATGGGGGAAAAGGGAGACACATAATACTTTAAACAATAAAGAATTTAAATTTTTTAAAAAAGAAAGGCACTTGTTTTTAACAAGAGATTTTCAACTCTCAGGGAAAAAGAAATCGGGACTCAAGTAGAAAAGCAACTTTTGTATTTTTTAAAAATATATTTTTATTGATTTTAGAGAGGAAGGGAGAGAGATAAAAACATCAATGATGAGAGAGAATCACTGATTGGTTGCCTCCTGCACGCCCCCTACTGGGGATCGAGCCTGCAAACCCGGGCATGTGCCCTTGACCAGAATCGAACTTGGGACCCTTCAGTCTGCAGGCTGATGCTATACCCACTGAGCCGAACCGGCTAGGGCTTACTTTGTGTTTTTTAATGGCTTAATTAAAGAAAACACTAATGAATTCTTTTCAAATATCCAAACATGAGAAAAACTTTTATTCAAGAAATGCAAACAGGAATTTAAATAATAAGCTTTCAAAATTTTTCCTTGCCTATAGTAAACTCTCAATAATTACTACTGTCATTACAAATCAAAAAGAAAACAATGGTGTATTCAAGAAACAGTGCTCAGTCCCTGGCAGATGTGGTTCAGTTGGCTGGGTGTGGTCTTGTGCACTGAAGGGTTGCTGGTTCGATTCCAGTGCTGGGGGCATGCAGGAGGCAGCTGATTGGTGTTCTGCTCTCACACTGATGTTTCTCCCTCTCTCCCCCTTCCTCTCCTCCTCTTGCAAAAAAAATTGTTTTTAAGAAAAAAGAAAATAGTGCTCTAGTTAGCTACCTGTAAAATATTTTTTTACTATATCATATATAATTCAAAAACAAATTTGGGGTGAGTTAAAGAAACAAATGAGAACTGTACCTTAATATAAATGTTCTTTAATCTAGCATTTTAAGATAGGAAAGAAAGATAATGAAGGAAAAATAAAAATTTTAAAGAGGGAATGAAAGAAATGAAAGAAACCTAAGAGGTTTGGAAACAGCCTAAGTACCCATCAGCAGAGGAGAGCTAGGAAGAAAAGGGAAGAGGCAGAAAGGAAGGAAAAATTCACCTGTTCCCAATATGGCACTGGCCACATGTGTCCATTTAACATTTTTTTGCCCTTTTCAATGTTCATCCTTTTATTCATTTGGATTTATTTTACTACTTAACTAGAGGACAGGTGCATGAAAATTTGTGCACTCAGGGGCGGGGGTGTCCCTCAGCCCGGCCTGCACCCTCTCATAGTCCTGCACCCTCTCATCTCCCCAGGGGATTGGGCCTATGCTGGCAGTCAGACATCCCTCTGGCAGCCCAGTAGCCCTTGGGGAATGTCCGACTAAGCCATTAGCCGGTCATCCTTAGCGCTGCTGTGGAGGTGGGAGAGGCTCCCGCCACTGCTGTTGTATTGGCCAGCCATGAGCCAGCTTCTGGCTGAGTGGTGCTTCCCCTGTGGAAGTACACTGACCACCAGGGGGCAGTTCCTGCATTGAGCGTCTGCCCCTTGGTGGTCAGTGCTCATTATAGCGTATGCTCTCTGTGTCTATGAGTCTGTTTCTATTCTTTTCGTTTGTTTTGTTCTTCAGATTCCACATATAAGTGAAAACACATGGTATTTGTTTTTCTCTAAGTCAGTGGTTCTCAACCTTGGCTGCACATTAGAATCACCTCGGCCTCCTGATTTCTGGGCCTCATCCTCTGGAAATTCTGTTTCTTTGTTACTAATGTTGTGGTCTCACCCCATAACAAAGAAACCGAATTTCTGGAGGATGAGGCCCAGAAATCAGGATTTTAAAAAGATTCCCAGGTGATTCTAATGTGCAGCCAAGGTTGAGAACCACTGACTTAAGTGGTTCCTAAAAGTCCTTTTTTGTAATTCATGAGGGAAAGGGGTGAGGAGAGAGGGGTGAGGGGCGAGGGGAGAGGGAAGATGGGAGAGGGAGATTGTCTGCCTCCTGCACATGCCAGGACCAGGGATAGAATCCAAAACCTAGTTATGTACCCTGACAGGGAATCCAGCAACCTTTTGGTGCACAGGGCAATGCTCCACCAACTGAGCAATACCAGCAAGGGCTTTTGGTCGCTCTTAAATTAGAGCTTCCATTTCACATTCAGAAGATTGAACTTTGGAGCTAACATTTATTTCACTTTCCAAGAATTTCTTCTTTAATTTGTTTCCTAAAACATAATTCAAGCCAGAAATGTGAGCCTCAGATACAGCATAAAACTTCTAGAAGCCTCATTAAAGAATAGCAAAAGGAAACAGGAGAAAGTAATTTAAATCAACCAACTATATCCAAAATATTATCCTTCTGAGGAGACAGAGGGAAACTAGGTAGTCAGGAATAGGGACCATGGGGAGGTAAAACTGGGGAATCCAACTAGGTGGAATCGCTAAGGCAACCCAGCTGGGCATGGAAAGAAGGGCATACGAGAGAGACAGACTAAAATGTATGGATTGTTGCTAAAGACAAGCAAGTTGCAGATAACCAATCACAAGGCAATAAGACATATAACCCAATCTCAAGGATGTTGCTAAGACAAAATTCTTTGAAAAGACCAATCAAGAACTAGCAAGGCTGTATCCACCCTTAAATTAAAAAGTACGAGCTCCTCTTCTCCCTCTCCCCAATGTGCTACATTCTTGGGTTGATAGAAGGAGACATGTTCCCTTGTGCCCACATAGCTTATGGCCATGTGGGGCTCTACGCATGGACTAAAAGACTTTAACACCCATCTATAACATGGGAAGGAAGCTCTGGACACTGGCCTGCTCCTGGAACTCCAGCTGCACCTTTTCCAGGACTGGCTTCTTTCAATAAACTTTGCCTTCGTTAATTGGTTTTGTCCTCGACTTCATTCTTTGATTTCACGAGACAACAAACTCGGACTCAAACCCCACATTTTGGTTTCACTTTCAACATTTAATCAATATAAAAATATTCTTTTGTACTAAGTCTTAAAACCCAGTGTACTTTGCGCTTACACATATCAACGGATGTCATATTTTAAGTGCTCAATAACCATATGTGATGAGTGGATACTGTACCAAATGGCACAGCCAATGATATGAAGAAATGTGAGATAGAATTGTTGTCTGCAAGAAACTTACAAAATAAACAGGAGACTAAAAAGAAATTATAAAAAAAAAATTTAAAAAAAGGTTACAAAGTAATATAACTTCTGAGTAGGAAATACAATACATACTATGGATGTAGAGGAGGAAGTGCTCCCTGTGGGATGGAGTCTTGTCAAGAACACGGGCCCTGATCAGGTACAACCTGGAGAGAAGCTTGG
>NW_006289082.1:1467018-1470683 GCF_000327345.1 Myotis davidii
TAATGTGGGAAAGCCAAGAGAGAAGTCTGACCAGAAGAGAGAAAATTAGCTGGCCTTAAGAAAAGAACCTGTGCTAAGAACTCTGGAAAAGAATTTGAAAAACTGATGGTGAAAGTCTGCCAGGAAGGATGTTTGAACAGGGGAATGACATGATGAAAGAGTTGTTTTAAGATCAATCTCAATATATGAAAATGCTGTGATCCTGGACAGGAAGGCTGAACATTATAATGCTGTCAATTCTACCACAAATAAGTTCTAGGTTTAAAGTCATTTCAACTTAAATCCCAACGTTGCTTTAAGATTATCTGGAATAAATGGGCATGGACAATGAAGAAACTTTAAGAAAAAAAAAAAAAAGAAAGAATATTTGCTTACCTGATTTAAAAAGATATAATAGTATAGCTAGGACAGAAGATTAGATGACCACATTAAAAGAAAGAACATGAAGTATAGAGAGAAGTGGGTCATAATCTATAATTATGAAATAATATACCCCAAGGTGGCATTTGAATTTCTTCTCTGGTAATGTCCTTAGCCCATTTTTTGTTGTTGTATTGGGTTATTCACTATTTTCTTATTTATAAAAGCTTATCATGTATTCAGAACACTAGCCCTTTGTTAGTCAAATATGTGGTCTTTTGTGGGGAAGCACGGGACTTGGTTGTAATGTCTGTAAGGAGGATTCACCGAAAGGTCGGGGGCCTCTGGGGGGACCTTGACGAAGGCAGCAGTCTCTACCTTGATTTTTCCAAACAAGTCTGACCCCCCCAGGTGTTTTACTAGAACCTTTATGTTTAGACTTCAAAACATCCTTGTTTAAAAGACACCACATTTGCAGGCACTTTCTCAAGGATGGTTACCCTGGTGATTGTATCTAAAGGTTAATTTTAGTTCAAGCTGTTGTGACAATAAAAGCCTAAAGGAGGCAGGTGAACAGGGCCCTTTGCTCCTTAAGCAAGCAGCCCCTTAGCCCTCTCTGTCACAGAAAGGGCTAGTGTGTCAGAGTAATCATTCATCCGTCATTCAGGGTCTGCCGGTCAGCTCTGGCAGTCTTTTGATGTTCTTTGATATACAGAATATTTAAATGTTTTATTTGATGAAATTATACCAACCTTTTATGTTACAGTTTCTACTCCTGAGTGAGGGGATATAACTTAGAAATACTATTATATTCTAGAATTTTATTTTTTACATTAAAATGTTAAAATGAAGTTAATTTTATTGTAAAGAATGAGATGGAGCTGTAACTTATTTTCATAATGGTTTGCCACTGATTTAAAAACATCCTTTTCATATATTTAATTATTACATTTATTTGGGCTTGTTCCTATACTTCTTTTGTTCCACTGACCTGTCACTTTCTGCAACAATACCACACTTTACAATTTTTAACACTTTAGAACATATTTTAATATTTGACAACACAAAGCCCACGTCCTAGGATAAAAATGGGAAAAAAATTCCAATATTTTATTCACCTTAGGCCCAAAGTCTACTTTGATAGAACACTGTGTTCTTATTTAAAAAAACACTCATATTAAAGTTTGTAAAGCACAGCCTAAAAAAAATGTGTCAAACAGCCTGGCTGGTGAAGCTCAATGGTTGAATGTGGATGCATGTACCGAGAGGTTCAATTCCCAGTCAGGGCACATGCCTGGGTTTCGGGCTCCTTCCCCAGTATGAAAATGCAGGAAGCAGAACATCAATGTCTCTCTGCCATTGATATTTCTCTCTCTCTCCCCCTCTCCCTTTCTTTCTCTTTAAAAATCAATAAAAATTTTTTTAAAAAAGTTTCAGTTAAATTATTAGTGCCAAAATTCTCTTATAAAATCATGTGATAATGTTTGACAGGATATACAAAACCCCTTGTTGTATAAGAAGAGCTACACATTGCCCCAGTGTTACCCTTTCCTGTGCAAAGCTGGACCTTCAGACTGATACACTGCACTAGGCTGAGCTGTCAGGCTGCAGATACCTGAGCATGTCCTTCTGTGCCTGCTCTGGGGACTCCGTGTCATCTGAGTTGTACTCCCAAGTCCACAGGCTCCCTTAGAGTCTTGGTACCTGGGAATACAGCAGTGGTAGCACACCGCTGTGCTGTGACCTGGAGTTTGTTTCCAGTGATAGACAGAAACCCAAAGTGGGACACACAGGCTCCCCCTAATGGCTTTTTCCTGATAAAACATCCCCTCATCATAGTTTCCCAAAAGATCTTGGCTCTTCTAACTTGTTTATTCTTCTGGACCGGAGGACGCACATCACTCTCTGTAGTTAGGGGAGTTATGGTACATTAGAGGCTTTTACATAGACAGGCATTCCTCACTGTCTGAATGCTTGCTACATGTTACCTGAAACCCATGGACCAAATACACTTGGATAACTGATAATCTTCACCATCTGAACTCAGGAACTATAAAGACTCAGACAGTAAGGGAGCGATACAGTAAGGGAGTATCATGGGGGCTAGGATATTTTGGGGAAGAGCCCATTGGTCTCCATCAGTAGCTGAGATTAAGAACAATGAGGATAAGTAGGGCTTCCTAGGGTCCTTCTACTGGGTCTAGCAGGCCCGAGGGCTCAGAGACTGTCCTGACAAGACCCATAAGGCATTGAGGGGGTGGCAGAATCATCAAGATGAATCAGATCAGATCAGGACATGGGTGCACTGTAAGCCAAAAAGATTATTCTGGGGGAAAAAATGAGGCTATTGGAGGGCTTTGAGTAGGAGAATCACATTTGTTTTCTGTGTTTTAAAGATCATTTTGGCTGCTGTGCAGATGAGGCTAAACTAGAAACCAGGAGACTAATAGTCCAGGCAGGAGTTGATGGTGGTTTGGGATTGGATGGTAGTAATGGAGGTGGTGACAAGGAGTGGCTCAAGATGTATTCTGAAGACATACTGAGGTCTGACTAATGTATTAGATGGGAAGTGAGGAGGAAAGTGAGGCACTGAGCGTTCCTCTAGGTTTCTGGCCTGAGCAACTGGGTGAATGAAATGGGGCAGGCTGGTGGTTGAGCAGGTCAGGAGTGTGGGGGTCTATAAGGGGAAACAAGAGTTCTCTTTGGGACATCCTCAGTTTGAAATCACTCCAGGCATTGATAAAGTTGGTTATGACAGTCTGGAGTCTGGGGAAAAGGTCAGAATGGAACTCCTCATCTTGCACTCCGTATATACACATAGCAGCTGAATGAAATGTTCAACTGCTTGACCTGCGGTTGCCACATGTTTTTGGCTGATGCTTTTATTCATGTCACCACCTGGCTGGAACACCCTTTCAACCTTTCTCTTGATGACTGACTCGCCCTTGAAAACTAAGATCCACGTACTCGCCTCCAAAGGCTTTCTGGGAACAGCAGGTTGTTAGGAGCCGCCCATCTGTGCCTCTGTGGCTAACCAGGTCAGAAGCGAGCTGCCCACTAGGTGCTCTGTATCCCCAGCTTTCGGTCCGAGCTCGGCACATGGTAGGAGCTGTGCTCCTCCTGTTTAAGAAGGGGCGCGCTCAGACCTGCTTCCCTTCCCTCGTGGAGAGAGCCTCTGAGGCCTTGGCTACTAAAGGTAGAGGAGGGGTGGTTCCACAGTCACATTCCTCGGGAAACTTCCCAAACCGCTCCGAGACCTAGCGGACCACTGACCCCGCTCCCCCACCTCTCCGACGGTTTCACAC
>NW_006289082.1:1470894-1472655 GCF_000327345.1 Myotis davidii
CGGTCCGAGGCCGAACTCTCGCCCATGCCGGCCGCTGCGCTCGCGCTGCCGGAAGCCCGCGGCCGCTCGAGTGCCCGAAAGCCCGGAAGGGCTCGTCCCCACGCCCGGGGGTTTTTCCCCCGGCAGCGAGAAGAAACGAAACCCAGCCGGTCCCCGGGAGGAGAAACGAAACCCAGCCTCGGGTTTGCAGATCGGCTTCTCTGCCCTACCTTCTCCAGATTCGAGTTTGATTTTTTTTTTTTTTTAAATCCTCCTCCCAGGATGCAAGGGGCCAAAGCCCCTGTGTTCAGTTGGGGAAATGGTCGCTTTTCTGAGAGGTTACTTTTCTTTTAACACTTTTATTAAATTGATATACTACACAGGTATATCATAAACGGACACAATTAACGAACCGTAACTGCAGTTACCAGTTGCAAGCCTTTATTTAGCACCCATGGGGTACACAGCACCATACAAAAGGAGGTTTTCAGTGCATGTTAACAAATATACCGGTAGAGAACATACAGTTGAAAGTAAGTTGTTCTGGTAAAGAAGCACATAATGGTGAATTGCTGAGGAATTAAAAGAAAACTTCTGGAGATCTTGCAATGTGAGCAAACTTTAAAGAGGAAAAGAGGCAAGTTGGGGATAGCAGAAAAGAGAATATTAAAAACGATAAGCTGTATAGTCTTGACAAATACATAAATGGATTGCAGAAGCAAGAGCATGGGGCTGCAAAACAGGAGAAAAAAAGGGAGGGACTCCTACAGCCAAGTTTATTGCATCTCAAGCAGGTGAATAGAAGAATTACAAGCACAACCCATTTTATTGCGCTTAGCTTTATTGCACTTTACAGGTGTTGAGTTTTGTGGGGTTTTTTTTGTGTGTGTTTTTTTTTTACAAATTGAAGGCAAGACCTTCCATCAGCAAAAAGATTACCACTTGCTTTACTATGATACTCGCTTCATTATGGTATATTACCAAACTGTAATATCTCAGAAGTAGGCCTTTATTTCTTGCCAGGCAGACAGGAAGTCCTAAAGAAACTGAATTAGAGATTGAATAATTTAGCTAGCTAAGTCATTGTGAAGCATTTGAAAAACACCTTCCACCACTCTCAGTTTATCATTCTGGTGTTTTACTCTTAAGCAGTAGTAGACCCTATCATCACTGAGGAAAGCCTGTAACACACACACACAAAAACAAAGACCAAAGGAAACATACAGGGAAAACAAATAAATGGAACTTAGCGGTCACAAAAATATGCATGAAGAAAATATAAATGTATGTGTTCAAAGATATACTACAACCAAGAACCAAAAAAAAGATACTATTAAAGAACATTCAGGGAAGAAAAAAGAGCCCTAGAAATAAAAAATCTGAGACCAGAAAAATAAAACATATTAGACTAATTAGAAAATTAAGTTGATGAAGTCTTCTAGAAAGTAGAGCTAGAAGACAAGAGCGGGAAATTAAGAGAAAAGATAAGAAAATAAGAGAACCAACATTGGAGGTCTACCATCTGGGTAACAGGAATTCTATAATGAGAGAACAGATGAGCAGTCATTAAAGAAAATATTTCCCTGAAGGACAATGTTTGAAAGATCCCACCAAGCACCCCATATAAGGGATGAAAATGAACCCTTACCAGGAACAGAACATTGGGACAAAGTAATACTATAAGCTTCTAAGAGCAGCTGTGGACAAACTACGGCCCACGGGCCGGATCCGGCCCATTTGAAATGAATAAAACTACAAAAAAAAAAAAAAAAAAAAAAACCG
>NW_006289082.1:1472801-1492198 GCF_000327345.1 Myotis davidii
TTGTATATACAAAAAGAACAGAATGGCATCTGACATCCAATAGTCACCCTGGATATCAAAGCAAGAATGTCTTCAAACGTCCCAGCAGCAACACTGAAAGTTTAGCAGATGCCTTCAAAATTGGGAATGGAGGCTACTCAAGAATTCTATACCTTTTCAAAATAGCAAACAAGTGTAGTGGTACAACAATATTTTCAAACATGTAAGGTCTCAAAATATTTAACTCTCATGTTTCCTTTTCAAAAGGTATTGAAGGATGTGCTTCACCAATATGTGGAAGTAAACCAAGGAAACGGGAAATAATGGACATAACTGGAAACAGATTTGACACAGGAGAGAAAAAGGGGGTCATTGATGGAAGATGATAGCTATAAACCAACACAGACTGAAGCAGATCAAGATACCAGGATTTCTACACAAAAATATTTCCCATGCTGATCAAGTGTCTTCACTTCATTTTAGTGCAATGCCTAAAATTCCTGCCGTCTTTACTGTGAATAAATGGACTGCTCAACTTTTCTCATCAATCTACAGGCTGTTGAGTTATAATTTTGTTTCTTGTTCTTTGGTTCCCCATGCTCTAAAACAATTTCAGGTTAAATTTTCACCTAGTTCAGTATTTGAAAGAAATTAAATTGGGTCTAAACTTAGAATGAATTTTGAAAGGTAACGAAACTAAACCCCTCAAGTTCAGAAAAAAAAGAAAACCCAAAAAACAACATGATCTCTCAAAAATGAGACCTTTTAATTACTCCTTTTTGAGCTAGTATTCCCATCCTGATTTTAAGGGGTAAGTTCCTGACAGTCGAATATAGAGTACAGTATATCTTTGTTAAGGAGAAATTAGTTTTGACTATTGGAGATTTCCAGCCCCCTTTCTACTAGGCCAGCGCTAGGTAACCTTCCCTTTTTCTCTAGAAAACCAATTTGCACAACATGCTCCGGAGAATGCAAAAGGATGTTTCAAACTTGAAGCTCAGTTCTGTTTTGTTTTTTAAATGAAACTCTTGCCCAGCACAATCTCTTCTAGTCTAAATAAGCCAAGTCTAATTTCCTGTTTTCTTTTTCTTATGGCTCAATCTAGAACAAATATCTTCCAATTCCTCTAGGTTTCTATTCCCTCTTTTCCTGTCTGTGTTTGTATTAAAGGAACAACGAGAATCTACTGGAAAGCAGTTTCACCTCAAAGAGTTTGCCAAACTCTTCTCTATTGAAGGGCTTCTCACCCTTTCTCACTCAAGTGGTTTAATGCGACAGTACTTCATGGAGCTATATTCCTCACGCTATTGCCAGGAATTAAACATAAATAAATTTTGTAGGTAAAGTCATGAAATGTGGCCATTTGGACCCATGAACTCAAAGACAATAATAAACAATTAAAAACAACTTAATTATATTGTAACATTTGTTTCTCTTAATATATAGCTTACAAATAAATTACAAGTTATATAGCAGTATTTCATAGAAAAAACACACTTCCATCTTACTCATGTAAAGTTGAATAACGGTAAGAATCAAGAGATACCCTATGTGTATGAAACTGTCCTTATTTTGTTCCTAGCATTTCTAAGTCACACAAATGAACTCCCTGACAAGAGAAGACTGAGGAATTTTCTTCATGAATCAAAAACTAAATTCCACTGACAACTGAGCATTCTTTTCTATGGCTCTAATTTCAGCTTGAACAGCTAATTTCATGAACAGGCATTAGCTCCAACATTTATAATATTTTTTTCCTGCACTTATTAACCCCACATTGGCAGAGGATTTCTTTATCTGGTACAGTTCCAGGTTCATAACCATAATCCCATGTTAATTCTGTTCTTGCTTTCACATACCTAGAAAGTAAAAATTAAAAAAATAAATTACCCTGAATAAACCAAACTTGACTACATTAATTTTCATGTTAATATCATTAACCATCCTCAAAAATATGTTTATTCTCTCTGACACCCACCAATTAGGACTGCTCTTTCATTAAAAGAATAATCATTTGAGTTTTATTTCAAATGTGCTAAAATCCTAAGAAAGAAGAAATCTGTCAATATCTACGAAGAAGGAACCTGGTGATGTGATGAGGCCTGCAGTGTGGTATTTGAGTGTAGACATTATGCCCATGTAGCAATTTGCACCATTTATCCCCTGAACTGAACTGGGTGAGAACTGGCATCCTTAGCCCTTTCAAGCATTAGCTCTAAAAGGAAATAAGAACTGAAATTTCAGCTGTTTCAAATTTTGCTGAGTAGGAAGAGTTTGGGATAATTGAATATTCTAGAGTACTAGATATTAGGGGCCATAGCACATATCTTTTCATATTTTTCTTTTCTTTTTTTTGCTTCCATCCCTGTCCCTCTCTAGTTTCCTTTCTTCTTCTATTGTTGTTTTTAAAGTCACAATTTCATAGTTATATCATAAAAAATTTCAAACCTGTTGGTGAAGAATGCCACCAATGGAAAATTCCTGTCATGTGTTTCTACAAAAACGTTCTGTACCAAAAGATTTGGGCAACAACTATGCTGTTAAAAAAAAAAAAATTAAAACAGAGGTTAGATACAGCATACAGTTTGATGTCTTGTTCTTTGAAGCATTAGAATACCATTGTTTCCAACAAAGTTCGCTTATTTTTGTTTCTTTTGCTTTTCTGTTGACTAATATGTAAATTATCATAGCTCACTACAATCCAGTTAATAGTAGGAGTCTATTCAGAAAAGCCTGTCACATTCTTATATCCTGCTGGTAGAAATGCAAAATGGTATAAATCCCTAAAGAAGATAATTTGTCAAGACTACTCAATATTATAAATGCATGTATCTTTTGATTCAGTAATCCCATATTTGATAATGTATTCTATAGATACAGCTATACATATACCTATGTGTAAGATTACTCATCAAGCATTGTTTTAACAGTAAAAGTTTGGAAACAACCCCAAAGAATATCTCTATATATAAAACTCTAATATGCAAATAGACCGAACGGCAGAACTGGTCACTATGACGTGTGCTGACCACCAGGGGACACGCGCAGAACATGGTGAGCATCAGCCACGGCGGGATGGTGGAGCTGGTGAGTGGCGGCGCTAGACTAAGGTGGGGCACCAGTTGCCATGATTGGGGTAAGCCTCTGGTGGTTACTGAAAATACTTTGCTCCTGCGCGCTGTGGTCCCGCCCACTTGCACCTGCAGCCGGCACTGGAGTCGCCGCTCGCACCCACTGCCAGCACCTGGCGCCGGTCCTGATCACTTGGTGCTGTCAGCCGGTGCCAGCCCCAATTATTCCACACTATCAGCAGGTGCGAGTGGGGCCAGCGCCATCAGCACGTGGGAGCAGCAGTGGTGGGAGCGGGGTTGCTGGCAGAAAGGGGACTGGGGCCACTGCCAGAGTGGCTGGGCAGGGGTGTGGAGGATGGGCTGAGACCCACCCCTGTGCCCACCGCAGCCTCGCAGCCCACAGTTCCTTTCAAGGTGCATGAATTCGTGCACTGGGCCCCTAGTCTAAAGAGAATTGGTTAAATAAACTTCAGTATATCAACACAAAAGAATTCTATGCAGCTATGAGCAAAAAAAATGAGGAGCTCTCTCTGTGTAGTGATATGGAAAGATCTCCAGGGTACATTGTTAATTTAAAAACACGGTATAGGACAGTGACAACAATATGCGTAAGGACACATATTTACATTTACTTGTATCTGCATGAAGAAACACTGTAAGAATGAAAGAGAAAGTAATACAAATTATTACTATAGGTGGCACGGTAAATGTGGATATAGTATTTCTCACAGTATGTTTCTTTTTCTAACAAAACATAAAAGTTTAATATAAAAGACTGTCTATAACCAGAGTTTTACATCATAGTGAAGAGGCCCTTTGGAAAGGGGACATGTGTAAGCACTGCTGAACATAACCATTACTTATACTTGTTCCAACAGTATCTACACATGATGATGCTATTTCCTCCTATTACCACCCATCATTCTAATATTGTTCTATTGCCATCTCCACACATTCATCCATCACCAGATTCATAAAAGAATCAAATCCCCACAATATTCCTTGGACATGTGGGCAAGCTTTTCATTTCAATGATAATAACTTCCTGTCCATACATTTTTAAATTTGAGTCAATGAGCTTCACTCATGGTGCTTACTCGGCAGGCTTAGAGCTACCTTGAAACAGAATTCTATTTAGCTATATGGCTTATTCTGCATGGCTTATTATTTTATTTCAATTTTTAAGTCATATCAATGTATTATCTAGGTAGAAAAATTAAATTAAAAAAAAAGAGCAAGATAAAGAAAAAAAGGAAGAGCCTGTTTTTGTTGTTTTTTCTCCTACAAACAAAGGAGGGACCTGGCTCATGTGCTGATTGGGAGAGGTGAAACCAACTCAATCGTGTACGTACAGTCACCATTCAACATAACTGATGGGAAATAAAGCCATGAGAGTCCTTTGCTGGGGATCCTTATTTAATGGATTTCCTGACATGTTTGGCAGAGTGTAGAAGCAGTCAAAGTGGAATAGAGAACAGCAGTTGGGGGACAAAGTAGGGGAAGAGATCATTTTATTCCTTGTTAATCAAGTATTCTAACTAGGAAAGAAAAAAACAAACCAAATTAGCAGATTCACCTAGCAAGGAAAAAGTTCTTTGGCTTTATTTACTTTTTAAAATATATTTTCATTGATTTCAGAGAGGAAGGGAGAGGGAGAGATAGATAGAAACATCAATGATGAGAATCATTGATCGGCAACTTCCTGCATGCCTGACATTGGGGATCAAGTCCGCAACCCGGGCATGTGCCCTGACCCAGAAATGAACCATGACCTCCTGGTTCATAAGTTGACACTCAATCATTGAGTGACACTCGCCAGGCAAGCTCTTTGGTTTTAAAGATTTCCTGACTTACGAATATTTTTTCTTCTGATGGCAGCTGAATTACATGTAAAATTATCAGTGCACATACATTTCAAACCATTCAAATGTCTCATTTAAAGAGGCACTGAGCTTACCTTAAAAATGTCAAAGGGAATGCTTATGAGAATCATGGGCCATGCATGCTTCCCTTCCTTCACCTTTATTTTAGGGGAAAAGTCAAAGCTGCCCATCCACTAGTCCCTTCCCACCGGGAGGAAGAAGAGCTCTGATACAGACAATAGAGAACAATTAAGGCCGCATCCAGGGGACAATGTGCTATAGTGGACCTTTCCAAAGGATGTGAGGAAGGATCAAAGTCCTTGTCCTCCTTCCATGACTCTTCACTCTCTTGGATATGATAAGCAGACAAAGTGGAGTCCAGAGATCAGGGAGCCAGGCAGAAGGGCCTGGCTCAGCTCTCAAACAGATGGTTCAGGGTTTCCCCATGGTTCAGTCACTAAAGACTGGAAAGACTATATAGACAATGGGACTAAAGGTTGAAGGAGATTTCCTTCCCTTATAGGATTCCTGGGATCATATAATCTTTGATAATGCCTGATAGTAGGAGGCAGGACAGAATAAAAGTCACAAGGTAACGTCAATTTCACCTTACACAAGAGATTATAACCAATAATACAAATTACTCCTCTTATCATGAAGATAACAGGAGTCTTAAGTGTTAATTAACCTTGAAATCAAAGGAATCATACATAATTCTCTATATAAATGAAATAAATCTTCTTATATATATCCCAAACATACACACAAACAGTAAATGACTATGGTTTGGGAATTTAAAAAAAGAGGATAGTTATATGTAATATTCTGATAAATGTACTGGTTTTCTACATAAACCATGAAATCACTCAAAACTTACTAAAAGTAAAATAAATACCTACAACGGATTTTTTTGAACTATTAGAGGCATCTCTGAAGAAGAGCTACTGTATTATATAAGACTCAAAAGAGAAACTTATTCTATGTGTCCCACTGTGATTTTTTTTGGAAGTAATAAATCTTTCAATAAATGTAAATAATTTTCTTACATACCATTTATATAATTTTCTTAAGCAAATGTTTAACAATGTGCCAGGTACTGTTTAAGCACTTTACATACTATATATAACTCATTTAATCCTATGAGTAAGTTGTTATTATTATCCCCATTTTATAGAAGTCAGAAATAAGGTATGAGGTCAAGTAACATGTCCAAGGTCATACAAGTGAAAAACTGGCATCCTAATCCAGGTAATCTGGCATTAGAATTTGTTAATCATATTTTCCTTATAATTTTATTAAAAAGCACACACAAAAATGTTTAGAAATATAAATCTCAGCAGATATACTCACATTAAGAAAGCGGCCCACATTTCCTTCCTTTGTGGCATCCAATAAAAACACTCTTCCTTTACTGAACTTGAGAGATTCACATGAAGTATTATTCTTGGTTTCACCTGGCAACTCTTTATTACAAAAGACATAATGGTTTTGACAAGCTGGAGAGTTTTCCTCTTGGGGCTTTAGCATTTGAACCTCAAACTTCTTCATAATATCCTGATTATCCAATGTGGTTGCGTGGTTACTTATGCCCCCTGATGAAGTTTCTTCTCTACCTTTAGTTATATCTATCACATCTGAGTCAATCAGCAAATTGTCTTCAGAATCTTCAACTTGATTTGAGCTTGAGTCCGCTAATAAACATTTTAGAAAGAATCGTCAGGAAATATGCTTGGCTAAGCAATAGTGCTAAGATTAGCAATGCTAATTAAATGCTAGTTGCTTTAATTACCACTAATCCTTAAAATGTGTTAAGGCAGACAGCCCTCCAATTTTATATTGAAAACTTTGAGCCTCTGAGGGATTAAGGGATTCACCTGACCCACAATAATAAAGAAATTGGGTAACAAACTCAGAAATGTCTGGTTCCAAAGTCTGCCGTCTTTCTACTACATAACAATGCCTTTTAATGAACTTACATGTTGCTTCCTGACTTCTCTTCAATTTTGGATTCTGAATTTAAGTATATTCTAAATTTTTAAAAATTGATTTTAGAGAGAGAGGGAGAAAGCAGGAGGGAGGGAAGTGGGAGGAGAAAGTGAAGGAGGGGGAGGAGAGAGAAGGGGAGGAAGGAAGGAAAAGGAGGGAGGGGGGGAGAGAGAGAGAGAGAGAGAGAGAGAGCCATTTGTTGCCCCATTTATTTATACATTCATTGGTTGCTTCTTGTATGCGCTCTGACCAGGGATCAAACCTGCAACCTTGATGTAACAGAATGCTCTAACCCAGTGGTCAGCAAACTGCGGCTCTTTGGCCCCTTGAGTGTGGCTCTTCCACAAAATACCACGTGTGGGCGCGCATGTACAGTGCGATTGAAACTTCGTGGCCCATGCCCAGAAGTCGGTATTTTGTGGAAGAGCCACACTCAAGAGGCCAAAGAGCCGCATGTGGCTCACGAGCCGCAGTTTGCCGACGACTGCCAGCTAAACAATCCAGCCAAGGCTAAGTATATTTTAAACAGCTGTAACAGTGGTTTGTAGGGAACACTCCAGGCCTTTAAGACACCAAAGGCCTGAAAAGACCCTGTCGAAGTCATCCTCTACAATAACTGTATTGCTATAACTTTTGCTGGCACGTGAAACCCTCTCTTATAGTCTTCCATTTACAATTTTTTTCTTAATATCGACTTTTTTATTTTTCAGATAAATTCAGTGTAGATGCATCTTAGATAAATAAATAATTTTATGTAACAAGTGATCTTAAAGACCATAGACATGGATTGACGCGAGAGGGGAAGAGCCATTTCAATAGTGTCGAATTTTTCATCATCATATACTGTGTTTTTGTCGCTCGAATGAATTTTATTATTTCTTCAAGGTTCTTCACATAAGTACACCTTAAGAGATATCAAGTAGGCGTAACATGTTCTCAAAAAATTAGGGTTGGCACACAGAAGAATTTTGAGTCAAAGATTTTGCTGGTTTTGGCACGCACTCACAAAAAGGTTGCCCACCCCCGCTATAGGCTTTGTTCACATTAGTGCTTGGTGTGTATTCTAGACGACCATTCAATAATCACACTTTTACAAACAATAATACTTTAGAAGAAGATTAACTGCTTAATCATTTTTAGAAATAATTTTTTAGAATATTCAAAAGTATGAATGCATGTCAAATGAAATAAATCATTTATTTTTAATAAAACTTGTACCACATCAGTGGCATGAAGAAATAATATTTCTCTATGTTATTGATTTAATCATTAGTATTGCTGGCTGCTGTTCCTATATGTACTCATACTTTAATCATAGATTACTTGTAAGCACTAACAGTAAATAACTAGTTTTTTCTTAGTGCCTCCTATATACATTGTAGTGATCAATGAAAATGGCAAAACAAGCAAAAGCAATAGCACTCATTATGATTCACATGCATTAAAATGGTGAAGGAAATCAGAATATGTCATCCCAAAATATGCCGCTTTGACATAAGAATTATTTAAATAGCACATGTAGAAAAAGCTCTCTGCCTCCCCCTATTCTGCCTAAAAGCAGGATATAAATTTACAAAGGTGTGCCTTCTCCTACTAGAAAGGACAAAAGTTAATCACTGGTGACAATTTTAGACCTTTATTATCCTTGAGACTGAACCAGAGAAATCTAGGAAACAAACTTTACTAACTAGTCTATATCTACCATTGGTTTCCCATATATTTGCCTTCCCACAATTTGCCACCCCTAAAGACTAAAGGTCCTTTTCCTTTGTCTTGCTATGCCTCTAAAAATTTATTGTTCTTTGGCTAAGATTCTAAATAAGCAGGAATTCTAAACCACCTCTGAGTTACTCATCTCTGAGTATAGCAGTCCCCCCTTTATATGTGAGAAATACATTCCAAGACTCCTAGTGAATGCCTGAAACTGCGGCTAGTACTGAATCCTATACTGTTTTTTCCTACACATACATACCTATGAGAAAGTTTAATTTATAAATTAGGCACAGTAGGAGATTAAAAATAAATAGACTAATTATAACAATATACTGTAATAAAAGTTATATGAATGTGTTCTCTCTCAAAATACCTTATTGTAATGTACTCCCCTTCTTGTGATGATTTGAGATGGTACAATGCCTGTGTGAGGAGATGAAGTGAATGATGTGGACATTGTGATGTAAAGTTAGGCTACTATAAGGTTTACTTGAACATAATCACTGCAATATTGCAACAGTCAATGTGATCAATGAGATGGCTACTGAGGCAAGTAGCATATATAGTGTGGATACTCTAGCCCAGCCGTGGGCAAACTACGGCCCGCGGGCCGGAGTCGGCCCGTTTGAAATGAATAAAACTAAAAAAAAAAAAAAAGACTGTACCCTTTTATGTAATGATGTTTACTTTGAATTTATATCAGTTCACACAAACACTCCATCCATGCTTTTGTTCCGGCCCTCCGGTCCAGTTTAAGAACCCATTGTGGCCCTCGAGTCAAAAAGTTTGCCCACCTCTGCTCTTGATAAAGGGGTGTCCTAGGTAGTATGGAGTGAGATGACACAAGATTTCATTATGCTACTCATAATGGTATGCAATTTAAAACTTATGAATTGTTTATTTCTGGAATTTTCCATTCAATATTTCTGGGCTGTGGTTAATGGGGGTAACTGAAACCATAGAATGTGAAACAGTGGATAAGGGGGACTACTGTAGTCCCTTGTGTTACATGTACAATACACATGATGATAGTAATAAACTTCTGTTTGCTTTGTCAGTCTAATTTACAGGACCCCCGCCAGTCAACATAAGATAGGGAGAGGAAGAGTGTTTTACCTCCCCTACAAGGTGAAATAATTACAATACATAAATGCCTTCTCTTGATAGGCCTTTTCAGTCAAGGAGTTTCCTTGCCTCCTCCAATCTCTATCCTTTGAGACCAGGCAGAGAAATGGGAGTGCAGATATAAGGAAGCTCAAAAGAAGAGGTAATGAGTCATCTCTCAGCAATGTCTCCCCACTCAGGGATACAGTGAAATGCAAAAGGACCCAAACCCAGGTTTGTCAGGTTGTAATATTAGCTATGGCAGGGTTGGTAACACTGAAATACAAGAACTCAGGGTAGCAATATTTTCACTTTTTGCTGAGCATCCCCAGCAGCAGTGTTGGCTGGAATACTGCAGTAGAATGCAGTGGGTTTTTTTTTTCTTTTTTTTTTTAATGCTGTATATTTTTAAAGGAGCCCCCAACAAGTTAGGAAATGGCTGCTTTGGACAATGCCTCCAAAGCCACAGATAACACTGTGGACAATGTAAACTAAGAGTTGTACATCCCACTCCTTCCTGCCATGTCAGGTCACAGGTGGCATCTAGATGAGGGACCAGCAAACTTCTATACGAGTGTAAATAGTAAATATTTCAGGCTTTTTTTGGCCATATGGCCTTTGTCATGATTATTTAGCTCTGCTGCTATAGTGTGAAAGTAGAGACAATATGTAAATGAATGAATGTGGTGGCTATGTTTCAATAAAAACTTTATGGACACAAATTGAAATTTCCTATAATTTTCAAGTGTCATAAAATATTATTCATCTCATTTTTATCAGTTATTTAAAAAGGTAAAAATCATCTTAGCTCATAGGCCATACATAAACAGATGGTAGTCTAGATTTGGCCCACAAACATAGTTGCCAACCTGTCAATTTTAGACAAGCAGTAACTTTTGTGATGAATGCAGCATGTTTGTTTTGGAGTCTGAGAAAATGAGCCACAGATACTGAGCAAGACAGACAAAAAGGCAGAAGAGACAGGCAGAGTTAAACAAAGCCTACTTTTCATCTCTTTGGCTTTAGAGCTCTGATGTACTTGGGTTGGTTTAAATCCATCATTATCTTCAAAGGTGACAGATTCTGAGGAAGCAAATCCCTTAAAAGAAAACAAGGAAGATGTTACCTCCTAGGTCAGGAAAATGAATTTAATTTAGTGCTTAGGCCTCTTTTATCAAGTGTCAATCTTCATAGGCTATAGCTACTACATTGGTTTTGAAAGCCGCACACCTGATATCATAAGGAAACTTAGGAGTGATGGAGCCCTTTTGGCTGTTCTACTTGTAGGCATGTCAGTTAGGCTACAGCTATGAAGACCAGAAAAACAGTCAAAGCATTAAAACACAAAATAAAATTAAAATACATCTGTTCTATCTCTTAATTCTGATACCAGACTATAAATTTGGATAAAAACACTGTGGCTAGATTTTACTTCCAAAAAATGGTTAAATAAGTTGCCTAGACACTGCAGTGACTTAAAATGGTGATAACTTTTAAAAAGTGTTATCTGCTTAGCACAGCACATGACACAACTAACTGCTCAGTAAAAGTTGACCATTAATGTTATTCAAATACTTAAATGGTCAACATTTATTGAGCACTAACCCGAGAGTCAAACATGTTTCTGATGTTTACCTCACTTAATCCTCCTGACTTTAGATACTATTATCCTCATCTAACAGACAAAGAAATGTAGAAAAGGAGACGTCACCCAGCTAGAAAGCAGAGTTCAAGCCCAGTTCAGAGTGATCCCCTGGCTCAACTTTTTCATAATTATGTATGTGATACTGAGGATATTCCTACTGTAGGTTAGTAGGCAGAGGACAAAATTTGCAAACTACCCAAAGCAGAGTTATTATCTTCATCAAAGCCCTATGTGAACTACCATTATGTCTGCCTCTCTTCTTTTTCCTGCATCTTTCTCTGTTCCTAAATTACAGTCTCTGACTAGTTATCCTAGATTGAAAACTACCTTCAGTGGCTATCATGTAAAATGTTGCTTTCTGGATGACGTTTCATTAGGTTGCAACTCTTTTTTTTCATGCATTTTCACAACCTTATCTCCTTAATCTAAATTACTCCATCCTTTTTCTTTTTAAAAAAGAAAAAGATTTTATTTGTTTTTTATTTTTTTTACAGAGAAGAAGGGAGAAGGATAGAGTTAGAAACATGGATCAGTTGCCTCCTGCATACCCCCAACTGGGGATGTGCCTGCAACCAAGGTACATGCCCTTGACCGGAATCGAACCTGGGACTTTTCAGTCCGCAGGCCGACACTCTATCCACTGAGCCAAACCGGTTAGGGCCTCAATCCTTTTTCTTAATATTTTTCTTATTATTATTATCAACTCACACACTTTAGCTTCTATAAATTCACAGAACAGGATGTCCCTCAGTCTCAGTGGAACATACTAACCATTATGGAGGATACTAAGTAAATAAAATGTGATTATTGACACTTCAACAGTATACCCATTTCAAAACAGTAAAATAAATCCTACACATTATTAAATAGCACAAACAATTTGAACTAAGTAAAAGATAGAAAGGTGAGATAATAGTTAATATTCTCAGAAGGACCCCATCTATATTTTGCAGTTTTTACCATCTTTTTCCCATCGGGTTGAATAATGGCTATCTTGGCTTCTGGAGTTCTAATGACTGAATGACACTGAATTCTTGAAATATTGTTATATTTCATTTCTCTGAAAAGAAAAGAAAAAGTTATTCTAGATAATATCAATGTTATAGAAATATCCATTAGAAATTAATGTAAGTAATAATACCTATGCCTCACCCTTACCAGAAGAGAATATAATACTACTAGAGGCCTGGTGTACGGATTCATGCACTGGTGGGGGGCATGGCCTGCGGGGATCAGCCTGCTGTGAGAGCACTGCTTATCCCGGTCAGCTGAGTGGCTAGGACCCGCCCTCTGAGCAGCTGCTCCCACTGTGGGAGTGCCATTCATCCTGGTTAGCTGCTCCCACTGTGGGAAAATAAACATAACTGCAAAGCACAACACCCATAAAGAACCTGATAAAAGTCATCAAGTTTTTAAAGGTTAAACTCCAGAAATGCAACACTGAAGAAATAGTGTGTTCACTAGATTTTTAAATCTCAGTGTCCTTGATTTCTCAGTGTTAAACTTACAACTGTGAAGCAAGTTTATATACAGGAGGGATATGGGAGTGGGGGGAAGGAAGGAAGGAAGGAAGGAAGGAAGGAAGGAAGGAAGGAAGGAAGGAAGGAAGGAAGGAAGGAAGGAAGGGAGGGAAGGAGGGAGGGAGGGAGGACAGCTGAACAACCACTCTTGACCAATAATACAGATCAATTTTTGATTGGGTTCCTAAGATCTTACTTACATAACAGGCTCTTCTGGATTATTATTGAACTTAGGTGGACATTCTTCACTCTTAGCACTTCTAGGACATGTTTCCAATTTTAAAGGGATAGCTTCAACTTCACAATCTGCAACTTCTATTTTCCTCTTTTTTGAAAATGTATTTTTCATAATATTGTCTTCTTCTCTATTTTCTCCAATAGTATCACGTTTCTCAGTGTTATATCTACTTAGTAATCTTCCTAGCAGAAAGTAAGGGAGTTTAGGAAGACAAAAGATAATACAGTAATTGCTAGGCAACAAAAGGGCGTCTCTATTATTCTTCATTACTAAAGAACCCTATGAGGTGTACCTTATTTCTAGAATGAAGACAAACACATTAATATCCTAGAAAACCTCTGCAAGAAATAATAAGAGACCAGTAAGAAATTTTATATCTTCTAGTATATGAAAAAATACAGTACATTTAAAAAAACAACACTTGTCTGTTTTGGTATAACATGAAAGAAAAGGGGTTCAACTACAATAATATAAAACAAAAATATAGATCAGAAAGCATTTTACAAAATTTGAGTGGTGAACTCTAGCCTTGATACTACAACTTTGGTGTCTCATTAAAAATGTTTTATCATTTAACATCAATACTCTTTTTATAAAGTTACCTATTTAAATCTGCGGTGATATGTGCCTATTGTTCTCATATTAAGTCCTAGTGTAACATTAAAATCTGAGTCTAAAGTTTATGTTTCTCCCCCTACCCCACCCCCCAGGGACTTAAAACTACAATTACTAAGTCAAAATTAGTAGCGCGATCAGAGATTCCTTAGTTGCATTTTCTAACGAAGCAGATAAAGACAATTCTTCCTGAACACTATTTGGCATTGTATAGACAGCAGACTTCCATCAGAGTTATTTTGAGAAATATGAGAAACAACTGTCTAGATAAGTTGTATGTCTATAGAGTGGTATGTGGCAAGGATCCAAGTGTGACTACTTTGAATTCTGATAATTCCTGTCCTCACTGAAGTGAACCTGGAAATTCAAATGAGAAAGTTTGCTCTGGTCCCTGCTGCCTAGTTGCAAAGACTCAGTCCAGCACATTTCCTTTAGACTGGTTCTAGAGCCACGTGTCCCCCACTCTCCTCACTTCCTGGTAAATAGAGAGTGTGAGGATCCTTGCTGACACACTTGAGTAACTAATCAAGACCACTGGAGACTGACATGGCTGGCCTGGGGGTTATGGACCTAAGGAATCAATAACTGCATAACGGTAACCCCTGGGTGGGAAGTTTAGCGCAGAATGTGAGAAACTCTAGGGCAGTGGTTCTCAGCCTTGGCTGCACATTAGAATCACCTGGGAATCTTTTTAAAATCCTGATTCTGGGCCTCATCCTTCGAAATTCTGTTTCTTTGTTATGGGATGAGGCCACAACATTAGTAACAAAGAAACAGAATTTCCTGAGGATGAGGCCCAGAAACCAGGATTTTGAAAAGATTCCCAGGTGATTCTAATGTTCAGCCAAGATTGAGAACCACTGCTCTAGGTCTAGGGTCTCTGAAATGGAGTGTGCTGCCTGACATCACTGCCCAACTCACCACATGGAGGTATTTATCACAAAACGACCTTATTAAATTCTAATAGCCCAAAGCACTGAATAAGGCAGTCTCTGATTGATAATTCAGTAATTTAGCTTTCCTATTTAAAAAGTTTTCTATCTTTATGAGTCCAAAGCATTTGTAGCCATGAAAACAAAATAAAAAAAAAATAAAAAAAATGTGCCTCACACAATAACTCAGATTTTTATCTCTGAGCCTTTCTGAAACATCTGGTATCTCCTGAAGCATCTCTTCCCTTTAGAAGTCAATTTCCCAGTAACTTTCCTTACTCCTCCTCTATACTGTTACTCTTGTCCTTGCTATAAGATCTCAATGGCGAAAAAATAAAAATAAAAAAAAATAAAAAATCTCAATGGCCCTGTATAGTAAAATGGAGATTCAGAAGTGTAGATCTTACGCTATAGTAATTTGAAAATAAACCCTTGCGTTACCTGAGTAAGTGCAAACAAATGTCCCTCTGTCAATGTCATCTAGGCAGCGTACTCCCCATCCCTTCTTCTCAGTTTTGAACACCTGTAGCCTCACTTGAAGTCCATGCTGAACTACTCGGTTTTGACACATTTGTCGATTACACTTGCACAACAGGCTGCATTCATAAATGCTGTCAATAAAATATCCAAGATAAAATCAATCAGGCATCCTTAATTAAAACAAAAAGCACATTATAGCGCTACCTCACTAATAACCACAGACTAAGAGTGAAGGAAGTTTCCTAGAGCTAGACTGCCTGGGTTTCCATTATGGCTCCAGCATTTACTAGCTGTGTGATCTTGGATGAGTTATTTAGCCTGTCTGTGCTTTAATTTTCCATTTTTAAAATGGGGATTATATGATAGTATATATCGTATATATATATATATATATATCTGAATATATATACGACATATAAAGTATCATAGGGTTGTTTCGTGAAGATTACACGAGTCAACATTTATAAGGTGCTTGGGACAATACCTGGCACATAGTAAATATCAGCTCTTTAAAAATGTCTAAGAAGTAAATGTATGGAAAGGCAATGTCTAGGAAGAAAAATGTTTTATTTTTTAATAACAACCTTGAAATGGTGAAAATTCCCAATTCTTAGAAGGGTTTTGCACAGGGTATTTCTTAATGAGGAAAAGGCTGCCCCAGGTAGGCTAACTCTAGAGGGATAAGAGCTAGACTCAAAGCAGAGGAGTGTTCTTTTTGATTATACCCTTTATGATACATGTGTGCTCTCTGACTTTCATTTCTAAAAACAATATGCAGGTTTTTTATTTTTAATTCCTTAATTTAGATTTGGGGTACAAAAATATTAAGATTTAACATCTATAAGACTATAGACCACAATAGCAAAGTATCCACCTTTAACTATACAAACACCCTGTAACAAATCCTTAAGGTATATTACCCAGTAGGTATATGTCTCTGTAGTCTTTTATATTTATATCCAACGGCTATTTTATCTCTTGACAAGGAGTAAATCTCAGCATTCCTTGCTGTCATTTGAAGACATGCACATTTTGTTCTAAAAAGGAAGGCAATGAATGGATAAGTCATAATTTAAAAAGCACCAAGTGAAGTAAAGACTGTCTTGATTAAAGTATAAAAGTTATAGTAAAGGATGTCATTGTATTTATGACAACTGTTTGACTCATGGACAGTTGAACTTCTTCCTAAATAGAGCTTTTTGAATGAGAATATCTACCAAAAGTTTATAAATAATTATAAACTGTCCTATCTGCTCATGAAATAAATACTTAACTATGTAAGTGTTCTTTAACTTTTCAAAATGAATTCCTTTCATTTTCTGTTCAGCAGAAGCTTGTTTGTGAATATTCTCCCAGGTACACTCTCTTAGAATGGATAAATTTATGTGTGTCAAACCCAAAAGAGTGTACATAGTTTTGCAGATGTCTTAAGTTACCTTCCTTTCCAATGACATGAAAAGAGATTAGGGAAGCTGATACTGGGTATCTGGTTCCCACAGTTTGTTCTTTATAATGTTGCTAAACAAGAAAAATACAACCATAAAAGAATTTCCCCCCTATTTAAATGATTATCTAATATGACAAGAGACTTATAACTTGATAGGGAGTAAGGAACCTGCGTATCTCAGATGTAAACTGAGTATGTGACTACTGGTGGGCTGGTTAAACTCTCTGGATCTATCACTTTTTTCAACAAGTGACTGAGGTCTTTTCCTCAATGATTCTCTTCTGTGTTTTTCTGTATACACATACATGCATAAGAGTGGTGGCTACTGTTTACAACAGAAAAAAAAATCAACAAAAAATTCATTAATTTGGATTCTATTTACAGATGTAGAAATCTAAAGATGCTTTTTTTGATATGATTTTGTTTGCAAAGTTTAAAAGTACAAAAAATACAAATAGTAACATAATTAACACTCACATTTCTACCACATAGAATTAACTGTCATCATTTTGTTTAGTCCTTCTTTTTCATACGTACATAATTTAAAACATACACACTGTTTATCTGATCTTCTTTAAACAATAAAAAAATTAAACATTACAGATAAACTCTCAAGCGGTTTGTTGTGATATCCTTTATACTTTTAAACATATAGATCTATACACAATATACTGTACTGTTTTTAAATATTTACTATAGTTATTATCCCTCAACTTGCTTTTTCTTTCAATACTATTTTTTGAGACCCAATTGTGTTTTATGCAAATCTAGTTAATTCCTTTAAACTTTTCCATAGCATTTAGATATACAATTATGTTGCTTAAATTGCTTAGTATACAATTAAGTTGCTTAAAGTTTTCAATATAACCGATGCTGCAATGAACATCCTATGCCTATACACATGTGTAAGCATCTCTAGACTAGTAACTTTCAAATATTTTTTACTATGACCCATGGTAGAAAATACATTTTCTTCATGATCCTATACAATCATACATATTTATATATGTGTACAGGTGTATAAACTGCAACAATGGTGGCATGAAACTTCACCCTTATTGTGTGGGATGCATTTGGGTATCTTTTTGTACTATTTAATTTAAAACATGCTAGTTACAACCCCTTAAATGATTTTACATGCCACTAGCTCTATAGCTTGGAAAACAATGCTCTGGATAAAACAATACTCTGGATATACTTAAAAGTACTATTGCTGCAAAGTAGGTATGCACTTCTTCAACTGCTATGTCATGGTTTGAACACCCCACCCTCCCTGAAAAATGACTTGGTATGGAATTCTAGTTTTATATTTATTTCCTCCAGTAATTTAAGCTAATCTATCTCTTTTCTTGTTCTATTATTTCTGATGAAAAGTGTGCTTTTTTCTGAGTTTTTTAAATTTACTCTTTATCCAAGATACTTTTAAAGTTGCATCAATATATTTAGATTTATCTTATTTTCAAAGGCTTTTTGACTCCGAGGATTCCTGTCTTTTTTCAATTTGGAAAATTCTCAGCTATTATTTGAGTGTTGTCCTTTTCTTCACTACATATGTATATTGCAGTTTTTCATTTTATCCTCCATATTTTTTAATCTGTAACTTATTTTCCCCATATCTTTATCTCTTTACATTCTGAGAGATCTTAGTTTTTGCCATGAAATTCACTTATTCTTTCTCCAACTATGCAAACATTTAGTGCATCTATTTCATTTTTTATTTCAATGACCATATATTTTATTTCCCATAGTTCCAATGGTTCTTCTTCATATATACCATTAAAAATAAAATCTCCTTTTCTTGTCTCATAGATGCTAATATTTTAGCTTTTTAGACACTTTAAACATAGCTATTGTAAAGTCTTTTTCAATCAAATTCTACTTTTTCTCTGATTCTTCAGATGTGAATTTTATCATTAGTTGTGACTCAAACTGTCTTCATGGTCCTAAACACCTTTGTGTGCTGTGGCTGTCTGGATTCGATCCAGCTTAATCCTGTTTGTTCTAAAATTACATATAGTCAAGTTATTCTTTTTTAAAAAGTCCCTTAAACTGACTATAAAGTAGAGTAAACACTGTCCAACAGCCAGTTTTTTCTCCAGCACTGAAAGAGATTGAGCTTAGCCAGATATAGTTGGGTTATACCTAGAGGCAATGTTTAAAACAAACAAACTTATTTTTAAACAGAAGTAAAACTTGGGTCCACCTCAGAACAAAAGATACACTGAGAGTGAAGAAATGGGAAAATATATTCCATGCAAATGGAAAGGAGAAAAAACAAACAAAAGAAAAACAAAAACAACTGGAGTTGCAACACTCATATCAGACAAAATAGACTTCAAAACAAAGGCCATAATAAGAGACAAAGTAGGCCACTTCATAATTCTAAAGGGAATGAATCAACAAGAAAATAGAATCCTTATAAACATATATACACCCAATATAGGAGCCCAAGTACATTAAAAAACTCTTGATGGACATTAAGGGAGAGATCAACAGCAATACAGTCATAGTGGGGGAATTTAACATCCCAATGACATCACTGGATAGATCTTCTAGACAAAAAATTAACAAGAAAACAGAGGCCTTAAATGACTCTAGCCCTAGCCAGTTTAGCTCAGTGGATAGAGCATCAGCCTGTGGACTGAAGGGTCCCGGGTTCAATTCCGGTCAAGGGCACATGCTTGGGTTGTGGGCTTGATCCCTAGTCAGGGCACATACAAGAGGCAACCAATTGTGGGAAGAGCTCAGGAGATTTATCTCAGTGCAGTGGCGGATGCAATGGCGTGAGCGCACTCCGCCTATACG
>NW_006289082.1:1492819-1493979 GCF_000327345.1 Myotis davidii
TCTCACTCTCTCTCTCCCTCTCATAAATAAATAAAGAAGATTGATATAATACCAAGCATCTTCTCAGATCACAATGGTGTGAAGTTAGAAATCAAGTACAATTGAAAAAACAACCTCAAAAACACTCAAATACAGGGAGGCTAAATAACATGTTATTAAACAATGAAATGGGTTACCAATGAGATCAAGCAAGAAATTTAAAACTTCCTGAAAACAAATGAAAATTAACACACAACCACCCAAAACTTATGCGACACGGCAAAAATAGTCCTGGAAGGAAGTTCATAGCATTACAGGCCTACCTCAAGAAACAAGAAAAAGGACTAATAACTATCTAACACTAAGACTAAATAAATTAGAAAGAGAACAGCAAGAAAAGCCCAGAGGAAGTAGAAGGAAGGAAATAATTAAGATCAGAGGAGAAATAAATGACATAAAGACAAAAAACAAGTACAAAAGATCAATAAATCCAAGAGCTGGTTCTTTGAAAAGATAAACAAAATTGATGAACTTTTGGCCAGACTCATCAAGAAACAAAGAGAGAGCCCTAACCGGTTTGGCTCAGTGGATAGAGCGTGGGCCTGCGGACTAAAGGGTCCCAGGTTCGATTTCAGTCAAGGGCATGTACCTTGATTGCGGGCACATTCCCAGTAGGAGGTGTGCAGGAGGCAGCTGATCGATGTTTCTAACTCTCTATCCCTCTCTTCCTCTCTGTAAAAAATCAATAAAATATGTGGGTTTTTTTTTTTAAAAAAAGAAACAAAGAGAGAGGACCCAAGCAAATAAAATTAGAGATGAAAAGAGGTGATGTAACAACAGACACCAAATAAATATAAAAGATTGTAAGCAAATACTATGAACAACTATAAGCCAACAAACCTGACAGCCTGGGTGAAATGGACAAATTCCTAGAAAGATACAATCTTCCAAAACTCAATCAGAAAGAATCAGAAAACCTGAGTAGGTCAATAACAACTGATGAAATTGAAGCAGTAATTAAAAAATTTTCAGCAAACAAAAGTCCTGGACTGGATGAATTTACAGGTGAATTTTACCAAACATTCAAAGAAAGAATTAACACCTTTCCTCCTCAAACTATTGCAAAAAATTCAAGAGGAAGGACCACTTCCAAGCTCTTTGTACAAAGCCAGCATTATCCT
>NW_006289082.1:1494024-1502744 GCF_000327345.1 Myotis davidii
ATATCCCGGATGAACACTGATGCTAAAATCTTCAACAAAATATTATCAAATCAGATCCAGCAATACATTAAAAAGATCATACACCATGAACAACTAGGATTTATTCCAGGGATGCAAGGCTGGTACAATATTCGCAAATCAATAAATGTGATACATCACATAAACAAATTGAAAGATAAAAACCACATGATCATAACAATAGATACAGAAAAAGCATTCAACAAAATACAGCACCCGTTTTTGATAAAAACTCTCAGTAAAGTGGGAATAGAGGGATCATACCTCAACATAATAAAGGCCATGTATGACAAACCTACCGCCAACATAATACTCAATGGGCAAAAACTAAAAGCTTTTTCCTTAAGAACAGGGACAAGACAAAGATGCCCACTTTCATCATTCTTATTCATAGTACTGGAAGTCCTAGCCACAGCAATCAGACAAGAAGAAGAGATAAAAGGAATCCAAATTGGAAAAGAGGAAGCAAAACTGTCATTGTTCACGGATTACATGATATTGTACATAGAAAACCCTAAAGACTCCACCAGGAAACTACTAGAATTAATAAATAAATTCGGCAAGGTAGCAGGATACAAAATCAACATCCACAAATAGATGGCATTTTTATACACCAATAATGGACTCTCAGAAAAAGAAACTAAAAAGCAATTCCATTTACCATTTTAACAACAAAAAAATAAGATACCTAGGTATAAACTTAACCAAGGAGGTAAAAGACCTGTAATTAGAAAACTACAGAACATTCAAAAAAGAAACAGAGGAAGATACAAAGAAATGGACAGATTTTTCAAAAAAGAAACAGAGGAAGATACAAAGAAATGGAACCATATATCATGTTCATGAATTGGAAGAATTAACATCATTAAAATGTCTATGAAACCCAAAGTAATCTACAGATTCAAAGCAATCCCTATTAAAATACCAATGGTATACTTCACAGAATTAGAACAAATACTCAGAAAATGTAGATGGAACCATAAAAGACCCGAATAGCTGCAGCAATCTTGAGAAAGAGGAACGAAGTAGGAGGGATCACACTACTGGATATCAAACTACACTACAAAGCCATTATAACCAAAACAGTCTGGTACTGGCCTAAGAGCAGGTATATAGACCAGTGGGTCAGAACAGAGACCCCAGAAATTGGTCCACACCATATATGGTCAGTTAATATTTAACAAAAGAGGCCAGAACATACAATGAAGTAAAGACAGTCTCTTCAATAAATGGTGCTGGGAAAACTGGACAGACACATGCAAAAGAAGACCACCAACTTACACCATACAAAATAATAAACTCAAGGTAGATAAAAGACTTAAATATAAGGCATGACACCATAAAAATCTTAGAAGAAAACATAGGCAGGAAAATCTCATGACATCTCATGTAGCAATATGTTTATGGATACATCTCGTAGGCCAGTGATGGTGAACCTATGACACGCAAACTCATTTTTTTTGGTTGATTTTTCTTTGTTAAATGGCATTTAAATATATAAAATAAATATCAAAAATATAAGTCTTTGCTTTACTATGATTGCAAATATCAAAAAATTTCTATATGTGACACGGCACCAGAGTTAAGTTAGGGTTTTTCCAAATGCTGACACGCTGAGCTCAAAAGGTTCACCATCACTGTCCTAGGCAGTGATCGGCAAACTGCGGCTCGGCAAACCGCGGCTTGTGAGCCACATGTGGCTCTTTGGCCCCTTGAGTGTGGCTCTTTCACAAAATACCACGTGCGGGTGTGCATGTACAGTGCGATTGAAACTTCATGGCCCATGCACAGAAGTCGGTATTTTGTGGAATAGCCACACTCAAGGGGCCAAAGAGCCGCATGTGGTTCACGAGCCACGGTTTGCCGACTACGGTCCTAGGGCAAAGGAAACTAAGGAGAAAATAAACAAATGGGACTACATCAAAATAAAAGGATTTTGCACAACAAAAGAAAACACCACCAAATTGAAAAGGGAACCCACTGAGTAGGAGAACATATTTGGAGATGATACATCTGATAAGGAGTTAATTTCCAAAATATATTAGGTACTCATACAACGCAACAAAGACAAACAATCCAATTAAAAAATGGGCAGAAGACCTGAATAGACATTTCTCCAAAGAGGACATACAAATAGCCAAGAGACACATGAAAAAATGCTCAAAGTCACTAATCATCAGAGAAATACAAATTAAAACCACAATGAGATATCACTTCACACCTGTCAGAATGTCTATCATTAAAAAAAAACCCCAACAAACAACAAGTGCTGGTGAGGATGTGGAGAAAAGGGAACTCTAGTACACTGCTGGTGGGACTGCAGATTGGTGCAGCCACTATGGAAAATAGTATGGAGTTTCCTAAAAAAAATTAAAAATGGAACTTTGTTTTGATCCAATGATTTCACTTCTTGGAATATATCCTAAAACCCCCAAAACATCAATCAGAAAGAATATATGCACCCCTATGTTCATAGCAGCATCCTTTACAATAGCTAAGATTTGGAAACAGCTCAAGTGCCCATCAGTAAATAAATGGATAAAAAAGCTATGGGAACTTATGTAATACTTTAAACAATAAAGAATTTTTTAAAAAAGCTATGAGACATTTACACTATAGAATACTATGCACCTGTAATACTCTGCAGGGATCTCTTACCCTTTGGGACAGCATGGACGGACCTGGAAAATATTATGCTAAGTGAAATAAGCCAAACCGAGAAAGACAAATATCACATGATCTCACTTATTTGTGGAATCTAATGAACAAAATGAACTGATCAATAATATGACCCGAAGCAGGGAGGCATGGAACAGACTGACATACCTCTATGTGGGGTCGGGGGGACGAGGACAGAGAAACCAAAGAACTTACATACTTATATGCATAGCCCATGGACACAGGCAATAGGGTAGTGAAGACCTGGTGGGTGGTAGGAGTTGGGTAGAGGGAGGGAAAGGGGGGAAACAGGAGATATCTATAATACTATCAACAATAAAAAATGCATTTAAAAATAAAAATTAAAAAAGCACAATGACAGGTTTCCTCTATGACAGGCCTAAAGGAACGGAGTCAAAATCTTACATGGCTTTTGTAAAATTTATACATCTCTTCTCACATTCCAACTGACAGGATGGTGAAAATTACTATCCATATTATTAATTTTTTTTATCTCTCATGTCATTATTTTGCCTAGTACAGGAAGGTATACTTGCATTAAATTAAATGTACATAAAATGCATTCCATTTTATATATGCATAACCACAAAATCATATTACACACCCATAAAACAAAATGATTTCAAAGTCCTAAAATATCAGAACATGTCTTCATTTTTTTTAATGGAATGTCAATGTTATGATCAAGAGAGTACTAATTATAAGCACCATTAGCTTCCTAAAAAATTGCAAGGAAATGGTTTGTAAAAGTAAAACATAACACCCTGACCAGTTTGGCTCAGTGGCTTAGAGCGTCGGCCTGTGGACTGAAGAGTCCCAGGTTTGATTCCGGTCAAGGGCATGTACCTTGGTTGCGGGCACATCCCCAGTAGGGGGTGTGCAGGAGGTAGCTGATCAATGTTTCTCTCCCATTGATGTTTCTAGCTCTCTATCCCTCTCCCTTCCTCTCTGTAAAAAATCAGTAAAATATATTTAAAAAAAAAAAGTAAAACATAACATATAGTGGTTAAAAGCATGAGTTAATATTGTAGCTCTTTAATTTGTTTGCCCTATGATCTCAGAATTGGTTTCTCAATTTCCTCATCTGGGACATGAAAATTCTTTCGTGAGAATTAAATAAGAAAATGTATGTAAAAACAATTGTCACAGTGTCTGGCACTGTTACATGGCATTAGCTGTAATTATGATTATGATACTAGCTTAAAGAAAATACTCATCCTTGAGAAAATAATTTTCAAGTTGCAGTGGAGTCTTGACTTACAAGTTTAATTCGTTCCGTGACGGAGCTTGTAACTAAATTACTCGTATGTCAAATCAAAAAGTGAATGAGTGAGACTTGTGATGCTGGGCTGATGCTGTGACATTCGCTGCACCAACTAGCAATGGGGTATTTGAAGCTGGCTCGTAACCCGAATTTTAGCACGCAACTCAAAGCAAAAAATCGGCCGAGAGACGGCTCGTATCTCGAAAAACTCGTTAGTTGGGACACTTGTAAGTCAAGGCCCCACTAAACTATAACTGGTAAAGAATTTTCTTTCCCATTGCTAGTGAGACAGTGCATTTCTCATTTTAGATTCTTGGTCAACAGTTTTAGATAGACAAACTGATACATTGCAGGACTTAATAAGTACCTTTAACATTCAGAAGATTTTTTGAAATGTCGTTATTCTACTCACATGTCTATGCAGCCCTCAGAACAGTCACATGAATCAGTAAACATGTTGGAAAAGCTGTTTAGATAATATGCTCGTGGCCACATAGTCTTTCTGTACTTAAAGTGTGGAAGCTTTCTACTGTCAATTTCATTACAGAAAGAAATGGGCACCAATTCCACTCCATTGCTAATATCCAGAACAGAAACAATTTCTTCTTGCTTTGGGTAATTCCGAGTCAACTGAACATAGGTATTAAAGGAAAAGTTATCTGTAAATAAAAAGTTACACTCTGTCTCAAGCAGGTAACGAAAAACTTCCTCCATGTTTCGTAGACTCCTTCCACAAGGGGTTTTATAACTCACGTGGAGCGCTGAAGAATGAGAGTTTGTCTTTGCATGTCGTCTTTGGAAGTGGCACGTAATTGGTAGCTGCAGAGGGTTTTCTCCCTTGAAGGTTAGTAGCATTTTCATCAGACAGGTACTAGAGCAGTCATGACTTTTGTAAGATAAATTCAAAGATGATTCTTTTTCTCTAAAGTCTGCAGCTTTATTTTCCAGAGGGGGAAATTCCTCATTTTTTATAGATCTGTTTAAAATTAATTACTTATTAGTATCTCAAATTTATAGTACAAATCCCCATTTAAAAAAATAACAATGCACATTAAGGTGGTAATTAGTTCCTATTATTTTCTTCTTAGATAAAACAAAAATAAGCCAGGCTCTGAGTATACTATATTCTGCAGCCATATAAAGATATGCCTCAAAGGTTTCTCTTTGTCCTCCAGACATCAAATATGTGGTGTTTTTTTTCTAGCACTTCTCCAGTTGGGTGTCCAATAATTAATTCAGTTCAATTTTGACATTACCTACCTGGGGTCATATCCCACAAATTAAAGAGCTCAGTCCCACAAGACTTTCCTCATTTCAGATGTAAAATACAAATCCCTGGTATCCATACTTCTGACCTAGCCTGGGGTTCCCACAACTTACTCCCTCAGGTTTGATTAATTTGTAGAAAGACTCACAGAACTCAGGAAAACACTTTAATTACTATTACAGTTTATAATCCTATATAATAAAAGCCTAATACGCTAAGTGTCTGGTCAACCAGTTGGCTGTTCAACCAATCAAAGCGTAAAATGCTAATGATATGATAAGGCCTCTCAACCACTTGCTATGACATGCACTGACCACCAGGAGGCAGAGATTCAACCAGTTGACCAGTCACTATGACGTGCACTGACTACCAGGGGGCAGACACTCCGACCGGTAGGTTAGCTTGCTGCTGGGGTCCAACTGATCTGGACTGAGCGAGATGGGCCAGACATGCCCTCCCATGTTCCCTCTCTGCTAGCCAACCTCCCGTGTCCCTCCCCAGCCCCAACTGTGCACAGGTGGGGACCCTTGACCTGGCCTGCACCCTCTTGCAATCTGGGACCCCTCGGGGGATGTCAGAGAGCCGGTTTCGGCCCGATCCCTCAGGCCAAGCTGAGGGACCCCACTGATACATGAATTCGTGCACTGGGCCTCTAGTAAAAGATAAAACTCAAGAACAGCCAAATGAAAGTGATGCATAGGGTAAGGTAAGTGGGTAGGGGCATGGCATGCCCTCCCCATGAATGCCTCTCTCCTAGCACTTCTAGGTGTTCACCAACCAGGAAGCTTTCAGAACCCTAATGTTTAGAGGTTTTTACATAAGCATGACTGATTAAATCACTGCCCACTGGTGATTATCTGAATCTCTAGCCATTCTCTCCTTGGACAGAGTTCCTATGCGCCAAAGGTTAAGTTCTCCTTGGAGGCTGGAATGTAAGACAAAGTTTTAAGTTTCCTATCAGGGTTTAGTCTTTCTGGCGAGCAGGCCCCATACTGAAACTAGGAGCCCCTCACCAAGGGTCATTTCATTAGCACACCAAAGATACTATTATCAGGATTTCCAAAGGTTTTAAAAGCTTTGTGCCAGGCACTGGGACAAAGATCAAGTAACTTCTTAAATCACAACCTAATTTCAGAATATTCCAGAGAGCTGTGATTATAGCTGTAACATTTAGAGTTATTTAGAGCATGCACTCAATAAATAGGTGAGGAAGGTTACATGGCATGCCTGATTCAAGCCTTTTGCATGCAAAAAGACTAGTAAAGACTAGTAAAAAAATCATTCATTCATCAATAATCCTTTATACTGTACAGACAGTCCTTGGGTTACTTTGGACTCAACGTACATCGTTTCGTGGTTACGTTGTCATCTCCCATTTATTTATATATAAAAAAAGTTCCATCATTTCGACATATGTACATATGTGCTTTATGTTTTTTATTATTTATTTACCACAAGTAAAGGTCAGGAATTGTTATCTTTCTTTTAAATTTTGTTTACTGTTTCACTTCATTACTGCTGTATATGTGCTCCATGTGAGTGACGTAGGTGCTTATATAGGTGGGTTCTGACTTACGGCGAAAATCGCGTCACGTCATGCCGTAGGAACGGATCTCCGACATAACCCAAGGACCTGCTGTATTTGCCTTAACAATTGCAACCAAGTGAATTTATTCCATAATATGTAATTTATCTGGCATCATAGTGATACATCTGAAAATGGTAACTTGACAGGAGAAAATAGGGCAGGTACTAATTCAAAGAAAAAAAATATCTGTGAAAAGATTCCATATGTATTTGGAACTCAAATTTTAATCTTTCACAAAGAACCTCAATTTTGTTTTATGTAATATTTTCCATCTTTAGGTGTCTTTATTATGAAAGTAATATAGGTATCTTAGAGATATTTTTATACTTACTATATAAAGCAGCATTGTCCAACAGAATTTTCTGCACTGATGGAAATGTTCTATATCTGTGCTGTCCAATTGGGTAGCTGCTAGCCACATGTGGCTACTGAGCACTTTTAAATATGGCTAGTGCACAGTTAGAGAAAGACAAGTATCATATGATCTCACTCATATGTAGCATCTAACAAACAAAATAAACTGATGTACAAAATAGATCCAGAGATACAGAAGTCTGGAACAGACTGTGGAATCTCAGAGAGAAGGCAGTGGAGGGTGGATGGGTAAGAAGGAATCAACTAAAGAACTTGTATGCATATATGTATAATCCATGAACACAGACAATAGGTGTGAAGGCCAGAGGTGAGGGCGTGCTAGAAGAGGTCAATGGGGGAGAAAGGGGGACATACGTAATACTTTCAACAATAAAGATTTTTTTTTTAAAGAGAATGAATTTTTAAAAAATGTGGCTAGTGCAACCAAAGAATTAAATTTAAAATTTATTTATTTTAATTAATTCAAATTTAAATAGCCATGTATAGCTTAGTGGCTACCATATTGAATGCATAGATATGAGGTTCCTCATCCTTTTTCTGGCTGTATAGTAATCCTCTGTATAAACTCTACAATTTTTTCAATTAGTCCTCTATTGTCTCCAATCTTTTGCTACTATAAATCATAATGTAATGAATAACCTTGTACATAACAATTTCATATATGTAAACATATCAGTGCAGAATATACTACCAGAAGTGGAAGTATTAGGTTATAAGGTAAATGGATTAGTAATTTTGTTAAGATTGCCAAACTGTTCTCCATGGGGTCAGCACTCCAGCAATTTATGGATACCTGCTTCCAAAACCTTATCAATCATTGGCTCTTGATGCTTTTGAATTTCTGACAATCTAATAGGCTAATGGATATAAATTTATTTATAAATCTTTTAATGTTGGAAACATTTGTTACCAATTTTTCTCTATCACTGCTTTGATGAATATCCTCACACATAAAAATCTTTGACCAAATTCCTGATTATTACCTTAGTATACATTCCTTTAAGAGGAATTACTTAAAAAAAAGAGAGGAATTACTAATTCAACAGGAATATACATTTAAAAATAAGTTTTTATTAATAAAACTTTCAAAATACACATAAAAGTGTATTTTACTCATAGAAAAAACTGATTGATATATTGGATCCCCATGTACTTGTGAGAATTGCAGAACCAACCTTTGGCACATAAGGACTCTGTCCAAACTTCTGCATCAAGAGACAACCAAAATCTAGCAAGGCTTCTAGCAGCGTAAGGCCACGTCTCTAGGACAGTGGTTCTCAACCTTCCTAATGCCACGGCCCTTTAATACAGTTCCTCATGTTGTGGTGACCCCAACCATAAAATTATTTTTGTTGCTACTTTGTAACTATAATTTTGCTACTGTTATGAATCGTAATGTAAATATCTGATATGCAGGATGTGTTTTCATTGTTACAAATTGAACATAATTAAAGCATAGTGATTAATCACAAAAACAATATGTAATTATACATGTGTTTTCCGATGGTCTTAGGCGACCCCTGTGAGAG
>NW_006289082.1:1502762-1505441 GCF_000327345.1 Myotis davidii
ACCCTTTTGAGCTCGCCGTGTCAGCATTTTGAAAACCCCTAACTTAACTCTGGTGCCGTGTCACATATAGAAATTTTTTGATATTTGCAACCATAGTAAAGCAAAGACTTATATTTTTGATATTTATTTTATATATTTAAATGCCATTTAACAAAGAAAAATCAACCAAAAAAATGAGTTCGCATGTCACCTCGGACACACGTGTCATAGGTTTGCCATCACTGCTTTAGGATGACCCCAGACCCCCAATATAATGACTGCCTGAGAAAGCTTGAGGCTCCCAGGAGAATTTACTGTTTCTTCTAGACAACAACTAAAGATAAACCCCTGATTTTCCTTTCTTAGAGCATTTATTAAAAAGGGCTTAAAACTGTGAATCATTCCTACCCGCTTCTGAGAGGTTTATGTATTTCCTACAACTTGGGAATGTGTTTCTCAAGGACATGAAAGCCATTCCTTTGAAAGGCAGTCATCAGGAAGGACGGGGTTTCTGTCTTCCAGTCTTTGTAGAAGGACAGAATCTTAACTCTGATAACTGCCAGCTAGCACACTCAGCTGGTCTCAAGGGTACTCACACTCACCAACCCTTTTATAATTTTTCACCTGAGCCCCTACTCTTCCTCCCTCCTTCATACCCTTTAAAACACCAGTCACCTCAGCAGCATAAATTGGAATGGAGCTTAACTTTTTCCCCTATTGTCAGCAGGTACTAAATAAAATGTTTTCACTGCTTTAACTAATGTCTTTATCTTTGTCAGGGTACCAAACTTCATTAATAGCCAACATTTTGCCCATTTTATTTCATCTATTCTCCCCACCTCTTGCCCCATCTTGAAACATACAGTTTTAAAGCAAATTCTACACATTACATATTTCTTTTAACCTGAAATAATTCAGTATTGATTTCTAACAAATAAGGCTTTTTAGAAATATATATTCTCCTTTCCCTGATTATCTTAAAATTTGTTTGAATCAGAATTCAAACAATTTCCACGTGGACATTGTATTTGATTCAGATGTGCAGTGGGGCCTTGACTTACGAGTTTACTTCGTTCTGAGACCGAGCTCGTAAAGGAGCTCGTTAACTCAAATTACTCTATCAACTCAATGCAAAAAATCGGCCAAGACAGCTGGTATCTCAAAAAACTCGTTAGTCGGGACACTCGTAAGTCAAGGCCTCACTGTATTTTATGTCTCTTTAACCTTCAAACAGTGCATCTTCATTTTATGACATTTGTTTGTCCAAGTTAAGTAAATTGTGTCATTTGTCCTATAGCTTTTCCTGCATTCTGGAATTTGGCTGATGCCTTTATTGTGGTGTTGTCATTTAACTCATTCCTCTATCCCAGTGGTCGGCAAACTGTGGCTCGTGAGCCACATGCGGCTCTTTGGCCCCTTGAGTGTGGCTCTTCCTAAGCCTTAGGAGTACCCTAATTAAGTTAATAACAATGTACCTACCTATATAGTTTAAGTTTAAAAAATTTGGCTCTCAAAAGAAATTTCAATCATTGTACTGTTGATATTTGGCTCTGTTGACTAATGAGTTTGCCAACCACTGCTCTACCCCATCTATTCCTGGTAGATCAGTAGTCAGTTCTAGAAGCTTATTAGATTCAGGATCAATTTTGGTGGTGATGGTGGCAGGGGGGTGTAGTAATTCATAGGTGGTGCTATAAATTTCCTACTGAATCAAATAAAGTGACACACAATGTCCGATTATTCACTTTTAGTGATGTTAAGACTTGTAAGTAGGTTAGGGTGTTTTCAGCCAAATCCATTCATCGGAAAGCTCCTCACAAATCTTTCACTTAACAGGTCTGTCATTTACTCATGGTGGTGTCAGTCCCCAATGGGACTACTAATTTATGGTAAGTACAAAAACTGGAAGTTGGAAAAGTTTAAAAACTTGACAGTAATTGCCATTGTCACATTTTGTTATATTTTATAAGAGTACTGCTCCTCAATAAATTGGAAGTTTAAAATAAAACACCTGTTATCACAGTTACAGAGCACTGTCCTAAGTCCACTGTTTCTTGGGGGAGTGTGTGTGTGGGGGGTGTTATAAAAATAACAATCTTCTTATTCGATCATTCCCAGAATTTTCTGGATGGAATTTTTTTAAAATATATATTTTATTGATTTCAGAGAGGAAGGGAGAGGGAGAGAGAGAAACATCAATGATGAGAGAGAATCATTGATCGGCTGCCTCCTGCACGGCCTCTACTGGGGATTGAGCCCACAATTTGGTCATGTGACCTAGAATGGAATTAAACCCGGGACCTTTCAGTCCACAGGCCAACACTCTATTCACTGAACCAAACTGACGAGGGCTGGAATTCTTTTATAAAGAAGAACTTTTCTTTATCAACTAAGGTTATCATGAAACACAGTATAGGTGAGGCAGAATAAATGCTTGATTCTTTTTATTTCCTAGCATTCAGAATGATGATGAATAATATCCTAGCAACTACCAATGTGACTGAAAATTGAAATTAGCACTTAATTTTTATAATATTACTAGAGGCCCGGTGCACAAAAATTTGTGCACTCGGGGGGGGAGGGAGGTCCCTCAGCATGGCCTGTGCCCTCTCACAGTCTGGGACTCCTCGGGAGATAACAACCTCCTGGCTTAGGCCTGCTCCTGGGTGGCAGAGGGCAGGCCCAATCCCTAGGTGCAGC
>NW_006289082.1:1506334-1507816 GCF_000327345.1 Myotis davidii
GAACGTTGGAGTCCTCCGTCACTGAAGCAAGCAAGCCTCATGTTAGTTTCAAGCTGCCTGGCTGCCGGCCGCCATCTTGGCTGGCAGTTAATTTGCATATCGCCCTGATTAGCCAATGGGAAGGGTAGGGTCGTACACTAATTACCATGTTTCTCTTTTATTAGATAGGATTATGAACCCATGGTTTTTTATATATTTAATGTGTTTAAATCATTACAGTGATTATTCCTTTTGATGTTGAAATTGTGTCATTTTGGCCAGTGGGAGCTCCTTCAGGTTTGGTCCTGCATCTTTCAAACACAAATGGTAGTGTTGGATAGCATTTTTGCTTTCCATCACAAGATGTCCCTGGTTTGGAATCCACCATTTCTCTACTGCAGCAATTTTCAACCTTTTTAATCTTATGGCACACATAAACTAATTCTGCAGCACACAAAAAAATATCTGACAAAAAAGTAGGTATAATTATGATTCATTCACAGTGGACAGCTATTGTTATGTTGGCTGCTGTCATTTTTTTCATTTGTCAATCTAAGGGAAAGGTGGTCAGTGTCACTGACTAAATAGTTAGGTATTGCATGTTTTAAAACACTGGTTGAAAATTGCTGCTCTACAGGACTAGCATACACATTTTAATCAATACAGATTGCAAAACTGCTTTCCAAAAATGCTGGGCCAAGTACACTCCCATAAGCATATATGAACATTAATCTAATTAAATCTTATTTTAAATATTTTAATCAATTTGATAGATGAACATTGTATTTTATTCCTCTTAATTTGTTTATTACCACTAGGGAGTTTATTAATAATAGGGAGTTTGAACATAAGTTCATGTTTATTGGTCTTTTATTTTTCCTTTGGTGAACTGTCTATTCATATGCTTTGTTCCTTTTCCTATGCGGGTTCATTCTTTCATTCATTCTTCCTTCAAAGATTTCTTGAGTGCCAACTATGTAGCAGGTGTTATGGAAACAATGAGAACTCAATGATCTCAAGGAGCTTACATTTTAAGCAGAGAATTAAGTATTTACTAGTAAAATAAAGTAAAGATAATGTTATGAGTTGGTCCGACGGTTGTGGGTTATTCTTAAAAAAAAAAAAAAATGTTATGAATGAAGCCAGGATACCTAATGTCATGGAAAGAGATCTAATCTTTATTTTACTGTGTTGTTTTTTCTAAGGTTCTAAATTAATTTTTCTATAGTTTGGAAGTCCAAATCATCTGAAATTTTTAAAAAATATTTTTATTAATTTTTAAAGAGAAAGGGGGAGGGAGAGAGAGAAACATCAATATGAGAGTGTGCCGGGAGCCGGTCCATCCTTGCTGTTTCAAGGGACCTGGCATATATGGCATACTGTTCTTAATATGTTTGGTCACCTTCTTGGCACTATGTGTTTTAACCAAGGTCACCTCTCTGAGAAAGGTTGTTTCCCCAGGTAGGGATTTTCCCCTGAAGTTAGGGAGGGAATAAAACCTGT
>NW_006289082.1:1507930-1511581 GCF_000327345.1 Myotis davidii
GAGAGAACATGGCTACAGAACCTGGCTGGAGAACCTGGATAATGTGGCTGGAGAACCTAGCAAGAGAACATGGACACAGAACTTGGCTGGAGATTGTGGCTAGAGATCCTGGCAAGGCTGCTGATCAACTGAATGCTGTCTCCGTGTCATTCCTTCTTCGCCGTCTCCGTTCACACCTTTGGGGACCCCTGGACCTGCTGGGGTTGGACCCCCGCAAGAGTGAAGCATCAATTGGCTGCCTCCTGCATCGATGTGGGAGGCAACTCATCAATGTCTCTCTCTCACATTGATGTTTCTCTCTCTGTCCCTAAAATCAATAAAAAAATATTTTTTAAAAAATGAATGTAAACTATATTCATCTTAAAGATTGCAGTAAACATTTGTTTTCTGTTCAGTTCTTGTCGGAAAGATGGCCATTTTAATTTCAGTAAAGGCAAATCTGTTGGATCATGTATTCATACTGGGCTATCTATAATCTCTCTCAAAAAGTTAAGATATAAAATAATATCATGAAGTAACATGCGCAGATCACATAGTGTTTAGCTGGGGCAGATTTTATGGGAACATAAGGACCAATTGATACCATACAGAGAGAAACTGATCTCAACAATGTGGACCCTCAGGTATTGATTTCCCAGTTTCAAATCTAGTCCCCATATGGCCTGCTATGTTACAGTTTCTGTCCTTGAACACCTATTTTACCTATATGTGTGTGTATGTGTGTATGTAAAATACATGGAGGTTAGGAGTGTGTGTGTTTTTTTTTAAAAAAAAAAAGCTCTTTTGGGTGCTTATGTGCACGTATTATAAAAAGTCAAATGGCTTAAATTCAAACCTGGGTCTTTTAGCAGTGGGGCAAGAGCCCACTTTCACCATGTATATTAGCCAAAGCTATACACCTGGTGTATCTCTAATGAATTCCACTACTTAAGATGGCTGTGTGTTCCTAAAAAATTACTCAACTAAGAAAAAGAATTAAGCCAGGTTTCCTAACAACACAAAAGTAGGTATTTTTGTAAAAATTATCATTAAAATAACTTTTTAAAAAGTCTTTCTTATTTTTAGAAAGAGAGGAAGGGAGAGGGGAGAGAGAGAGAAACATTGATGTGAGAGCAGAACATTGATTAGCTGCCTCCTGCATGCCACCTACTGATCGAACCTGAAACCCTTCAGTGCATGGGACAATGCCCAACCACTTGAGCCACACTGGCCAGGGCTAAATTTGTTTTTATATGTACCTATGTTATAGCTCACTTATATGGAATAGAAATTAAATTAAATTTAGGAATAAAATTTAAAAAGCCAGTTTCCTATCAGATCTAAGATTTTCACTCTGGTTTTCCATTGACAAATTATATGACATTGAGCAACTCAGTTAGGGCCAAGAACCGCTGTCTTAAGTTATTCACCATTTAGTTTGCCAGTTTGCCTATGTGACCACTGACCTGCTAGACTACAGAGGCTTAACTAATAAAAGCAAAACAAATAATAAACTCATGATCTGCAGAGGAAATACAAAATAATTCTTTAAACATAATTCTGGTCAAGAATGAAATGTGGCCTTAAAATTCGTAATGGTTAAGGAAGAAAATCCCGAGCCTAATTAGACACATCCCTTCATATGAAAAGATCTCAGTCAAGCTACGTTTGAAACAAGAAGACAATCAGTTGGGGAAAGATCCTATAAAGTTAACTGATTATAGAGAGAAGGGAGGCTCAAAAACAATTTGCCTTTGTCTTTTCTACCTATAACTATCGCTGCTGCCCTCAAGTTGGAAAGACCAGACAAAAATGAAAAGAAACTGAAGTCTGTGACAGTTTAAAAGGGGTCCTAGAATGCTACTTTATTTAAACATATTTAAGATTCTAGACCCAAATAAATTAAATCTCAAGACCCAAATAAATTAAACATCAAAATTTTAAATAGAAATAAAAAATAAAAAAATACTGCCCTGATTTTTAATTATTTTTTAAGGGAACCTTCCAGCCCTGGCCGGTTTGGGTCAGCAGTTAGAGTCTCAGCCTGCGGACAGAGGAGTTACTGGTTTGTCCCAGCCCCTGCCAGAGCACATGGGGAAGGCAACCAATTGATGTGTCTCACATTGATGTTTCTCTCTCTCCCCCTCCACTCTCTCCCTTTCCCTCTTTTTTAATTTTTATTATTATTTTATATATATATGTAACTTTTTTTTAGTATTTGGACATTTTTTTTTTAAATATGTTTTATTGATTTCCTACAGAGAGGAAGGGAGAAGAATAGAGAGTTAGAAACATCGATAAGAGAGAAACATCGATCAGCCACCTGCTGCATGCCCCCCACTGGGGATGTGCCCACAACCAAGGTACATTCCCTTGACCGGAATCGAACCCGGGACCCTTGAGTCCGGAGGCCGACGCTCTATCCACTGAGCCAAACTGGTTCTGGCACCCTCTTTTTTTAAAAAAATCAATGGAAAAAATAACCTCAGGCCCTAGCTGGTTTGGCTCGGTGGATAGAGTATCAGCCTACGGACTGAGGGGTCCCAGGTTCAATTCCGGTCAAGGGTACATGCCCGGGTTGCGGGCTCGATCCCCAGTTGGGGGACGTGCAGGAGACAACCGATCAATGATTCTCTCTCATCAGTGATGTTTTTATCTCTTTCTCCCTCTTCCTTCCTCTCTGAAATCAATAAAAATATATTAAAAAAAATAACCTCAGGTGAGAATTTAAAAACATAATAATAAAAAAGGGAACATTCCAGAAAGTACAGAATGGCCAGCTTACTATTGATCCCTAAACAATTCTAAAAGAGAGAATCAGGCCATGTGACTTTTAAATACTTATGATTTAAAAAGCCAACATGGACTAGTTTACAAAAAAAAAAAAAAGTGCAAATAAACCTAATCAAACTTTTTGATAAGGGTTGATAAAGTTTGATAATAATATAGAATGCTACAGCAGTGAATCCTGATTTCTCATAGTCTTATGAGTAAGAAAGAGAAACATAGGCAGGACAATGATAGAGGTAAATAAATTCACAACTGGTTGAACAGTTCTTTATGAAGAGTAATAAAAAGAGGTCTCTAGCAGTGAGCTTCAATAAAGACTAGAAAGCTTATTTAAATATTTGTGCAAGATGAAAAGCTAGTAAGAAAATATAACATAAGAGTTTCAAAATTCGAAAGGATTATGATAAGCTAGGATAACAGGACACTTAAGAATGAACCAACTCCTGCATTTAAGCTTAAAATATAATTATCTAAATATAAGGTGGGGAACAGTTTTGTCTGGAGGCAATTTATATAAAAACAATCTATTTTAGTGATTTACCGTTTTTAAAAGGTAATAAAACCTTATGCTGTATATAAGAAAGTCAGAATTCAGGTACTGAAATGGCCAGTTAAAGTGTTTTAAAACTGTGAACTTATAGCTTTCTCTGAGAGTTTTTGATGAGCCTTTTAGACTCAAACTGCAATGACATCTCTAATATTTGTAAATGCAAATCATATGCAATAGTGTCAATCTACAACTCTCATATACACTGAAAAGAAAAAGAATTCTGTATTGACAACTTTTTGTTGTTACTTTACTATGTAGCTGAAAGGACAATCAACTTAATAACTTACTTTTTCTAAAGACACTTTTTGGTTTTTTGAAATTCTGTTCCCTAC
>NW_006289082.1:1511640-1517632 GCF_000327345.1 Myotis davidii
AAAATTTTAATACAGGCATTACCTACTAAAAATAAAGACTAAATGTCAGAGTGTCAGATTTCCTCTTATACAATTCTATTGAGGAATTCTGCTGAGTAATCTATACTGAAATTAGCGGTTAAAGAAGAAACGGTCAGCCCGGCTAATGTGGTTCAGTGGTTGAGCATCAACACATGCACCAAGATATTGCCAGTTTGATTCCCAGTCACGCCACATGCCCCGGTTGAAGGCTTGATCCCCAGTGGGGGCCATGCAGGAGGCAGCTGACCAATGTTTCTCTCTCATCTGTGCTTTTTTTCTCTCTCTCTGCCTCTTCCTTCTTCTCTCTAAAAATCAATAAAAACATTTAAAAAAAAGAAAAGGTCAGAAAAATGTAGCCTAGTCTTATAAAATTTCTGATACTAATTTAGCAGTATTATGCATTCTAAAAACTGAACTGATACTGAAAGAAATAATTTTGACCCTTTTCAATACTCCACTTTAAAAGAAATCATCCAGGTAAAACAATTTTCTAGTTAAAAAAACAACAACAACCAGTTTGGTAGATTTCAATCTAATAATATACAAAGACATCCTAAGCTAAATTTTATTAAAAGACTTGATTATCTAAGGATATTAAAAGTAAATAAACTAAAAAAAAAGTAAATAAACTATTAAGGGACTCATGAAATTTTATCCTACCTAATATACTAAAATTTACAACTTTTACTGCTTTTAGTGGGAATCTTTTTTCATATATTCTATCTACTCTTCTGTAAAATGAGTAGCAAGAGTAAATCTCTTTCTGGGAGCAAAACTATTGACAACAAAATTAAATTAAACGGATATACATACAGAACTGTACTGTCTTCTGGAACAAAGTCTTCATATGATGTAGATGGCAATGAACCTGATTTGTTTTCCTGTTCATTCTCAGTCAAAGATTTATGATCTACATTAAAAAACAAAATACAAACATGAGTAACAAGTACACCAATTTAAACATCATTCACAATAATATCTAAGTAATATCTTTATTAACTAGAGATATACTGAGCCTTTAAATGTGCAAACATATAAAGGTATCAAGATTGAGCCAAAAAGTTAAGTGTCAATATTTTTAAAAAAATCAAGAAAATAAGATAGGATGAAATATAAGATAGGATAAAAGAGATTTCTAATGCAGAAAACTCTAGTTTCGCCTGAACTTTATTTGAATTTTAATCAAGGTGAACATCAAGTATCCCTACTTTTGTTTGTATTATATAGAAAAATAACAAAAGGCTTTATAAAAAGGCTACAAATAAAGAAGTTTATGTATCTTTTCTTTTCTCATTGTTTTACTGTTACCTATTTTATAGGGGGAATTGAGTAGGATATTTGGATACCTCTTTTTGTCTTTCCATTTGTCTTTTTATATTTCTCTTCGTCTCTCCTATATCTTTCTGCACTTAATTTTGTTTATTGTCTCTTTCTTTTTCTACTCATCTATTCTTACTCTGTAACATGATTATAATATAGACATAACTGTGTATTTAATGAAATAAATTAGTTTTCTGGTTCTTATTGTGAAAAATGGTACGTGGAATATTCTATAAGTTTGGTTTAAAGAGGTGTTGTTTTTTTTAAATGCACTTTTTCCTAGACAATGATGAGCCTTAAGAAAAAAATGATTTCTCATCCTGCCTTGGATTATTAGTTTACCCTGTCTTTTAGAGCAAACCAGTCTTATAAAAAAGAAAAAAAAAATTTAAATCAATAAAAGATTAGGTTATAATCCAAGGCCACTCCTTGGCCCATTGAAAAACAAAGATCCCTCTTTAATTATCTAGGTAAAGAAAGACAGTTTAAAATCTGATAGTTGCAGTGAGTTATAACTGACTAAAAATAAATAAATTTTACAAATTAAGAATCTCTGATTTTAACAGAAAACTTAACATGAGTTAGTGTAAACCCACACTAACAAATATGAATAGACAAATGTATATAAGCATAGTTAGAAATAAGATTTACTGAAAAACATGGAGGTTTAAAATTAATCATTAGTTAAGGGGTAAAGGGGAAATAATTTCTCTCAAAAAAATATCTAATCCTTTGTATGGGGACACAGCAAATATTTACAGCTTATTATACACAAGCAAGGAAAATAAGGTAATTTTTAGGCTGGGTCTGGAATGGCTTGTTTTGGCCTCAACACCAAATCATTTTGTTTCTCCCATCTCAGTTGTTTGTTTGTTTGTTTGTTTGTTTATTTATTTATTTATTTATTTATATTTTTAAAATATATTTTTACTGATATCAGAGAGGAAGGAAGAGGAAGAGAGAGACTGGGACCCTTCAGGTCCATAGGCCGACGCTCTATCCACTGAGCCAAACCAGCCAGGGCCCAGTCGCAGTATTTTTTAAAATACTAACATGAAATTTTATTACTAGAAATTTGTTAATTCTTTTATTTGCCATATATAACAAATCTATGGGCAAAAACTAAAAACACTTTCCCTAAAAACAAGAATACATAGGGTTGTCTGCTTTCATCGCTTTTATTCAACATAGTACTGGAAGTCCTAGCCACAGCAACCAGACAAGAAGAAAAAAAGGCATCCAAATTGGAAAGAAGGATGTAAAATAGTCATTATTCGCAGATGACATGATATTATACATAGAAAACCCTAAAACTCCACCAAAAAGTGCTTTTTTGGCAATGCAGCAGGATACAAAATTATACCTAGAATTCGTTGGCGTTTTTATACACCAATAATGAACTCTTAGAAAGAGAAATGAAAAAAAAAAATCCCATTTACCAGGGTAACAAACAAATTAAGATACTTAGGAATAAACTCAACTAAGGAGGTAAAAGACTTATACTCAGACAATTACAGAATGTTGAAAAAAAAGATACAAGAAGATATAAACAAGTGGAAGAATATACCATGTTCAAGGACTGGTAGAATTAGTATCATTAAAATTTACATGCTACCCAAACAATCTATAGATTCAATGCAATCCTTATTAAAATACCAATGGCATGTTTCATAGATCTAGAACAAACACTCCAATTTATATGGAACAAAAAAAAGACCCTCAATAGCCGAAGCAATTTCTTGAGAAAAAAAGAACAAAGTTGGAGGGATCACAATACCAGATAGCAAGCTATACTATACAGCCACTGTAATCAAAACAACCTGATACTGGCACAAGAACAAGCATATAGATCAATGGAACGGAACAGAACCAGAAATCAACCTAAGCCATTATGCTCAATTAATATTTGGTAAAGGAGGGAGGCAAGAAAATACACTGGAGTAAAGATAGTCTCCTCAATAAATGATGTTAGGATAACTGGACAGATAGATGCAAAAAAAATGAAACCAGACCACCAAGTTACACCATACACAAAAATAAACTCAAAATAGAAAAAAGATGTAAATGTGAGTCGTGAAACTGTAAAAATCCTTGTAGAAAACATAGGAAGCAAAATATAAGACATCGCACGTAGCAAAATTTTCACTGATACAAAGCCTAGGCCCTAGGGCAAGAGAAACAAAGGGAAAAATAAACAAATGGGACTACATCAAAATAAAAAGCTTCTGCACAGCAAAAGAAATCAGCATCAAAATGAAAAGGGAACCCACTGTATGAGAGAACATATTTGCCACTGATACATACATCTGATAAGGGGTTAATACCCAAAGTGCCCGATTGATGAGGGTCAATGGTTGAGCAACGAACCTATGAACCAGGCGGTCCTGGTCAGGGCACAGGCCCGGGTTTTGGGCTTAATCCCCAGTAGGGAGTGTGCAGGAGGCAGCTGATCAATGATTCTCTCTCATCATTGATGTTTCTATCTCTCTCTTCTTCTCCCTTCCTCTCTGAAATCAATAAAAATATATATTAAAATAAAAAAAATATATAAAGTACTCATGCAACTCAACGAGAGGAAGAAAAACAACCCAAACAAAAAAAATGTGCAGAAGACCTAAAATGACACACAAATGGCCAAGAGATACACGAAAAAAATGCTCAATGTCACTAATCATGAGAGAGGTGCAAATTAAAACAACAATGAGGTACCACCTCACATCTGCCAAAATGACTACCATTAACAAATCAACAAACAAGTACTGGTGAGGATGTGGAGAAAAGAAACCCTTAGTACACTGCTGGTGGAAATGTAGACTGGTACAGCTCCATGGAAAATAGTGTGTGTTTCCTCAAAAAATTAAATATGGAACTGCCGTGTGACCCAGTGATCCCACTTCTAGGAATATAACCTAAGAAGCTGGAAACACCCATTAGAAAGAATATACGCACCCCTATGTTCATAGCAAATTTATTTACAAAATCTAAGATCTGGAAATTGCTCAAGTGCCCATCAGTAGATGAGTGGATAAAAATATAGTGGTACATTTACACAATGGAATACTATGCCGCTGTAAAAAAAGAAGGATCTCTTACCCTTTGAGACAGCATGGAGGGACCTGAGAGCATTATGCTAAGTGAAATAAGTCAGTCAGAAAAAGACAAGTTTCACATGATCTCACTAATTTTTTTAATGTATTTTATTGATTTTTTTTACAGAGAGGAAGGGAGAGGGATAGAGAGTTAGAAACATCGATGAGAGAGAAACATTTATCAGCTACCTCCTGCACACCCCCTACTGGGGCTGTGCCCGCAACCAAGGCACAAGCCCTTGAATGGAACTGAACCTGGGACCCTTCAGTCCGCAGGCCAATGCTCTATCCATGGAGCCAAACCAATTAGGGCCACCTGATCTCACTTATATGTGAAATCTAATGAACAAAATAAACTGACAAACAAAATAGATCCAAAGACATGGAAGCATGCAACACACTGAGGATCTCTAGAGGAAAGGGAAAAATCAACCAAAGAAATTAAATACATACTAGAGGTCTGTTGCACGAAAAGATTCGTGCAATAGGCTTTCCCTTCCCCTGGCTGCTGGCATCAGTTTTCCTCTGGCACCCGGGACCCAGGCCTTCGCTCCGGTCGGAGCTGACTTCAAGCCTTCACTGCCCCGTCCGGCCGCCCCGGGTTGGGTCGCACACGGGATGCCCGGATGGCAGCCGGGTGGGCCAGCCAATCGCTGCTGCACCGCCCGGCTGCCCCGGATCAGGTCGCACATGGGACGTCCACCGCCCCGGGTCACAGATAGCAGGCCCGGATGGGGTAAGGGCAGGCGGGATGGCGCTGTTCCACCCCACCGCCCCAGGTGGCAAATAGCAGGCCCTGATGGCAGTGGGGTAGGCAGGACGGCGCTCTCCCACCCTGCCTGCAGTATGCAAATTAGCCGCCATCTCTGTTGGTGGTTAATTTGCATATCATGCTGATTAGCCAATGGGAGGTGTAGTGAAGGTACGGTCAATTACCTTGTTTGTCTATTATTAGATAGGAGGATATGCATAACCCATGTACACAGACAACAGTGGGGTGAAGGCCTGGGGAGGGGTCAGGAGTGGGGAAGAGGGGAGTCAATAGGGAAAAGGAATGGGGACATCTGTAACAATAAAGATAAATTTTTAAAAAATTTTAAATGTCAATTATATAACTCCCCACTTACTGAGAAACACTGCTCTACCACTGGCAAACACATACTTTTATATTAATACTAGAGGCCTGGTGCACAAAAATTTGTGCACTCGGGAGGAAGGAGGGGTCCCTCATCCCGGCCTGTGCCCTCTCGCAGTCTGGGACCCCTTGGGAGATAACGACCTGCTGGCTTAGGCGTGCTCCCGGGTGCAGGCCTAGGGCAGGCCGAATCCCTAGGTGCAGCCCCTGGTTGGGCTCAGAGCAGGGCCGATTGGGGAGTTGGGGCACCGCCCCCTGTCGTGCACAGAGCAGGGAGATTGGGAGATTGTGATGCCACCCTCAGTCACGCTCAGGGTAGGGCCGATTGGGGGGTTGGGGCACCATCCCCTGTCACACTCAAGGCAGGGTCGAGGGGGAGGTTGCGTCGCCACCCCCTGTCATGCACAGAGCAGGGCCAATCAGGGGG
>NW_006289082.1:1518361-1533005 GCF_000327345.1 Myotis davidii
CCTCCGTCACTGAAGCAAGCAAGCCTCATGTTAGTTTCAAGCTGCCTGGCTGCCGGCCGCCATCTTGGTTGACAGTTAATTTGCATATCTCACTGATTAGCCAATGAAAAGGGTAGCGGTCGTATGCCAATTACCATGTTTCTCTTTTATTAGTGTAGATATGTTAGCTACCAAAATTGAGAATACTTTTGAGCAACAAAAGATTTCTTTAAAATATACTGATGATGCTAGGCTATATTTTCAGAGATTTAAAACCTTAAGGCTCCAAATTACAGCAGTTAAAATTATAATTTATTGATAATATTTAGTAGTAACTCACATCTAATAAATGTGCTTCCCAAACACTTTAGCAAATCAGGGATAGACTAAGATTTATAGGATATAAATAGAATATATTTATATATTTACAGGATAGTGATTCTAATAAAGTAACTTTTAATATTTCTTTTTCTAGTCCTGGTATGTTATTTCCGATTAACTGTAACATAAATTTGTTTAAAGTTTTGAAGACTGGCACCCATCTATCTATACCAGAATATTCCTTCCTAGTAGTGTTCTTCACAAAAAGCTGGTTTTTGGTGGTTTAGAGTCTTAACATTTTATTTGCCCTTCTTATACAAAAAGCTTTTATGAAGAAGAGATACATTTGTTCATTCCTTCCCTAGGAGGCTTTGTAGAGTATGCATTTCCTTTATCTGGATGGGTAGGAATTTTCATTTAATAGAGAAACTAAACTGATTTATATAGTTTAATTAGCCTGACATAATTAGGTGGGCCTACTTCAGATCAAGAAAATACCAGAAAATACTCTAGATTGGGATTAGAAATGTACATACCTTTTATCAATGTTAAATTGTTATTTATAGTTGCTTCATTCACTAGAATCATTGCTTGAATGTACTCTGTTAAGGAAAGGAAAAAAGAATGAAAGCTATCAGCAGCAGCATCACCTTTATTCAAGGTCCCAGCTACTGTGCAATTTACATATTTTATCTCATTTAATCTCTACAACTCCTCTGAGAGGTTCTTATGAGTATCTGTATTAGAGACAAAGGAATTGAAGCTTAGAGGTTAAGCTATTTATTATACGTTATTTAGCTAGGAAGTGGTATTGGATTCAAATCTAGGTATATCAGACTCATAAAGGAACGGGGAGGAATATGAACCAGTAATTTTATTGCTAGCTTTACCAAGTGGCCAGATAAATTTCTATTGAATGAGTACAAAAAGCATTTTACATAAATGTTAAAGGCACGCTTTAAAATTAAATACCCATTGCATTTTGAAGTTATTTACTACATGTTCTTACAAGCTAACATCTTTTTAAAGTATGATACTTTGTAAAATACTGTGTAATATGAAGCGAGAATTCTCGTGTTAAAATTTTTCATTTTAACAGTACTAATTTTTTTGACAAGCACAGAGTAAATTAATGTTATAAGAACACCCAAAAGTATTCAGAATAGTCTGAGGAAAAATATATATAGTCTGGGGAAAATTTGCTTGAAAATCGTATGTCCTGATGGAATATGGAGGTTTCCACATAAAAATCTTATGTTCTACAAACAACCAGAGTTGAAGAAAAATAAATAGAAAACAAAACCCTTGGATGACTGAATGACTGCCTATGTAGAATGCATGTTTTGCTTTCAGAAGACTAGTAAGGCAAGTCTGCTTAAAGGAGGCAAAATACAGTTATATGTATTTTTATATTAAAAAAAAACACTAGCTGTCACTGTATGATGGAATAATGGGTAATTTTTGTTATGTTTTCTATATATACCAAATGTACAATAAACAGACATTATGCCCGCCCCAAAGAAAAGATAAAATGACAAAAAGAAAATGGGGGAGGGAAGTATAACAGGTAGCCTGAGATAATGAGATAAATGCAGTAGCTATTATCTATAATAATAAAAGCATAATATGCTAATTAGACCAGACAGCCAAACGACCTTCGGGACATCACTCCGGATGAAGCCATGGCAGTGGGGGTTGAGGCAGAGGCGGTTAGGGGCTATCAGGCAGGCAGGCGAGCAGTTAGGGGAGATCAGGCAGGCAGGCGAGTGGTTAGGAGCCAGCAGTCCCAGATTTCAAGAGGGATGTCTGACTGTCAGTTTAGGCCTGATCCCGCAGGGGGATTCCTGCAGGATCGGGCCTAAACGGGCAGTTGGATATCCCCTGAGGGGTCCCGGATTGCGAGATGGTGCAGGCCAGGCTGAGGGACCCCCCTCCCATGCATGAACTTTGTGCATGGGGCCTCTAGTTTAAAATAAGCATCCTCCCCAGTTTTACAAAATAGCCATGGTATGGTAAAAAGCAAGTTTTTATAGAAGCAGAGCATAGAAACATACTAAAAAGCAAATAGAACTGATGTTAGGTTCTTAAAAAGAAAGAAGTAATTTGAGTTTTAAAACAAACTACTGGAAATAGAATTATACTGTACGCCAATGGGTAACATTAAGCATTAAATGTACTAAGTTTTTATTGCTTTGTACCTTTATTTGTGGCAGACCCATCTTTGATCTTCTGCTTCAGTGACTGCAGCACATTTTGCACTTGCTCAAATATGATGTCCACTTTTCCATCATCCTCCAGTTCCATCCAGAAAGTTTTTGCATCCCCTAAATATAAGTCAGTGAATAGTCTAAGACCTCAATAGAAATAAATTGTAGCCCTGGCTGGGTAGCTCAGTTTGTTAGAATATTATCCCGATATGTCAAGTTTGTGAGTTCAATCCCCAGTCAGGGCACAAACAAGTATCAATCAATGAATGCATAAATGGATGTTTCTCTCACTCCCTTCCTCTCTCTCTCTCTCAAATTAACAAATTTAAAAAAACTTAAAAATAGACTGTAATTTCCCCATGGCACATGTTACAGTCTGTTTGGTTTATAAATAAAATCAAGTTTTAATTATCTTTCACTTTCTTTGAGGAAGATGATTTTGGTAACTGTTTCTTAACAAATATCTAGATACAAGGAATATGATCTAAGTATGTCACTTGTTTCTGCTAACTGGAAAAATATGATGATAACTTTAGTGACACTATTTCTTGACTGGAAAACAAAACGAATGACTTCATTCAAGGGTGGTAATGAACATTCACAGACACATTCATTTAAAAACTTTAAGGAATATAACATCCACTGAGTATGGAGGTGGATGACTTCAGAATGAAACATCTCAACAATGGCTAAAATAATTAAATGTCCAACAATAATGCTTTTTAAAATGACTTTTATAGTACAGCTGGTATTGTCAGTGGTTGAACATTGAACTATGAACCAGGAGGTTACGGTTCAATTCCTGGTCAGGATATATAGAAGGTTTCAGGCTTGATCCCCAGCAGGGGGTATGCAGGAGGCAGCCGATTAATGATTCCCTCTCATCATTCATGTTTCTATCTCTCCCTCTCCCTTCTTCTCTGAAAATTTTAAAAAAGATTTAAAAATAAATAAAATGTCTTTTACATTACTTTAAAATAACATGAAACAAAATGTTTAAAAGTTTTTATAAATTATATAGATGATCCAAAATTTCATATGCCCAGCAACCTAACCCCTTAACAACTTCCTAGAGAAATAATCCTTTCAAAGTTAAAAACAAGAATATTAGAAAGGCAATTAAAATAAATTGGCAAAAGCAAAATCTCATTTAAACCAGGTTTACAAGTAACAAAAATATCTTAAAATGTATTTGTAAAATGTTAAAATTAATTAATGAAGACTTAAGCAAAAGAGGAACAAAATAATTGCACTTCAGAAAGGTCGCTTGAGAAGTCATGATGATTAATGAAAGCCCAGTAAGTTTACAAAAAGCCACATTTTCCTTAATAAAAATTAAATCTAGAATCTATAAGTTTGGCCACGGAGTGAGACTCTTCATAAGAAGTTTAGGCCTCAGAGCTCTAACCCTTACTGGCAAAGTCACCTTACCAATAAAAGATGTCTGGCTCATTGGGGCTGCCTCCACAGAAGCCTCAGGAGGGATGCTGTTTCTGTGTTAACATTTTGCCCTGATGTGTACTACCCAAGACTGCTCAGCTTTAATTCCCATTAGTACAACTCAGACAATGCTTCAACATTTAAAACAATGTGAGGACAAAAGGGATGAAAAATGATGCTGTAGAAGCATGCAGGAGCCATACATGGAGGGCCTTGCGTACAATGCTAAGCAACTTCATTTTTATACAGAAGGCTACAGAGAGCCACTCAAGAGATTTAAGCATCTTATAATGTGATTAGATTTGTTTCTTATAACACTCATGTGTCAGAGCAAAGAGGGAAGAGTCAAGAATGATTTCTAAGTTTCTGACTCAGGCAACCATATGTATACTAATGGTATGCATTGAGACAGGGAATCAAGGTAGAGGCACATATCAGAAATTCAAATAGGGTGAGTAAAATGGATACACAGGCTTCAGAGTAAGATCTGCTCCATATATACAAACTTTGGAGTCAATATCACACAACTGCTTGCTGAAGCACAGAGTAGATGATTAAGAAGAATGTATAGGGAATGAGAAGAGGATCTTCTGTAGAACATCAACATGTAAGGGATGAGTACAAGAAAAGGAATCATGGAGACTGAGGAGCAAGGAGATGAAAGAACAGGAGTGATTAACAGTCTGTGCTTTGGAATTCAGATATATGTGGGTTTGTTTCCCAGCACAGCCACTTAATTAGATGTGTGACTACATCTATAAAATGGGAATAATAGCATCTACCTCAGAGTTGATGTACACAGATAAACACATGACAGCAAGAAATTACTGTATATAATTTAACAGGGAATACAGTCTTAGACAAAAGAAATTAATCTTTAAATGTGGAATTTTAGAAATCATTCACTAAGTGGAGAAAATATTTTCTGAAGCAGGGCGTTCTCAGAATCCTTAAAATCATTAAGTTTTTACTGACAGATAACCAACAAAAATCATTGCTTTTAGGCAAAACTATTTGTAAAAGCACTTAACTGATTATTGTTACCATGTTTCTTTTCATGGATAGGACTCAAAACTTCATATTAGGGATTTATCTCTATTGAGGTGGACATTTAAAAGAAGGGTTTTGAAAGGTATTTACAAAGAGCTTTCTGTAGCATAATAATCCTCTGGTTTGAGAAAACAAGTAGTGATGCTGAAAGACAGCAATCAGGACTTACATGAATTTTTGTTTTTCAGTGACTATTATTTAAAGCTGTTAGAAATGGCAATACATGATACCAAATTATTCTGACAGGAAGCATGTACAACAAATTACTTAAAAAATGAACAGGGTAGCGCTAGTCGGTTTGCTCACTGGTTAGAGCATTGGCCCAAAGACTGAAGGGTCTTGGGTTCAGTTCAGGTCAGGGCACACACCTCGGTTGCAGGCTCAATCCTGGATGAGGCACATGCAGAAGGCAACCAATTGATGTGTCTCTCTCTGTTTCTCCCCCTCCCTTCCACTCTCTCTATAAATCAATAGAAAAATATCCTTGGGTGAGGATTAACAAAAACAAAACAAAACAAAGTGAACAGGGTAAATGCTTAGTCTTGGAATAGATTAATAAAGAGGACACTGACAATATAAGAAAATAAAGCCAATCAGAAAATACGGGAACTATTTGCTTGCAGAATAAATAAATGTAACTAAGCAATTCATATTTATTTGTTCTAGGTTTTTAATATATCGATCCTATGATATCCTTATTATCAGAAACTGCTAAGTTTATTTCTCATATTTCAATGGCTCTTGCTCCTCACTCTTCTTGATCATTTTTCTTCATCTTCTTACTGCGGAAAATTTAACCACAGTAATATTAAGAAAAGAGCTAACCAACCTCTCTGATAAATGAGATTAAGAGATTCAGTTAATAACTTTTTTGAACAGAGACTAAATGAGTATCATATGAAGAAACATCTGATTGACTTCCATTTCAACAGCAGACCGTATGGTTACTACAATGTAAACAATTTTAGTCTCTTGCTCCTTATTTGTGCATTGTATGCATGCTGAGGGTTACCATCTAAAACAAGTATTTCAGTATATTTCGCTAGAAGACAGTTACAAGGAATACAGGAGCAGGTACTTGAATTGAAAATCAAATTAGTATACTAACATTGCTGCTACTTGCCTCCAGAAATGAAGGCTGGTATGGCTCAGTTGGTTGAGCATTGTCCCAAGTACCGAGAGGTTGCTGATCCATGGTCAGGGCACATGCCCAGGTTTTGGTCAGTGACATGCGAAGGCAACAGATCTCTCTCTCTTTTCCCCCCTCTCTCTCCCTCCCTTGCTCTCTCTAAAATCAATAAAAACATATTTTAAAAAAGTATATCCACAATTATCAAAAGGCTATTAAAATATTCTTCCTTTTTCCAATTTCTTGTCTTTGTGAAGCTTCATTTTCTTTACACATTTTAGCCAAAGCAATATATTTGAATAGATTGAATGCAATAGATATGAGAATCTCTCTTCTAGTAAGGCATCTATTAAAAATTTATAAAAGTGAAAAACAATGGTTTCACTAATTTTTGTTTTTAAAATGCTTATTTTTCACAAAAATATAATTCATGTTAACATGTTTATTATTTTTAAATGAGCCAATTAACTTCTTTATTTTAATCCTCATCCAAAGATATGTTTTTTAAACTGAGTTTAGAAAGAGAGGAAGGGAGAAAGAGAAACATTGATGTGAGAGAAACATAAATCGCTTGTCATCTATTCGTGCCCGAACCTGGGATCGAACCCGAAACTTAGGTATGTGCCCTGACTTAGAATTGAACCCACAACCTTTTTGGTATACGGGACAATGTTCCAACCAACTGAGCCACCTGGGAAGAACTAAATTAACATTTTGAAATATCTCGGTTTCAATTTCTAATACAGTAAATATGAACACGTATTATTCACATAAACAAAAGCTGTTTAGGGTTTTAAATACTTTTAAGAGTATACAGTAGTCCTGAGAGCAAAAGAAAGTTTAAGAACCACTGTGCTAGATAATGGCCCAGTGAAATCAGTACTATATATTCTACATAAAAATTCATATGTAAAGGGCATTAAAACAATTCTATATAATACTGTAATAGTACATAAATGACACTATGCATTTGTCAAAACCCAAAGAACTTTAAAGCACAAAGAGTAAACTTGAATGTATGCAAATTTTAAAATATCATTTAAGAGGTTAGGGATCCCTGGAAGGAATGAATGTAGACTGTGACAAGAGAATCTAATTGTATTAAAAATGTATAGACAATCTCACTAAAGAGCTGGGTGGAAAAGAAATGAGTGAAGTCTACAAGTAACAGTAACTGTGCACAGCACTGCTGTTTCCCACCTGGGAATAAATTTACATTTCTGATACTACTATACATACTAGTATACAGGCATACCTTGTTTTATTGTGCTATGCTTTATTGTACTTCACAGATGTTCCATTTTATACAAATCAAAGGCAAGACCCTCCACCAGCAAAAATATTATAATTTGCTTTGATATTTTTTTGTGGTGGTCTGGAACCCAATCCCCAATATCTACAAAGTATGCCTGTCTACTGAATTGAGCAATTATGTAAATGGATCAGATGGTCAGAGCCACATTTCTCAATGTTGGAATGGAAGTTTACAGATAAGCAAGGAGTAGGCTAGAATGATCCACATAGTAATGGATTAGAGTCGGACAAATCAATACAATTACATTTAGCTTAATATAGACTCACATGGTTACATATAGAAATACATATAGATATGTATGTACATATCTTTCCATGCTCTGTCATTGAGAGGGCCTAAACCAATGGAACTCCAGTACAAAGAGCATACCTATTGACCATATCTTGGTTTCTAATACAATTTTCCAATGAAAGGAAACAAAGCATATTCAAGAAATGGTCGATTCTAGGACAGGGACAGAAAATATATGTGAGCCTGGAGCATCTTCTAATACCATAAAATAAAGAAGTACTAAAAAACAAACAAAGTGAAACAAAACCCACCTACATTAATGGGAGTATGTTAAGGGGACACAGAGCCAACTGAAATGAGCTCCCAATGGCCAATCCTGGGACAATTTAAGTAACAAAATAAAGCAGTACTAGATTATAACCCAAAGTATAAAATAAGTATCCATTTATATATAAATAAATGACTGAATAAATACAAAGGTGGGGGAAAGGAGACAAATCTCTCATATAGAACAATTCCAAATAATTAATGTAAAAACTCTGTTCTGAAAGAAGAGGAGCATAAAATCCCCATGGATTAAATGTGGGCTGCACATAGTGACTATCCTGTCAAAGAGTACAGTAAGGAAAGGGAGATTTTTTTAAAAAGTCATTTACAGTAGAGAAATAATATAACACTGTCAGCCAGGTGATCAAGCTCAGTATCAATAAGTGAGAAATCATGTTGATAAATATACCCTTGATATGATATGGTAAAATGGCACTTTACATCCCACAACCTTCTAACCCTACTCACATGAGGAAAAAAAGCAGTCAACAATTTCAATAGAGGAGCATCCTAAAAAATACCTGGATACAAAATCAAAACCAAAGGAAGTCTGAGGAATGTCACATCTAAAAGGATCCTAAGAAGATATGACAAGATAATATAATGTGGTATCCTGGATGGGATCATGGAACAGAAAAAGGCATCAGGCAAAAACTAAGGAAATAGGAATAAACCATGGACTTTAGTTCATAATAATGTGTCACTTCTGGTTTATTAATTGTAACAAATGTACCAGCCAAATGTAAGACATTAATCATAGGCAAAACTGGGTGCAGGAATATGGGACTCTCTGCACTATCCTCTCAATTTTTCTGTAAATCTAAATGTTTTCTAAAAAACAAATATTTTTTAAAGTAACTTAAAGTACTGACTTAGCATTATAGATACATAATTATAAAGAGAGCTAAAAATGTTGGCTAGGTCAGAATAAACCCTTAATTCCTCTGAATTTAGAATAGGCAACTGCAATTAAACACCTTGAAAATTCCACAATTCAGCTTCATTAAGTAATCTACATACTTTTAAACAAAGTTTAACAATGGTTTTTCAACCTACCATTTTTTTCTCCCATCTTTTGGCGTCGTTTATAAAGATAAAACTCTTCAAAATTAATTTTATCAAAGGATTGAATTACTTTGATTGGAGAATGTAACTGGAATCCAACTGTGGTCTCTATGAAATTTGCAGTCCTCAGAGAAAGTACATCATTGTGGCATTCTAAACCCAGAATTCTTTGATACTTGAGTGTTCAAATAGAAATTTTGGTTGAAGAAACTTTCAGAAATGACTAGTCCAACATAATGACATGTCCACGAATCTTCAATCAAATATTTATAGTTGTATCAGATCACTGACAATACCTTTATAAAAATAAAAACCAATTCCATCTTTTGGTTCATAAATGCATAAAACATTCTGTAAAGAAAACAATAAAAAAGTTGCATATTTGTAAAGAATAAAATATGTAAGAAGAGAATGTCATATACTAATGGCTCTCTCTTTTAAAACACCATGAACTATTATGAAAAGACTATTAACCAGAAAAGTGTATAAAATATCAAAATTACGAAAATTACAGAGAAATTCAGAATTGCCAGTATTTAATATATTTTTAATTGACATAAACTATCCCCACTTTATAAATTTTATACTTCATAAAAACTTTTAGGATGGATATAATAATGCTAACTACGCTCCTAGGGTTGCAGTGAGAATAAGACTTAATTACTTAGAATAGTCCCTGAAACATACAAAGGACAAAATAAATGCTAGCAATAATGATTGCTTTTTCAGTAAATATATTTTAAAAACAAAATTTGGATTTTAGTATATATAATTTTTTATAATCTTTCATTGAAAACATATTATACACTTTCCCCTAGTCATTAATATTTTTCTACAATATGAGTTTTAAATGACTATATAATGAATGTACTTTGGTCAGTAATACATATATTAAAATACACTAAAAAAATTTAATAACTAAAATTTAATAAGTTATTAATTAGTACTATAAATAAACCTCTATATTGAACATTTAGATTGTTTCTATTTTTCAGTAATAATTAATGCTGGAATCTGCTTTATGCATATCTATGTTTATTTCCTTAAGATATGCAGCTAGAGGTGGAACTAAGAGTCAAAAAGATATCAATAATTTTCAGCCTCAAGATGTTAGTCAACATATGATAAATTCTTCTCCCAATCCCAAATGCAGAGAAATATTAAAATATTTTTAAAAATTTAAAAAGATGTAATCATGCTGAGAACAAAAAGGGAATTCTCGATGGACCAAGTCTGTGAGACCTCTCTGGGGAAAGAAAACAGAAGAGAAGCTGTAGAGATAATGCCAACTACTATCATAACATAGTAAAAGGAAGAACAAAATCTCTCAGAGGAGACCAGGACACAACCAAGAGTCATCAAACATCTAAGGAAAGCTACACGATGACAGAGACTTAAGCCCACAAACGGATGGACTTAAATTCAAGAGAATAGAGCATCCTGAAAATAATTTAAAAACAAATGTGGCCGCGGGGACCGGGGGCGGAGCCAGCGCCGAGGGCGGGGGCAAAAAAAATAAATAAAAACAAATGTTATTGTTTTTAATATCCTCAAAGAGCACAAGAAGGAAACCTCAAGAAGTGAGGATCTTCTTCCCACTGATTTTAGAAAGAGTAGAAAAGAGGGTGGTAGAGGGAGAGTGAAGAGAGAAATATTGATGTGTCTCTGTCACATCAATTGGTTGCCTTCCACACATGCCCTGACTCGGAGCAGGGATGGGATCTGCAACCCAGGTAAGTGCCCCTGACTAGGAACAGAACCCAAAACCTCCTGGTGCCCAGGCCAACCCTCTAACCACTGAACCATGCTGGCCAGGGCCAAATACATACAACTTTTAAAATACCCAATTAGATATCTTAAATGTAAAAACAGTTGTTGAATAAACTCAACAGATGACTGAATAATAGCACAGACTCAGATGAAGAGCCATTTAGTAAGCTGGAAGATTAACTTAAGCAAAGCACTCAAAACACAGAGCAAATAAACAATAAGTGGAGGAATAAAATAGGGAGAATGAAGAGGCAATAAAGACCAAGAATTTCTCAGAACTGTAAAACTCGCAAGCCCACTAAGGGCTCCTTGAGTACCAATCAGGATAAAATTCTGAATATACACTGCTAAACAAACTGTGGATAAACTTCAGAATATCGAGAATAAAAACATGCCCCGCCGGCGTGCTCAGTGGTTGATTCCCAGGTCAAGGCACATGCCTGGGTTGCAGGCTCAATCTCCAGAAGGGGGCATGCAGGAGGCAGCCGATCAATGATTCTCTCTCATCATTTTATAAATAAATAAATAAATAAATAAAACAGGTATAACTAAGAAAACTTAGAGCTAACCTCAATTTAAAAAGAGAAATAAAAAAAAATAAGAAATGAAAGATATAAAGAGAAGCATGGTAAATAAGATGACAAGGAAAAGTCCAAATATGTTAATAATCAAGTCAATGTGTTAACCTTACTATTAAAAAGACAGACTCTCAGATTGGATTCCAAGCATGACCTGGCTATGGTATTTTTATTTTTATTATTTTAAAAAAAATATTTTTATTGATTTCAGAGAGAAAGGGAGAGGGATAGAAATGATGAGAGAGAATCAGCTGCCTTCTGCTTGCCCCCTACTAGAGATTGAGCCTGCAACCTAGGCATGTGCCCTGACCAGGTATCAAACCTGACCTCCTGATTCATAGATCGACACTGGTAGATGCTCAATGACTGAGCCACATTGGCTGGGCAAGCTATGGTATTTTCAAATAAAGAGACCCACTTAAAACATACAAAATATCACTGAAAGGTTGAATGGAGGAAATGTGAAAAAAAGACATACCAGCAAAAATAGAATTTAATATGAAACAAAGAGACAGGAAATATTTTACACTGACAGAACAATTCACCATAACTATGTAATTGAAATTGATTTAATACAAAGTAAGCTCAAGAAGTAAAAATCCCAATTAAGGAATAACTATAAAAAAGAAATTTTAAAAGAATAACTGAAGATCTTAGCAGAGCTGCATGCCACACATCCTCACCTCTCACTCCCAGCATACTATGTCGATAAAGTTTCCTAGATGAATTCCATAGAACTTTCAAGGAACATATAATTTTTATAGCATACAAAAATTCCAGAGCAAGAAAAATAGGGGAAGCCATCAAACTTTTTTATAGATTAGTACTAGTATAACCTTAACATGTAAAAAAAGAAACTCAAGGCCAAAATCACTTATGGACATAGAAGCAAAAACAGTAAGTAAAAGCATGCATTAGCAGACTAAAAGTATGTCATTCATGTAGTGTTTATCCCAGGAATACCCAGAAAGTTCAACATTGGAAAGTTTCTAAATGTAAATTTTTATATTAACAGATAAATGGAGGAAAACTCATCTCAGATGCAGAAAAACAAAATTTAAAAATTCAATGAAAATTGACAACTATTGAAGGGAAGAAGGCAAATTGTTAGCGAACTAGTAATAAAAGAGAACTCTTTAATCTGATAAAGACAATTCTACTAAAATCTTGCATACTCAATAATGAAACTTCAGAGGCATTTTCATTAAAGTTGGGCACAGGATGAGGATACTTGCCACAGCTGCTCTTATTCAGCATTGTACTGAAAGTCTTAGAAAAAGGCAGTAAAATAAAAAGAAACCTAAAGCTTGTGAAGAAGAAAAAAATCTGCAAATAAACAAAAACAAAATAAAGTTAAAAGCCAAGCAAAGGGTTGGGAGAAAATGTAATATATTTTCACAATAGTAACAAAAAAAGGATATAGCCACTAGACACTGAAAAAATTTTTAAAAATTATACCGGATACACAGTATCCAGGACACATAAAGAACTCCTTCAACCATTAAGAAAAAGATGACTAAATATAAACTGGGTACTCTATTAAGGAAATCATATAAATTTACATAAGTTGTAAGTTAATAAACATGAGCAGATACTGCAACCTTATTAATAATCAGAGAATGAGATCTTTAAAAAACAAGTAAAATTTTATCCATCAGATGGGCAAAAAGTAAGATAATATCTCATGTTGGTCTAGATCAGTGTTTTTCAACCTTTTACATCTCATGGCACACAAAGTAATTACTAAACTTCTGCTCCACACCAAAACATACATTTTTTGCCAATCTGACAAAAACAAAAAACAGATATAATTTTGATTCATTCGCAAAAGATGGCTATTGTTGTATTGGTTGTTGTCATTTTTTTATTTGTCAATCTAGGGGAAAAGAGGTAAGTGCCCTTGAATAAAAGGTATTTCATATTCTAAAAATTCTTGCAGCACACGGATTGAAAATTGCTGGTCCAGATTATAAGGAAACTGAATTCTAAAAAACTACTTATGAGATGTGTAAATTAGTAGAACTATTTTGAAGACAAATTTGGCAAGACTTATTAATATTAAAAATGTTCATAATTTAAAACCAAACAATTCCACTTTTAGGTATATATTTTGAGAAATACCACATGTACACAAGAAAATACATACTAGGGTTTTTCTGCACCATTATCAGGTGAAAAATTGGAAACAACCTAAAGTTCATCAAAAGGAGAATGACAGCCCTAGCCGGTTTGGCTCAGTGGATAGAGTGTTGACCTGCAGACTGAAAGGTCCCAGGTTTGATTCTGGCCAAGGGCACATGTTCGGGTTGTGGGCTCGATCCCCAGTAGGGGGCGTGCAGGAGGCAGCCAATCAATGATTCTCTCTCATCATTGATGTTTCTATCTCTCTCTCCCTCTCCCTTCCTCTCTGAAATCAATAAAGAAATATTTTTTTTAAGGAGAATGACAAATAAAATGTGCTATACAGTAACACATAAAACAAAATAGATTTTAATATGGAAACCAATAATAAGAGAAAAAGATAAATAATTTACATTAACAAAACAGAAAACCAAGATGGTGGCATAGGTAAACACTGGAGATTGCTGCCTCGCACAACCACTTCAAAAATACAACTAAAAGACAGAAAGGACATCACCCAGAACCACAGGAAGGCTGGCTGAGGGGAAATTCTACAACTAGAAGGAAAGAGAAAAGCATACCAAGACTCAGAGGAGGCACGGTATGGAAGTAAAATACAAAGGTGCAGAGGTGCATGTGGAGAGGGCTGAGAGCGTGGTTGTCTGTTTCAATCCGGAGGGAGTCTCAGGCTCTGAGCTCCAGTTCCGGGCGAGTCTCTGGGGACCCAGACTCATACGGAAGAAGTGGGACTGTCTGGCATCTGAAGGAACTCGAGGGCAGCTTTCTCTCTGAGATACTTGCAGCGGCTGCTGGGACACTGAGAGGCAGAGCCTCTGGGGACGGGACTGAGAGCAGCCATAACTGCTCACTCGGCCTGCCCTGCTGATCCCCTGGGACCTGCCCTGCCCAAGTCTTGCACAGAGGTATTTGCTGCATAGCCTCAGGCAAAGGCTAGATTAGCACATCCCTAGAGGACAGAAGTTCTCCCACTGCACACACAGCTGATTCTTACAGCCCAGTTGGCCTGGAGGTCAAATCCCCCCCATTGTTACCTACAACAATCAAGGCTTAACTACAACAAGACTGCGCACAAAGACCACTAGAGGGCAGG
>NW_006289082.1:1533708-1541496 GCF_000327345.1 Myotis davidii
AGAGACTGGACAAAAATCATGCACCTATGGATGAGGACAGTGGGTGGGGAGTGAGGGTGGAGGGTGGGGTGGGAACTGGGAGAAGGGGAGTTATGGGGGGAAAAAAGAGGAACAAATGTAATAATCTGAACAATAAAGATTTAATTAAAAAATAAAGAATCCAAAAACGTGATCTAGGGTTTTTCACCACACTCTTGGCGAAAAAAACAAAGGTCCGCCGCTGGAGGGCTAAGAAATGTCATATCCTGCCCTAGCCGGTTTGGCTCAGTGGATAATGCCTTGGCTTGCTGATGGCAGGGTCTGAGTTCAATTCTGACCAAGGGCATGTACCTAGGTTGCAGGCTCCTCTGTGGCCGGGGCCCAGGTGAGAGTTCACGCAGTAGGCAACCAATCAAAGTGTTCCTCTCAGATGTTTCTCTGTCTTTCCCTTTCTCTTCCACATTCTCTAAAAATCAATGGAAACATATCCTCAGGTAAGGATAAAAAAAATAATAAAGAAATTATTTTTATATGAAAGACACATCTTGGAAAAAAACCAACAAACAAAAAAAAAACAACAAAAGAAAAAAAAATTGTTATACACTGGAACACTAAAAGAAATGAGCCATACATAACATAATGAGCTATAAATAACATGTATACACTGCAAAAACATTGTCAAGTGAAGAGGTATAGAATTACATAGTTTACTATTTCCCTTTTTAAAAATTATAAATGCATATATGCACCTATTGAGACTACGTTAAGTATAAAAAAAAGGACTTGAAGGCTCTGCACCAGTCTTTGTTGGAGGAGGGTGGAGGCGGGCGGGAATTCAGGGACTGTAGATTGTTCTCTTTATCCATCTGTAAAGTTCTAATTTTGTAAAAGAAAATGTAGTGTACTTAATTTAAAAAGTATATAGTTTTCAAAAGGGACTGTCCATTTTAAAGCTTTCCGGAGCATATTGCCAAACTGCTTTCTAGAAAGGTCCTACGAATTTATACGTCCACCTACAGCATATAAGGACACTCGGTAATAGGTTCTTTTTAAAAAAGCTCTCACCAGTGTTCATAACTTCTAAAAATTTAAAAATAACTGAACTTATGCCCAGCCTGTGTCGCTCAGTGGTTGAGCATCGACTTCTGAATCAGGTCACAGTTCGATTCCTGTCAGGGTCCATGCCTGGGTTTTGGGCTTGATCCCAGTGGGGGGTGTGCAGGAAGCAGCCAATCAATGATTCTCATCATTGATATTTCTATGTCTCTCTCCCTTTTCCTTCCTCTGAACTAAAAATTTAAAAAAATCAATAAAGATTTTAAAAAATAACTGAACTTTCAAAGGTAACACATGTTTAGTAGAGAAAATTTGCAAAACATAGTAAAGCATAAAGAGAAAACTTTAGTTTGGCTGGTGTTTTCAGTGGTTAGAGCCCAGACCCATGAACCAGGTCATGGTTAGATTACAGGTTGGCAAATGCCTAGGTTTCCGCGGTGTGCAGGAAGCCTTGAATGGATGATTCTCTCTCATTCTTGATGTTTTTATCTCTCCCTTCCTCTCTCTGAAATCAATAAAAACATATTTTCTTAAAAAAGAAAATTTAAATCACTCACAGTTTCACCATCCAGGGACAACCAGTGTTAATATTTTGGAGTATAAGAGGGATTTTAAAATTTGTTGATATATTTCCGCTTTTCGCTTTTCCATTTTGGCAGAAAAGTAGTTCCACTTCAATTTACGGTTCCTTCTCCTTTTTAAAAATAGGGTCTTATGAAACTGTGACCATTTCCTACGTTTCTTGTTTTAATTATATAACACTAATGAACAAAACTTGTGTATAAGTCACTTATCTGGCACACTACTTCCCTTGTTCTTATTCTGCATAACAATCAGATAGATTAGCATGTTGTTTTTTCTAGTGAAAGTGGCAGAAACAAAATAAAGGAACCAGGTGGTACGGTTTCAGAGTTCGTTTTTTTTTTTTAATTCCATCTACCGCCTCAGTTACCCCTTTCCTAGCCTCATTCATCAAAACATACAGAACTTACTGCAGGTTTCCACAAGCCGAAGAGCACAGTTAATCCCAACTGTTCCTTATTTTCATCACTCATTGATTAACTACTTCCTCACTGGGTTGTGGTTAATGAGTCAGGTGCTCCTAGGATCGGATCTTAACCGCGTGAAACTGGATAAATGATTTTACTTACTTAGGGCTTGTGTAGTCTTACCTGTGAAATGGGTCAGTGGTTAAACGTTCAAGTTCTGCTTCTGGGTTTTACACTGCAGTCCATTTCCTGCAGCCCTTTTACAGCCTCGGGTCCTGGCTGCTTAGGAATCACCTCACATGAAGGTGTAAACCCCAAGATCTAGACTGAAATGGGGGTTGGGGACTTGGTGCGCCCCAACTCCCCGCTCCGGTCAGGGACAGGACGGCACGTGGGTGAAGGGAGGTGGCAAGGGCTCCCGGCGTTCCGTTCCCAGGTCCTGGGCCGCAGGACCCGTCAGGGAGCCACCCCCGGCCGTGCCTCGCCTACACGGGCGCCACTGCGTTTTCCTTGCCGCCCGCCAGACCTGAAGGCAGACTCCGCACGCGAGGCTGGGTTCACCGCAGGTCGGGACCCTCTCCGACTCCACTCCACCAAGATCGCACGGCCCCAGGTGCCTCCTGTCTGGGAAGTACTTCACCATTTACTAGCTCGCACCGCGGCCGGAGGAAGGACCGCCCCTCCGGTAACATCCAGGCCTACCACACGCGAACCTGAAGGGGAGGAGTCGGACACCTCCCGGTCCGCGGCCCTGTGCTTGCACCGCGCACTGCGGCCACGCCTCCGACAGCCGCGCGCGAGCCGCCGGCAACGCGGAGGCGCCGAAGCGCCGCCGGCCCATTTGCTGACGGCGCTCTCGCGTGGTCTCGCGCTCTCTCGCTGGGCCAATGGGGATACCCGCAGTCGAGACGCCGGCTTCACAGGAGTGGTGGCGCAGCTGTTTCCTCCGGTAGGTGCTTGGCTGCCATCTTGTGTGTGGCTGAGGACGGGCTTCGCGGCGCTTGAAAACATAGTTAGCGGCTTAAGGTGTAGAGGGGTCCTGAGGGAGCTGTGGAGGACGGGGCGCGGGTGTGGGTGTGAGGGCACAGAGCCGGCGCCTCTCACTTCCCTGAAAGGGAAAAGTCTTCTTGGCCCGGTTCTTGGCCCTGGCTAGAGCGGTGAACGGTAGTGGTGGCTTCGGTTGGCTCGTCTTTGCGAGGGCTTGGTGGGACCCGTAATGTCTTAAAATCGAGTCCGGGAATTCCAGGAAGCTGTTCCAATCATGTTTGCCTCGGAGTTTCCGGCCCTCCACCTTTACTCACAAAGGAGGTTGGCTGGTGAACTATCTGGTACAGAAAGGAACAGGGCTGGTCGGTAGTGGAAGGGGGCGAGAGGGAGCGGCTCGTCGTTATGGTCAGGTTGGAAAGAGACGTCTTCGTTTCCCGCTTTGGCGAAGGAGCGGCCGCCGAGGTGTGTGCTCTTCCCCACAGTTATCCTTGGACTGAGGCCAGCACTTGGTCCCAGGGGCCGTAAGGTCCTGCGTTCGGGCAGTTCGCTAGTGTGCAGCCGGCACTCCGGCAGCGGTCTTTTTTAAACGCCGGAAGGTGCTGGTCTTTGTAGAATCAGTAGGAGTGCAGGCGGAATTTGGTCAGATCTTGGTTTCCCTGGTGACGATCGGGAGGGTGAGCCGTGTTTGGGGCGGCCTGGCCCGAGCCTGGCCGCGGCGCCGTGGGCCTGGGCGGCTTTCCTGCGGGAATGCAGCCTAACGTCTGGGCTCTTTTTCGGTTGGAAGGAAGGACACAAGAAGTACCTCTTTTTTTTTTTTTCTTCCTCTTTTTATTTTTTACCAAAGTTGGAAACACGCGTTGTCTAATTTGACGGGGAAATTTTATCAGATTCGAGAACCTAGCCGATAAATGACTCCTATTTTGTGATTACCTTTAGCAATTTTGACATGCATGAGAAGAAAAAGCTATTCATCTTACTGCCTTGAGTTTAGTTTTCAATTGTTCAAGGTTAACTGGTGGCCCAACAGAGTCAACAGTACCGTGTGTTTTGTTGCAGGAATACCAAAGAAAACAGCAGTAAAATAATTAAATATTTTATTTTTAAAATTTGCTTTTTAATTTGAATTTTATAAAACATAAATTGCAAGGGTTCCGGGATCAATAATTTATATTTTTATTTTTTTACTTACTGATTTTACAGAGCGGGAGGGAAACCGATTTGTTCCACTTATGCATTCATTCCTTGATTCTTTTTTTTTTTTTTTTACTATTTTATAAAATATATTTTTATTGATTTCAAAGAAGAAGGGAGAGGGAGAGAGAGGGAGACACATCAATGATGAAAGAGAATCATTAATTGGCTGCCTCCTGTATACCCCCAACTGGGGATCGACCCCCTGCAATCCCTGGCATGTGCCCTTCATCGGAATCGAACCCGGAACCTTGAGTCCACAGGCTGATGCTCTATCCGCTGAGCCAAACCAGCTAGGGCTGTTGATTCTTTTTTTTTTTTTTAAGTTTGATTTTAGAGAAAGGGGGAAGGGAGAGAAGCATCAATTTGTTGTTCCACTTATTTATGTATTCATTGGTTGATTCTTGTACATGCCCTAACCAGGGATCAAACCCTCAACCTTGGCATATTGGACTATGCTCTAACCAACTGACTTACCCTGCTAAGGCTTCAAGTATCAATAATTTAGTGTTGAATTGAAGCCTAAGGTACGTTAGAAATCTGTTAAGAAAACATTCAAACTTGTAAAGAAATTTTGCGAGTTTATGTAAACCAAACTGTCGACAATTGTCAGGAAGCAGAATTTCAATTGGGAGAATGCTCCAGAGAATGGCGATTTTTTACCTTGTTTTATACATTACAACCAAAAGAGGAGATGTAAGTGGTTTACATGGCATCCATTGCTGATAGATTAGGGAAGTGGGAGAAAGCAAAGCAGGGATTGGATAAAAAGTAAAATGATAGACACATACTTCTTTTACATAGGTGGGTGCAGGATAGTTAACAGTCAACAATGAACTCAGTACTGTGAGGGGATTTGTGGTCTCCACACAGTGGTGCCTGTGCTGTGCTTTAGGGGTCCAGAAAAAAGGAAAATTACTTGGACATTCTGACTATATGTGTTGTAATGTACCCCGCGAATCACAGAAGGACACCTCAAGAAGGTGAATTAAAGAGTCACATTTATTGCAATCCGGGACTATGAGGGGCCATTCCCTAAATCTCATAGTCACAAGATGGTCGCAGCTCCAAGGTTATATAGGCAAAAAATCACAAATGTATTGATTACATCCCAGGGTTTGGAATGAGGAACCTGGCTCGAAAAAAGCAGTTTACAGAAGCAGAATTAAGCATGTTAATTATAGTTTTGGGTCTCGGGGTCACTGAATTGACGGAAATACATAATCTAGAGCCCTCAGGTAACCTGGGTTAAACTTAGGCATGTTAGCTAAATTACAGTTTTGCGTCTAGAGCCCTCTGACCTTGAGATAATTGCTGTCCTTCCCAGGTGAAGGAAAAATATGCTTTCTAAGACCAGTATGACCACAACCCATGGGATAGTCACCTTACAATCAATAAGGCATTTAATCAAATGGGATGATTTATATAATTCAGAAAATCAAAATAACCTGTCCATTGTTAAAGCAAATAGGTACCATACTTCATATGTTATCATAGATGCAAAAAAAGACAAAAGACTCAGTTAAAGTAAAGATTGACATTTGTCAGGGAAGATACCAGCCTAGGACATGACTAACCATGATAACTGCTTTTAGTTAAAGTTTTAAATTCAGACCTTAGGTCTTTGAGTTTGCAAGACCACCACACAGGCCTTTCCTGAGCTTGTCAGGTTAGCGTGTGGCCCCTTTTTATCCACAGATCAGTGGCTAAGAAACACAAGTTTTCTAGAAAACGTGACTTTTAGTTCATTTGAACTATATTTTTTGCTTCCAATTTGTACATACAAATATTAAGGATTGATTCATATCCTTTTTGTGAGGTCTGTTTATGAACTATACAGAAATTTAGATAATGAAGATGAACCCTAAGTGAAAATGCTCTATATGCCATTTTTTTTCTTGAAAGCATGCATGAATACCAAAATTATCAGTGTCATAGATCTCTTACTGCTTTTCTAGTTTCTTTTTAACACAAGTCAAAAATACTTCAACTTTTAAATTTACTATATTGTATAAGTCTGTAATTTTAAGCAGGTAAATAATCTCTCTATATAGAAACCCAGGGACCATTATGGCAGGATGACTGGTCACTATGACATGCACTGACCACCAGGCGCTCAATGCAGGAGCTGCCCCCTGGTGGTCAGTGCGTTCCCACAGCGGGAGCGCCACTCAGCAAGAAGCCAGGCTCACTGCTGGCCAGTGCAGCTGCAGCAACGCTAAGGAGCTGCTAGCCAAGTGTAAGGAGCAAGCAGGTGGGCAATTAGGAGCTAGGGGTCCTGGATTACAAGAGGGCGCAGGCCGGGCTGAGGGACCCTTCCCAGCCTCGTGCATGAATTTCGTGCATTGGGCCTCTAATTTGAAAATAGGTATCTTCAAATTTCTCTTTCAGAAATATAGTGCTATAGACATAATAACAACCATATGATTCTTAGAAATTTTTAAAATACCACTTTTGCATGAACAATATTAAGTAACTTTAAGTAAAAGTGATTTAACTTAGATTGGTATGTTAGTTACTTTTTATAGCAATCTCATAATATATACAAGTTTAGATTCTTTTCCCAATATCAAGTGATGTACACTGTGTAATTTTTAAAATTTTTTGATAACTTTTAAATGAATGTGCTATTTTGTGACAGAATATAGATTAAAATTTGTCTAGCCCAGCCAGTGTGGCCCAGTGGTTGAGCACCAACCTATGAGGAAGTCAGGTTTCAGTTTCCAGTCAGGGCACAAGCCCTGCTTGCAGGCTTGATTCCCCAGTGTGGGATCATTGATGTTTCTGTCTCTCCCTTCTTGTTTTCTCTCTGAAATCAAGAAAATAAATAAAATTTCTCTAAATCAGCATAACAATAAAAACTGCTCTCAGAAAGTGTTCAGAATTCAACATTTGATAATTTAAAAATCTCATTTAAAATGTGATAGGTTCCCTACCCCAGTAACTGAAAAGCCAAGTTGCAAATAATAATAATTCTTTTAAAAATCATTTTTGAAATCTAGAAATACCTTGTTGTGCTTTGTAATGTAGGCAGACAGACATGAGCAGAGCAAGAATGATGGGCCAGGTACAAAAGGTCACCAGGGTGGGAAGCCCTAGGTGCCTAGGAAAGGACAATTGTAGGGTAGAATCTTGCTCCCAGGGTGAACTTTCCTACATAGAATATCTCTTGCCCTGTAGTTTGGACTCTCCCCCCCCCCGTAACCTTTCCTCCTGAGAGATAACATCTAGGCCTCAGTTGTATTTCAGTTTCAGGGTCAGAAAAGTAAAAAAACAAACAAACCAGCAATCCCATGTATGACCTCAGGACCAGCTGCATTGGATCATGACCCCCTGCCCTGGTGCCAACCAATCAGTGGAGACTTAGACCCTGAAAGGACACCCCTGGAAAGCTGCTGAATATTCCATTGAGATCTTCCCTTGGGACCTCCCCTAAAATCTCCACCCTTAAAACCCTTAGGACAGAGGACCCAGTGAGCTCTCCTTCCAGGGAACATACTCTTGCCTTTCCCTCTGCACTCCCCACCCCAGGCTCTTTACCAGCTTCCTCACTCCTAAGCTTGAAGGGCCCTTCCTTTGCCTCTAT
>NW_006289082.1:1541561-1561125 GCF_000327345.1 Myotis davidii
CCAAGTAAATATTCTCTTACAGTTTGGGTCTTGGCTCTGAATTCTTTCCTAGCTAGAATTCAAATACTGAGGTTGCTGAACCCAAGTCTGGTCTGACCCCACTGATCTAACACCTGATGCCATTCCTGATGCCTACAACAGAGTTTTATATATATACTAGAGGCCCGATGCACAAAAATTTGTGCACTCGGCGGGGCGGGGGGTGAGGGTTCCCTCAGCCCGGCCTGTGCCCTCTCGCAGTCTGGAACCCCTTGGGGGATGACCACCTGCAGTCTTAGGCCTGCTCCCCAGGGGATTGGGCCTAAGCTGGCAATCAGACATCCCTCTGGCAGCCCGGCAGCCCTCAGGGGATGTCTACTTGCCAGTGGGGAGCAGGCCTAAGCCGCAGTCTGACATCCTTAGTGCTGCTGAGGAGATGGGAGAGGCTCCCACCACCACCGCTGTACTGGCAGCCATCAGCCTGGCTTGTGGCTAAGCAGAGCTCCCCCTGTGGGAGCCAACTGGCCACCAGGGGCATCCCCTGCATTGAGTTTCTGCCCCCTGGTGGTCAGTGTGTGTCATAGTGACCAGTCATTCCTAGTCATTCTGCTGTTAGGATCAATTTGCATATTACCCTTTTATTATATAGGATAGAGGCCTGGTGCTTGGGTGGGGCCAGCTGGACCTCAGAGCCGGCCGCAGCAGGCGGGAAGCTTGGCTTCCTCCATCACTGGAGCAACCAAGCCTCCTGTTCACTCCAGCTCTGTGGCTGCTGGCTGCCATCTTGGTTGGGTTAATTTGCATATAGTCGCTCTGATTGCCTGGTAGCTGTGGCTTAAGGCATAGTGAAGGTACAGTCAATTTGCATGTATGTTTTTTATTAGATTAGAAGATTCGTGCACTAGGGGGGAGGGGCCCCTCAGCCCAGCTGCCTCCCTCTCACAGTCCCGGAGCCCTCAGGTGATGTCCTACTGATGGTTTAGGCCCCCTCCTCCTGTCTGCTGCCACGGCCGGCCAAGGTGGCTACGAGGCCTGAGCCCCGAGCCTCACTGCCTGAGCCCCAGGCCTGGCAGCTTCCAGGGCTCAAGGCTGCCTGAGCCACAGTGGCTTCAAGGCCCGGGGCTCAGGCAGCCTTGGGCTCAGGCACCCTTGAGCCCCGGGGTCTCACAGCCACTGTGGCTTTGTCTGGATGGAGGTCTGGAAGAGTCCGTCCTAATTAGCATATTACACTTTTATTAATGTACTAGGAGCCCAGCGCCATTTGAAATGGCGTGGCACCACCCTGCCTTGACACAGGAACCTCTCCATGCACAGCTCCAACACACCTGGCCCAGCCCCCAAACCCTCTGACCTTCTCTGGCCACGTCAAACCCTTCCCTCAGTCCCTCCTGTCGCCTAGGGCTGGTCCCGCCTTCCCTGGGCGCCTCCTGGCTTCCGCCCTGTCTCAGGGGCAATGCGGAGGCTCTGTCCTGTCATGGTCTCCAGAGAAGAGCGTGGAAGCCTCCCGCCTGCCGCGCTGTGCTCCTTCCCCTGGCAGGTGGGCCACAGGGCACTCATAGTGCGAGCAGTGGGTGGTGAAGGACTGATGATGGGGGCGCTATGTGTTCTCACCCCTGCCCTCCCTGGGACAGGATGGTCCTGCCTCCCCAATTCAGCCCAGTCTCCGGAGCAACGCCCCAGCTAATATGCTAATGACCTGGTTATTACTGTTATGGTGTATCGACCATTAGCATATCAGCTCTTTATTATTGTGTGTGTGTGTGTGTGTGTGTGCGTATATATATTTAACTTAAATACTTATCCGAGGATATGTTTTTTATTGATTTGAGAGAGCAAGAGGAAGGGAGAAAGAAAAATATTTATGTAAAAGAGAAATAGCAATCCATTGCTTCCCCATGTGCCCTGACCTTGGCTATGTGCTCTGACCAGGAATTGAGCCTGTCAAACCCATTACCTTTTAATTTTTGATGTACAGGCTGATGCTCTAACCAGCTGAGCCACATCAGCCAGGGCAAGTTTTGATCATATACTAGTATATGTCATTCATTAATTTTGTGCATTTTGCCATCACTTTGTGGTTTTGAACTGGTATGGTCTATTATGGGGACAAATTAAACAATGTAACTAAAAACTTTAAATGATTTAAAACAATGTAAAGGTCCAAATGACCACTGTACTTTGTGCTGTTCAGTTGATCAATGAAATTGATTGAATTCCTGAATCATGAGGATGTCCCTTAGTTCCTGAAAATGTTTGTGAGATAAACTTGTAGGACATTCAGGTTACTTCACTTAACCGTTTGACTGCTAAGGAGCGCTATCGTGCTCTTCTTATTTAAAACAAATTTATGTAAACAATGGCATTTTTAAATTTTGTTGTTGCAAAGCAATACAATTGAGTTTATTGTATAAAAAGTGTTTTACATTTTTTCCCATACACGCGCAAATAGTGCCGCAGTTTTAGCATATGTCCGAAAAAATACATCAGCAGCCAAACGGTTAAAGGGGAAACATTCAAAGTATTATATGTTTAGCGTTTTAAAAAGATGAAGGAATTGAAACATTAAAAGATTGCCTTTATTATGTGACTGCTCCCTTTTGTGATCTCATTTGTATGTTAATTTTGTCTCTCAAGTACTTAACACACATTACTCAAAGCCTTTGGACCCTTAAATCAACTTAATTTGTATACAACACTTCCTCTTATGTTTCCTATCTTGGTTAAGTGGCTCAGATTTAAAGCTTGGAATTGTTACTTCTTCCTTTTGCCCAACTATACTAGTATAATCTGTTGCTTCATCCTCCAAAAAGGCTTTTCTTCTCAATTTTCTGCTCTCATTGCTACTGCCCTAATTTAGGCCCTTTGTTGTGTGTGTGTGTGTGTGTGTGTGTGTATTTATTTCAGAGAGGAAGGGAGAGAGATAGAAAAGCCAGTGATGAGAGAGAGTCATTGATCAGCTGCCTCCTGCAAGCTTGTAACCTGGGCATGTGCCCTGACCAGGAATCAAACTGTGACTTCCTGGTTCATAGGTCAACACTCATCCACTGATCCAAGCAGGCTGTAGTGTTGTGGACCAACATTCGCGAGAATAAGACCACCAACTCCAATTAGGTCTTAAACAGCAGGCGAGGATTTATTGAAACTGGCCAGTGACTGCCACAGGCTTTTATCCCCAGAAAACACAAATGTCCTTGATTTACAGTTACAAGGGTCTAATCAGGACCTTGATGCTGTCTGGGAGTGGGAGACTTGGAGTTATGCCTGGTTACCTATCCTTGACCCCATCCTTGTTAAAATTTTTTACTGACATTCAATTCATCACAGTAGGCCCTTTTTCTTAAAAACACTTATATGAGTTCCATCCAGTGTGGCTTATTTGGTTGAAGCGTTGTTCTGCACACCAAAAGATGGTTGGTTTAATTCCGGTAAGAGCACAAAGCCAAGTTATGGGTTTGATTCCCCGGTTTGGACACATACTAGTGTTATGCCCAGATTTCAAGATCCCCAATAGACCACACCAGGGAGCCAGCCATGTCCGATGCAAAAGCAAAGAGTTATCACAGACCCAGGTCTGGCTCCCAGCCTCCACCGATGCAACGGCGAGACGAGAGAGACTCTCCGTGGGAAAAAATGGGGTTTTAATAGGGGGGTGGAGTGAAGGGAGGAGAGATGACTGTGGGCCCTGCCGATTGGCTAGGTGCAAGTCGGGTCTTGTTACACAGGATGTGGTCATATCCATGGTGCGCACGTCCCCTGATTGTCATTGGTTAGTTTAAAAAGATTCCGGGCGTGGCCAGCAGAGGCCTGGGCTTCTGAGAAGAAGGTACTTTCCTGAGCACATGGCTGCTGCCCCAACATGGAGGATACGGGGCAAGATGGAGGGCATAGCCCTCGCACTTTCATTCCCCCCTTTGTCTTGGAACTTCCGGCTCAATCATGAGACGGACTGCATTTCTATTTCACCGTTGCTAGAGGCCCATATTGGGTACACAGAACTATCAACTGAATTCATTTTTAGCTTTAATAACATTTATTGAAATAGGATTTTTCTTCTTAAAATTCCTCCCTGGCTATCAAAAAGCCAAATTAAGATTAATTTATCTACTGTCCTGATGTTTGCATAAACACAACAAGAATGGTAACTGACTACCTTTGCTGGAATCTCACGGTTAAATCTTAATGTGCCCCGTAGGCCAGGAAGCCAAGCCGTCCAGTTGCCATCAGGCCTGCCTGCAGTATCTGTGGCAACTCCACCTGAGCCCACGCTCTAGGCTCCAAGTCTTTAGAGCTTGGACAGGGCTCTTTAAAACATGATATTCCAGTCAAAGTTTTTTTTTTAATAAAACCACTATTAGGAACCAGTCTTATTGAATATATGCAAAGAAATGTATTGCCATGACTTATTTTGCATTGCCAGATTTCGGAGAATTACATAAGGAGAAAAACATACTGATCTGCCTTGTTAATTCCTTTTCATGGATTTATAACAGAACAGTAACTGTTGGCATAAAACCTTCTTTTTATACATAACCATGCCCCAGACCTATTCTAAACAGGCTTTTTCCAGCTTTACTACCCCTGACATGGGCATGGTTACACAGGCCTGCAAGACAGTGTGCAGGCTGCCAACCGTTAACTGTCTCTCAACAGAGACCAAAACCTGATGGGCACCCTTCCCTGCTGAGTTGGGCACCTGCCCTCTTGACAGCTAGACACTTTTTACTTTTGGGGTTCACCCCACACAGTCCCCTTCGAGGATAGCCAACATACATAGCTATAACAATATCCCTCAGTGTGGGAGACTGGACACTTGCCAGTTATTCTCAAAGACTACTAAGGACTAGACCATCACCGGTCCACAGCTACAGCTACATTTAAACCTGTAAGAGAATTAAAGGTTAATACAACATATCAATACAATGAAACATATTATTGGCATCATGGACGCTTCAGGCAGCCAAATCTTCTGCTACTAAATATGTGATACTAAAGTCTATTCCTGACCTTCCTGTGAATTGTCCTTGTCTTTTTGGAGCCATGTTCATGAAGATGCAGGCATTATCTAAGTCTGTTTAATGTTACCAGCATCAGGCAGGTCAAGCACGCCATAGCTTGAGCTTGAGCAGGTTGCGTTGATCTCGATCGATGCTCCATTTGGTGATGAAGTCTTTCCGGATCATGGATGGGTCCGCTGACCGGATGTGAGTGTGATGGATCCAGGTCGCGACGCTGTCTACCTTGAGAGTGGTGGGGGTCGTCAGCACCACAGTGTAGGGACCCTTCCAGCATGGCTCAAGGGTCTCTCAGTGGTGCCTTCTGACGTAGACCCAATCTCCTGGTCTGTGTTGATAAGGAGTTGGGGTTGGGCTGGTCTTGTAGATGGCGCGGAGGCACAGCCAAATGTCCTCGTGCGCCCTCTGGAACCCTCTCAAGGGAAGAGATAGTTCTTGATTTTCAAATTCAGCAAGAAAGTCAGCTTTAAGGTTAGGAATGATAGGGGGTGGCCTGCCAAACATGATTTCATTGGGAGTAAAGCCCAGGGTGTATGGGGAGTTCCTTACCCGGTAAAGGGCATACGGTAGGAGAGCCACCCAGTCCCCGCCAGTCTCCATGGTTAATTTGGTAAGGGTCTCTTTTAGAGTTCTGTTCATTCTTTCTACCTGACCTGAACTCTGGGGTCTATAAGCACAATGTAATTTCCAATTTGCCCCAATAGCCCTAGTTACTACCTGCGTTAACCTGTGAAATAAAGGCTGGCCGGTTGTCGGACCCTATCATAGCAGGAAGACCATACCTGGGTAAGATGTCGTCCAGCAGCTTCTTGGCCACCATCCTAGCTGTTTCATGCTTGGTTGGGTATGTCTCTACCCAGCCAGAGAAGGTGTCTATGAATACTAAAAGATATTTATAACCATACTTCCCTGGTTTAATTTCAGTGAAGTCTACCTCCCATTGTGCTCCCGGTTTGGTGCCTCTGGGCCTGGTCCCTTTTTCATTTGATCCGACCCTCGCATTTGTGAGTTGACAGGTCTTGCAGGCAGACACAACCTGATCTATCTTGGTATTCTGCTGGTGAATCTTGATCCTGGCATGTCGGATTAAGTCCTTCATTTTCTAGGTTCCCAGGTGAGTGGATCAGTGCATGTGTTCTAATACCATGTCCACGAGCCGGTCTGGCAGTATAAGTTTCTTGTCTGAGGTGTACCACCATCCCCTCACCTCCTGGGCGAGGGGAAGCTTCCTGATCCGCTGCAGCTCTTCCTGAGAGTACCTGGGCTAGGCTGGTAGAACTGGGTCCCCGGGGTCTGGTAGTTGTAAGGCCATAGTGGGGACCGAGGTGAAGGCTGCTGCCTTGGCTGCCTGATCAGCCCTTTGGTTACCTCTTGCCACTGGGTCATCTGCCTTCTGGTGCCCTTGGCAGTGGATAATGGCTAGCTTCGCGGGAAGCCAGAAGGCCACAAGCAGGTCGAGGATTTCCTGCTTATTTTTTATTGTCAGTCCCTCTGCTGTCAACAGCCCTCTCTCCTGGTAGATTGCCCTGTGAACACGAGCTGTAGCAAATGCATAACGGCTGTCTGTGTAAATGTTAAGCCGTTTCCCAGCCCCCAGTGTTAGTGCCTTGATGAGTGCAATGAGTTCTGCTCGCTGAGCTGACGTCCCAGGGGACAGAGCCTCCGCCCACACGGTGTTCGTGTTGGTGACCACCGCTGCACCCACGTACCTGCACCGCCCGCACAAAGCTGCTTCCATCTGTGAACCAGGTGGCCTCTGCATCTGGGAGGGGCCGATCGGTCAAGTCCTTCCGAAGTCCATGTACCTGCTCCAGGATTCCTGCACAGTCATGTAGTGGGGCATCTAGGTCAGGGTCAGGTAGCAGGGTTGAGGGCTGCACTGGGATGGAACCGTACTCTAGGGGGGTTGAGCAGCAAGCTTTGATAGTGGGTCATGCGAGCATTGCTCATCCACCTATCGGGAGGCTGTTTTAGGACCCCCTCAATGGCATGCAGGGTTGTGATCCAGATCTCCTGTCCCAGGGTCAGTTTGTCGGCATCCTTGAATAAGAGCACGGTTGCCGCAATGATTCTTAGGCATGGTGACCAGCCGGCGGCTATGGGATCCAGCTTTTTAGACAAATACGCTACTGGGTGACTCCAGGGGCGTAAAGCCTGGGTTAAAACCCCTTTTGCTACTCCTTTGCGCTCGTCTACAAAGAGGCGAAAGGGTTTTGTAATGTCTGGTAGGCCCAGGGCTGGAGCAGCCAAAAGAGCTTTCTTTATCTGATTAAAGGCAATTTCTTCTGTCTCAGTCCATTTAAAGGCCTTTCCCTCCTTGGTGGCTTCATATAGGGGCCTGGCGATCTCGCCTGGCGATCAGCAAAACTTGGTATCCAGAGGCGGCAATAGCCAGCCGATCCTAGGAATTCCCTCACCTCCCTCCAGGAGGTGGCAGTAGGGATTTTCAAGACTGTCTCTTTCCTAGCGTCTGACAACCGCCGCTGTCCACCCTCCAGCATGTATCCCAGGTAACTCACCCTTTCTTGGCATATCTGAGCCTTCCTCGCAGAGGCCCAGTACCCTAAGGTTCCTAGGGTGGCCAGCAGATCTTTGGTCCCTCGCTCACAATCTTTGGTGGTATCGGCAGCAATCAGGATGTCATCTACGTACTGAAGGAGGGTGAGACTGGGGTGTTCTCTCCTGTACTCACCGAGGTCTTCATGCAGCGCCTCGTCAAAGATGGTGGGTGAATTCTTGAACCCTTGGGGCAATGGCGTCCAAGTTAATTGTCCACTGTAGCCTTCCTCTGGGTCGTGCCATTCGAAGGCAAACAGGGGTTGGCATCCTTCAAGTCTAATACAGTATACCGACTCTAGAGCAGCCGTGAGCAAACTACGGCCCTCGGGCTGGATCCGACCCGTTTGAAATGAAAACTCCAGGCAGATTGACAGGGAACTAGTACCCCTAGGCTTCGCAGTTTCCAGATGTGAGGCTGGATTCCCTTCCGGGCCGCCTGAGACATAGGGTACTGCTTGATCCTTACTGGGCCTTCTCCTGGTTTTAGCTCTACTAGGATTGGGGTCCTGTGAGCGGCTAGTCCTACCCACCCCCTTCTCTGCCCAAGCTGTGGGGAATTCTTGTAGCCATCTGTCCATGTTGTTCTCTACTGGGGATGCCTTCTGGTGGAGGCGGTACTCATCCTCCAGTCTTAGAGTCAGAGCCTGGATGGGGTGGCCTTTGCCATCGGTGACTGAGGCCCCCCTTGTCTGAAAGTTATTTGGGCTCCAATCTTGGTTAGCAAGTCCCGTCCTAATAGGGAGTAGGGGCATTCTGGTATTACCATGAAGGAATGGGATACCCGACCCGTTCCTAGATCTGCTGTTCTTCGGGTGGCCCATGAATACTAGCTCATGCCAGTTGCCCCTTGCACCCAGGACTTTTTATTAGCTAGCTTCCCCTGAGGAGTGCGGAGAACCAAATGTTGTGCTCCAGTGTCGACAAGGAAGTCAACAGGGGTCCCCTCCACTTGAAGAGTTACCCTGGGCTCGGGGAGGGGGTCCGAACCCCGACTCCCCTAATCACTCAGTCCTTCCAGCTCCAAGACCTCCACCCGTTCCATCTTGTTTTCCTTTTTACCGGCCTTCTTTGGGCATTCTTGGACCCAGTGCCCTATCTCTTTGCAGTAAACACATTGGTTCCGTTGCAGCTTCTTTTTCCCGCCCTGGGCAGTCCCCTTACCTCTTTCTTGGCCAACGGCAAGCTGGCGAAGGTGGTCGGTCCGCTCCTCAGGGGACTCCGTGGTGGTGGCTAGCAGAATCTTGGCCAGGTTTCGGGTCTGCTTGTCACTGGCAGCCACCATGGCACGGGCTTGCCTACCCTCAGGGGGCTTTCAGTTATTGAACACCTTCTCTGCCACTACCAGTAAATCCTGTAAACTCTTTTCTCCTAACCTATCTATTCTCTGCAGTTTCTTTCTAATGTCCGTGGCTGACTGGTTTATAAAACTCATGATTACAGCTGCCTTATTTTCAGGGGCTTCTGGATCCCTGGGGGTATAGGTGCGATATGCCTCCATGATCCGCTCTAGAAAGGCAGCTGGAGACTTGTCTCTTTCCTGCTGTACGTTCCCTACCTTGGTCAAATTGGGCTTTCTAGCAGCCCTGTGGAGACCCCCCATTAGAGTCTGGTGGTAGACCAAAAGCCTCTCCTTACCTTCTGCCATGTTGAAACCCCATTCAGGCCTAGTTAAGGGAAAAGAGACATCTATCTGGGCCTGGTTTGTGGTTGGGTTTCCGTCTACACCAGCAACCGTCTTCCGGGCCTCATTGAGGATCCTTTCTCTCTCTTCCGTCGTGAACAGAACCTGTAAAAGCTGCTGACAGTCATCCCATGTGGGCTGATGGGTGAAAAGAACAGAATCTAGCAAGTCAATAAGTCTCCCCGGCTTTTCGGAGAACTTAGGGTTCTGTGCCTTCCAGTTATAGAGGTTGCTGGTTGCAAAAGGCCAATAATGGGCTGGTTGCCATCCGCATCCGGGGGTCCAGCGGCTCGTAAGGGCAGGGTCTTGATAGTGGAGTCAGGTGCTGTGACAGACAGTTCCCGCTGAGCTCTCTGCCGGGTGAGAGGCGGGCCTCCTGCCGGAACCGCGGCCACTCCCATAACTCCGCCCCCAACCACTCCCATAACTCCACCCCCAGCCATTCCCAGAACTCCGCCCCCAGCCATTCCTGGAACTGCGTCAGCTTCCCGCGACGGGGCAGGATCGAATCTCTTCAGCATCCTGTGGAAATGATACGGGGGAGGAAAAATTAACTCTTATCCAGTTCCCCCCTGCAAAACCAGGTAGTGGGGAGCTGGAGCTGACGGCAAGATGGCTTTCTTCTCCTCCTCCACTTCCTGCAAGGCAAGAATGGGTTCCGGCTCCGGAGGGTATGGAGGTAGGAAGGGCCTAAGCCAAGATGGTTGGTTTTCCACGAGGTCCTGCCAAGTAACAATGTAAGAGAGTTGACCAGGATGTCCCTCTTTGGGTTGGGAGATGACGTCCCTATCCCGGCGGAGCGTGGGGAGATCGAAAGTCCCCTCCGGCAACCACCCGACATTAAAAGTCGGCCACTCCCTGGAACAAAAAGTCTGCCACTGGTCCTTCCGGACCTCCACACTGAGGTTGCTGGCTCTTTACCTCTTTAAAATGATTGACCATAATGCTTAAAGGAGTAGTTTGAGTCTGTCCCATAATGTCCGTCCAGTAAGTCCACAAAATAAAGCCGAAAAAGCACAAACACAAACAACTAAGGGGCCCGAGAATACAGTGTTCCAACTCCATGGAAGCGAAACCAAAACAATTCTCCAACTCCATAGAAGCAAAAACCGAAAGCGACGATGGCTGTGTGCCAACCAGCGGGAGCGACCCACCTTTCTCAGATTGAGGGGTTTCCACAGACCTTCCGACTCCCGGAAGCAAAACTACACCCCTCCAGATGGAGGATCGAGGCGTCCCCCAACTCCTCCCACCCGTGATCCCACAGTGTGTCCACTTAGATCTTTACGGGCATTTACAGATTTCAGAAGCGAGCTCACACAGAACAGAACACACAACAACACAGACACTTACCATGGTCAGTCAAACTCCCGATCGGGGTCCCTTGAGGGTCTTGGGGATATCGGACGAGCCCCCAAATGTTATGCCCAGATTTCAAGATCCCTAATAGACCACACCAGGGAGCCAGCCGTGTCTGATGCAAAAGCAAAGAGTCTTTTATTATTATCACAGACCCAGGTCTGGCTCCCAGCCTCCACCGATGCAACGGCGAGACGAGAGAGACTGCCCGTGGGAAAAAATGGGGTTTTAATAGGGGGGTGGAGTGAGGGGAGGAGAGATGACTGTGGGCCCTGCCGATTGGCTAGGTGCAAGTCGGGTCTTGTTACACAGGATGTGGTCATATCCATGGTGCGCACATCCCCTGATTGTCATTGGTTAGTTTAAAAAGATTCCGGGCGTGGCCAGCAGAGGCCTGGGCTTCTGGAAGAAGGTACTTTCCTGAGCACATGGCTGCTGCCCCAACATGGAGGATACGGGGCAAGATGGAGGGCATAGCCCTCGCCCTTTCAACTAGTATGTTTTGGAGGCAGCCGATTGATATTTCTCTTCCTCTCTTTATCAAATCAATTAAAAACACACACTTATATGACACTGTATTATTGACAAGGTCCACATTCCTCAACTTGGAATTTGTATTAGTTAAGATACAGATTTGGCTGCTGTGACTGAGAAAAGAAAAGTATTTTTAAATATTAAAAATGTATTTCTTCCATGTGTAAAAGAATGAACTAATGAAGTAGCTTTGCTACAAAAAGTTGTCAGAGACCTAAGCTCCCTCTAATCTGTTCCTCTGCCATCCTCATTATGCAGCTGCATCTTATGGACCAAGATGGCTGCTTCACTTCCTGCCATTATATGCTGCATGCTTACATTAAAGGTTAAATTGTATTAGGGTAGGCCCTATCCGGTTTGGCTCAGTGGATAGAGTGTTGACCTGCTGACCAAAGAGTCCCGAGTTAGATTCCGGTCAAGGGCACGTACCTTGGTTGCAGGCTCCTCCTCGGTCAGGGCTTGTGCAGGAGGCAGCCAATCAATTTTTCTCTCACATCTGTGTTTCTCTGTCTTTCCCTCTCTCTTCCACTCTTCCCAAAAATCAATGGAAAAATATCCTTGGGTGAGAATTTACAACAACAAAATGTATTATGGTAGGGCATATAGACTATTTGTAAGTGGTGGTAGTGTTGTAGGCAGTGGGAACTGCACCAGGTATTACACTGGTGGGATCAGACTGGACCTGGGTTTAGCAACCTTGGTACTTGAGTTCTGGTGAGGAAAGCATTCAGAGCCAAGACCCAAACTATAAGAGAACATTTACTTGGTTAATCACAGAAGTAGAAAAAGTAATTCCTAGAAGAAATGGGCTTAGGAAACAAGTTATAGAGGCAAAGGAAGGGCCCTTCAAGCTTAGGAGTGAGGAAGCTGGTAAAGAGCCTGGGGTGGGGAGTGCAGAGGGAAAGGCAAGAGTATGTTCCCTGGAAGGAGAGCTCACTGGGTCCTCTGTCCTAAGGGTTTTAAGGGTGGAGATTTTAGGGGAGGTCCCAGGGGAAGATCTCAATAAACTATTCAGCAGCTTTCCGGGTATGTCCTTTCAGGATCTAGGTCTCCACTGATTGACTGGTTGGCACCAGGGCAGGGGGTCATGATCCAATGCAGTTGGTCCTGAGGACATCCATGGGATTGCTGGTCTGGTTTTGTTACTTTCTGGGCCTGAAGCTGAAATACAACTGGGGCCTAGATGATATCTCTCCGGAGGAAAGGTCAGGGGTTCCAATCTGTAGGACAAGAGATATTCTAAGGGAGGAAAGTTAACCTTGGGAGCAAGGTCCCACCCTTCAATTGTCCTTTCCTAGGCACCTAGGGCTTCCTACTCTGGTGACCTTTTGTACCCGGCCCATTGTCCTTGCTCTACTCATGTCTGTCTAATTGCCTAACACAATAGGAGTAGGATTTTTGTTCTCTATCTTAATATTCATAAAGGTTTTTTTATATATGCTTTAAGTAACAATTCCATCATTTTTCTTTAAAATCCCCTCCTTAAGATGCCTTTTGATTTTAGAGAGGGAGTGAGAGAGAGAAACATCAGTGTGAGAGAGAAACAGTGATCAGTTGCCCCCTGTACGCACCCCAACTCGGAATGGAACCACATCCTGGGTTTGTGCCCTGACCAGGAACTGAACCTACAACCCTTTTGTGCACAGGACTATGCTCCAACTGACTGAACCACACTGGACAGGGACAATTCCATCATTTCAGTTATGATTTCATGAATTTTTGATGGTTCTGGTAGGTTTTTGTATTTGTATTTGGGAAGAGTAAGGTTGGTACCTTGTGGCCTATTGTTATAACTTGCAGACCTAGGGACTACTTTGTATTTACACTATCTCTCTGTAAAAATGAATGGAAACATATCCTCAGGTGAGGATTAAAAAAACAAACACCCTAATTATATGACCTAGTAGTCCCTCTCCTAGGTTGAATTTTATCAGCAAAATAAGAGAGCACCATTAGCTTCCCTTTCCTGCTAGCAATGGCATTATCAGTTTTTCTTTTTATTATATGAGATATGTAGTGGCATCACATTATGATTTCAATTTGCATTTGAAATCATAATAAGACGCCAATATTTAAAAAAATATATTTTTATTGATTTCAGAGAGGAAGGGAGGGGGAATTAGAAACATCAGTGATGAGATAGAATCATTGATCAGCTGCCTCCTGCATGCCCCACACTGGGGATTGAGCCTACAACCTGGGCACTTGCCCTGACTGGGAATCAAACCATGACCTCCTGGTTCATAGGTCGATGCTCAACCACTGAGCTATGCTGGCAGAGCGGTGCCACTATTTTCATATGCTTTTCTCATGAAATGTGAAATGAAAACCTGTTAGAAATTAGGTGAGCCCCCAGAACCGGGGGTACTGGTAGAACACAAAGCATACTTGGGAGTGAAGCAGCAAGGCAAATATCTTTACTTCTGCAGAAGGGTCGGTACCTACAGAGTCTGGCAGCACATACACCAAGTGGGCGGTCCACTAGGTTTTTATACCTGATGCACCTGATCTGTTCCTCACTCTTGATTGGAGATTAGGTTCACAGTCTTGCACCATTGGCTAAAGGAGAACAGGAGGGGTTGACCTCTGTTGTTTCAAAATGGTGGCCCACAGGGGAGCTGCAAGTCACGTGAGCCAAAATGGCAGTTGCCAAGTCACACAGACCAAAATGGCAGCTGCCTACACTCCCTTTTCTGACAGAAAAGATTATTTGTTTATTCTCAAAAACCTATAATCACTTCTCTGCAAATGTTGTATTTGTAATCACCAAAAACTTGAAACAATCCAAATCTCTCTCAACTGAAGAATGGATTTTTAAAAATTAAATATGTCCATACATAACACAGGAATGAAGCTCTCAGTCCAGGATAACACAAATATTTGGGAAAACGGACTCTGATGTAACTATATATTAAGTTAAATGAAAAGAACTTCAAAATGAACCTTCATATAAGGAAAACACATAAAAAAATGTGGCCATAAAACAGATGAAAATGGTAATATATTTCAAAATAAGTCAAGAAATTAAGGAAAAGATTAAACCTTTGAAGAACCATACAAATCATAAATTAAAGGAGCTTAGAAATGAGATGACTAGGCCTTAAAGGAAGTAAAGGAAAATTGACAAGACAGGCAAAGAGAACCAAAATATATGTATTAGTTACCCAAATGTAAATCAAAGCACAATGGTGATGGTTACATAACATTGTGAATATACTTAATGCCCCCGGATTGCATACTTAAATGCACTTAAAAGGACAAATTTTGTGTTCTCACAATAAAAAATATAAGCCAATCCTGGGCAGTGTTGTTTAGTTGGTTGGGTGTCCTGTGCACCAAAGGTTGCCAATTTGATTCCAGGCTAGAGCAGATGCCTTGTGGGCTCAGTCCCCAGTAGGGGGCATGCAAGAGGTAGCCAATCAATATTCCTTTCATATTGATGTTTCTCTCTCATCCTTCTCTCTCTAAAAGTCAATAAACTATTCTTTAAAAAAAATATTTAAAAAAATGAAAATTAAAGTAATGGGACAGAACAGCTATTAGAATTATAATTCAAGAACACTTGATGTTAGAGAATGTTTAAATCTGTATATTTTGAAAGACACTGTGAATCTGGAGAATTCAATCCCGAACAGTTAACACTGCGATGTATTTTTATACAGTGCTTTTTAGAAACACAAAAATAACTTTTGTATCCATGGAAAAAAGATCAATTCAACTGGGAAAGAAAATCAGATTGGATTAGATTTTTAGCAGTAACCTATTTTATGCCAGATGATTAAGCAATATTTTAAAAATATCCAAGGAAATAAATATTTCCTATTTTGACTGTCTTTCAAAAATTCAGGACATTGTCCAATTGGCATGGCTCAGTGATTGAGTGTTGACCTATATGAACCAGGAGATCAAGGTTCGATTCCCAGTCAGGGCACATGCCCAGGTTGCAGGCTCGATCCCCAGTGGGGTGGTGTGCAGAAGGCAGCCAATTAATGATTCTCATCATTGATTTTTCTATCTATCCCTTTCTCTCTGAAATCACTAAAAACATTTTTAAAAAATTCAGGGTGTTATGCCCAGATTTCAAGACCCCCAAAGACAGACCACTAGGGAGCCGAGTCTGATGCAAAAGCAAAGAGCCTTTATTCAGGCCCGGGCTTGGTCCCTTTGCCTCCATTGCCGGTGCAGCAGCAAGATGAGAGAGAGAGAGAAAGAGAGAGAGAGAGAGAGAGAGTTGGGGGTGGGGGTGGCTAGCATACTTTTGGCCTTGGGCTAGTTTCCCTTGCATTCCCATTGGCTGAGATAAGGGCAGGCTGAGTAACTGATACATTCTGCGGCTTTTTCTTGGAAAAGGAGTTAGGGACACAACTATCAGTTCTGTTCTTTCCTTTCACAGGGCATCAACAAACATTTATAAACATGAGAAAATTCAAGGAATATTGTTCCTATGAATCCTTCCTGAAGAATATACTAGAGAACAGATTTCATACAACCAAGAAATGATTTCGGAATCTTTAACATTAAGTCAAGTAGTGATCATTGAATATGTTTTTTGTAGCACTAAGATTAAAAGATGGAAATGATGATAGAAAGTATGTAAATGTTATGTAGTCTGACAAGATAGAAATACCATAACCTACACAAAAAAAATGGGAGGGGAAAAGAGAGTAAATGAAAAGTAGAGTGTAGTGGTGGTTTTCCTCTTAAGAATTAGTTGTGAGGAAAAGGGTAGTACTTGAAGCTGATTGATGGAAACTTAAACATACTTTAAGTATACATACTTTGATATATAATATAAAACACTAATAAAAATTATACCAGTGATCAAAAGTAGGTGGCGGGGGGGGGGGGGAGAAGGGGCGGGGGGGGGGAGAGAATGTAATAGAAAGTTACTAATTTTGTTACTGCTAATAGCAGGGAATTAATACTATCTTAAGAGGGGGAGGGAATGAACAGTATTACATAAAGATGTCACTATAGAATTAACCCCAAGAACAAAATACACAACTAAACACTAAAAGAAACCTCTCCTTGCCGAAACCGGTTTGGCTCAGTGGATAGAGCGTCGGCTTGCGGACTGAAAGGTCCCAGGTTCGATTCTGGTCAAGGGCATGTACCTGGGTTGCGGGCACATCCCCAGTAGGAGATGTGCAGGAGGCAGCTGATCGATGTCTCTCTTATCGATGTTTCTAGCTCTCTATCTCTCTCCCTTCCTCTCTGTAAAAAATCAATAAAATATATTTAAAAATAAATAAATAAAAATAAAAGAAACCTCTCCTAAAAAGAGCAAATAAAACAGACCACATAGTGATATATACACATTCTCTATACTTACTTGTGTGTACACAGACAAAAAATTAATAGGACATGAAATATCACAACACCAAGAATACCAGGTTAATAAACAATGGGCTCAACATAATGATTGCTGTATACAGAAGACACAGCTGTATAAAGCATAAATAATAAAGCAAATTAATAACTTTAATAAAGGGAAGGGTAAAGATATATCAGATAAATGCAACTTTTTAAAAATCAGAGTTCATCATTGTGGTATCAGACAAGGCAGAATTTAGCTCAAAAAGTTGAAGAATATTTTATAGGTTAAGGGCTGCATTCACAATATTTTTTTTGAAATGTCTATCAAATGAGATAGCAGCAGCTCTCATAAAATAAAAATTACAAGATGTATGAAGAAATAGAAACCTGCTAAGGGGACTTTAACACCTCTCAAAAATAAGTCCAGTTAAGTGGAAAAAAAAGTTAGTCATAGTACATAAATTGTAAGGTAGTTCTCACGTATTTATATTAAAGATCCACAAATAGAGAATACATATTTTCAAGTGCACAGGGGACAGTTATAAAAATCAATTGTATGTTAGACCACAAAGAAAACCTCAGTTCCAAAAACTAAAATAAACGAAATTCTGACTACATGCAATAAAACTAGAAAATGAATTTAAAATATAAAAATTGACTCCAGGTTTCTGTAGGATGTTGACAACTCACATTTGAAATACCATACAGATCTATAAAGGAAGCAGATAAAAGCACCACCACCCTTGCCTAACAATATCAAATTATGGGTATGTATGGAAATAAACTGAAATGTAGCAGAGCAAGCTATGGAACCTATGCTGAAGTGGCAATTGAGGTTGAGATTGTTCAGAACAGGAGAGGTAAGCATGAGCTAGGGTCAATAGAATGCAGATTAACTCAAGAAAAAGAAAACTCCACCCTAAGGTGGGAAATACCAAGAGGTTTGAGAGCTGTTAAACAAAAGGAAGGGACTTGAAAGTGCATGGGACAAAAGAGGCAGTTTCAGAAAGGCACTGCTTATGGGAAAAGAGGATGACTTGGAAGAGGCATCAGTTACCTAGAGGCTTGGTGGTAAAGAGAAAGAAGAGGTAGTAGAAATTGGAGAAACAGAAGATAGATCATCCTTTCTCCAACCCCACAACCAAAAGGAGTCACTGATTTAAAACACTATACTTTTATATACCAACACAAAGTGCTATTGAACTAAAAAGTCCACTAATTCTTCCAAATCCATCATTCCTGTTTATGTACTACTATTATCTGGTTTAGGAAAATAAAAACACTCAAAATGAACAGAAAATGGTAGACAATATCCATGTAAAGTTACTTTAAGTAGGAAACAAAATGAGAGTCAAAATATTTCAGTTGATGAAGTCTCCCCCAAAACATCCAACTACAGAGCTAAAGAAAACTACAGAACAATACTATTAAGCAGTAAAAAGAAGGATCTATTACCCTTTGAGACAGCATGGAGGGACCTGGAGATTATTATGCTAAGTGAAATAAGCCAATCAGAGAAAGCTAAATAGCATATGATCTCACATATATAGAATCTAATGAACAAAATAGGTCCAGAGACATAGATGCATGGAACTGAATGACAGATTATACAGGGGAGGGTGGTGGAGCAGAAAGAAATTTTAAAGAACATATGCATATATGCATAGCCTGTGGACACAGACAATAGTATAAGGTAGGCCTGGGGTGGAGCCTGGGTTGAGGAGGATAAAATGGGGGGAATAGGAGACATAATGCTAACAATAAATTTTTTTTAAATCGTCTTTGAAAATGAAGCTAACATTTAAGGTACCTGAAGAAGAATAAATTTGACTGAATATAAAGGGCATTGAGGAAAGACAACCAGAAGAATGAAAATTAAATGAAGAAAGGTAAAAAGTGACAGAAAGTGATTGATACAGACAATATGTAAAATTAGAGTTCTTAAGAAGAAAAAAAATAGTAGAGCTAATCTTTAAACTTTAATCCATGAAAACATTCTGGAAGTAACAGAAGACTTACATCTACATATTAAGAAAGCTTGTTGTGTATTTGAAAAGTTGGTCCAGAATGGTCAACTCTATGAGTCATGTCCTGGCAAAACTATTGGACTTTGAAGATAATGAAAAATTCCTCTGGGTTTCCAGTCATAAAGAAGAGGTTAGCAACAAACTTCTCAACAGCAACATACAAACAAGACAGTTATGGAACAAATTTGAAGTCTATGAAATTGTAAGCCAAGGATTTTATAACTATGATTCAATCCCAGAGAAAAATAACAACCATGCTAAATGCCACTATATTAACAAAAATTTCATGATGAAAATGCCATGACAAAGTGGAAAGACATATTTAAACTTATACCACAAAGAGGTAATCTCAATGAAAATAACCTAAAAATCAAGGCAAATGACTATCAACCCCATAGGAAAGTGGGCTAAAGAGATGAAAATAGAGTTCATGAAAAAAGAAATGCAGATGACACACATATAAAAGATGTTGAACTTAAGTCATACAAAGAGAAATGCAAGTGAAATCTATGCTAAAAATTATAGTTACACTAAAGGCTTTCTCACCAAAATCCAAAAATATACAATAGGCTCTATAAATTATGAGGAAACAGACACTTTGAGGCATTTCTGGTGAGGATATAAAAGTCCAGGAGGATATTTGGCAATATCCAGCAAGATTTTGTATGCATTTATCCTTCAACCCACCATTTAACTTCAAGGAATTTGTTCGAAAGATACACTGGCATCTACACTAATAAAATACAAAAATGCAAATTGGCTGTACCTTTGCTACACCTTAAGCCACGCCCACCAGCCAATCAGAGCGACTATATGCAAATTAACCCAACCAAGATGGCAGCCGGCAGCCACGGAGCTGAAGCCACAGGAAGCTTGGTTGCTCCAGTGATGGAGGAAGCCAAGCTTCCTGCCTGTCGCAGCCGGCTCTGAGCTCCACTAAAGGCAACAACGTTTCAATTATAGAAGGTAAATAAATCCCAGAATTAAAAAAAAGGAGAGGCTGGGAGCTTCCATTGCTGGGGGCCTTGGCCAGCCTGAAAATGCCCTCAGCCCCTCACCCAGGCTGGCCAGGCAGCCCAGTGGGGGCCCCCACCCCA
>NW_006289082.1:1561362-1564080 GCF_000327345.1 Myotis davidii
TGCAGGAGCTGCCCCGGGTGATCAGTACACCCCCACTTGGGGAGCTCTGCTCAGCCACAAGCCAGGCTGCCAGCTGCCAGTACAGCGGTGGTGGTAGGAACCTCTCCCACCTCAGCAGCACTAAGGATGTCTGACTACAGCTTAGGCCTGTTCCCCGCTGGCAAGTGGAGATCCCCCGAGGGCTCCTGGGCTGCCAGAGTGATGTCTGACTGCCAGCTTAGGCCCAATTCCCCAGAGAGCGGGCCTAAACCAGCAGGTGGTCATCCCCCAAGGCAGGAGTGGGCAAACTTTTTGACTCAAGGGCCACAATGGGTTCTTAAACTGGACCGGAGGGCCAGAACAAAAGCATGGATGGAGTGTTTGTGTGAACTAATATAAATTCAAAGTAAACATCATTACATAAAAGGGTACGGTCTTTTTCTTTTTTAGTTTTATTCATTTCAAACGGGCCAGATCCGGCCCGCGGGTCGTAGTTTGCCCATGGCTGCCCCAAGGGGTCCCCCGACTGCTAGAGGGCACAGGCCAGGCTGAGGGACGCCCCCAAGTGCACAAATTTTTGTGCACCGGGCCTCTAGTAAAATATAAAAGGTTAGTTATAACAGCATTACTTGTATTAGCAAATGATTAGAAATAACCAAAATGCCTATTAATGGAGAACTGATTAAAGTACATGCAACAATGGAACTATCTCCAGGTAGATGGTGTCCCTTTCAGGTCACTCTTTTCCCCAGAAGTCATAAAGAGATATAGAAAGTTTCCATATACCAATATAGAATGACCTGCAGAATATATTATGAAGTAGAAAAAAAAACAAAGGCGCAGAATAGTATATAGAGTCATCTGTGAGTATAAAGAGGTAATGGGAAAGGTGCCAACAATGGAAGAGAGATTGCTCTAAATATAACTTGTTTTTATAGTTTTGATCTTAAAATCATGTATATTTACATATTCAAAAATAAAATTAAAAGGTAGAAAGAAGAAAAATCTAAAAAGGAACTGAAACACATTTACAGTATTTTGGTGACATAGCACATAAGAAAAGGAACAATTTCTAGTGATTTTAGAATATAGATTTGGGGCTGTGCCTTCTTAATGGAGTATATTCAGTAATATTGCATTGCTATTTTTGAAGTATTTTATGTATATTTTTGGGTAAAATAAGTTGCAAAAATTTGGCAATTGTTGAATAAAGTCTTAGAAGTTTATCAACTTTTTATTTGATACTAGAGGCCCGGTGCACAAAAATTTGTGCACTGGGCGGGGGGGCGGTGTCCCTCAGCCCAGCTTGCCCCCATCACATACTGGGAGCCCTAGGGGATGTCCTACTACCTGCTCCCTGCTCCCCTTGGGGAGTGGGCCTAAGCCACATGGTCTGGCCTCCCTTTGAGGACTAAAGCCTCTGGTGAGTTATTAGCCCTGGGCCGGGGCACCCCCGGCCCCCCGCCACCAATCGCTGGCTGGCTCCGCCTGGTTCCCTGCCGCTGCCGCCCTCAAGCATAGCTGGCTGGCTCCGCCTGGTTCCCTGCCGCTGCCGCCCTCAAGCATAGCTGGCTGGCTCCGCCTGGTTCCCTGCCGCTGCCGCCCTCAAGCATAGCTGGCTGGCTCCGCCTGGTTCCCTGCCGCTGCCGCCCTCAAGCATAGCTGGCTGGCTCCGCCTGGTTCCCTGCCGCTGCCGCCCTCAAGCATAGCTGGCTGGCTCCGCCTGGTTCCCTGCCGCTGCCGCCCTCAAGCATAGCTGGCTGGCTCCGCCTGGTTCCCTGCCGCTGCCGCCCTCAAGCATAGCTGGCTGGCTCCGCCTGGTTCCCTGCCGCTGCCGCCCTCAAGCATAGCTGGCTGGCTCCGCCTGGTTCCCTGCCGCTGCCGCCCTCAAGCATAGCTGGCTGGCTCCGCCTGGTTCCCTGCCGCTGCCGCCCTCAAGCATAGCTGGCTGGCTCCGCCCCGGTTCCCCGCTGCAACTGCCATCAAGGATCCCTGGCTGGCTGGACCGGCCCCTCTGGCTTTAGGCTTGGGCCGGAGCATGCCCAGCTCCCTGCCGCTGCCGCCATCAAGCATAGCTGGCTGGCTCCGCCTGGTTCCCTGCCGCTGCCGCCATCAATGATCGCTGGATGGCTCTGCCCAGGCCCCAGCCTAAAGCTTCAGTCTGAGGCTTGGGGCGGATGTATGCAAATTAGCCGCCATCTTGACGGTCAACTAATTTGCATATCTCACTGATTAGCCAATGAAAAGGGTAGCAGTCGTACGCCAATTACCATCTTTCTCTTTTATTATATAGGATATCAACTTCTATATCAACTTTCTTATAACTTAAATTTAGTCTGGAAAGTCCTTTGATAGATTGAGTAAAGTGGGAATGAAGTACAAAATTACATAATAGGACAGCTAACATGATAGAGTACATGTTATGTGGCAGGAATAGTGCTGTTCCTGCTTTATAGTGATACTAGAGGCCCAGTGCACGGATTCGTGCACATTGAAAAGAAATTAATTAGAAGGTGGCCGATGGGATGGGACTGGGTGAAAAGGTCTGGACATGCCCTGGAGCCAACCTCCCCTGGTCCCTCCCCAGCCAGCCCCACCTGGGGCAGCACCGGAACTCAAAGGGTGTCTGCACCCTGTCACTCACAGAGCAGGGCCCATCAGGGGAGTTGGGGCTCTGTACCCTGTCAGGCACAGAGCAGGGCCAATCAGGGGGTTGGGGCGCTGCCCCTGTCACCCACA
>NW_006289082.1:1564456-1574047 GCF_000327345.1 Myotis davidii
CAGAACTTCAGCTCTGAGATCCTGGCTGCCTGAAAGCAGGTTTCTGGGGTTTTGTTTAACTTCTATATTTGTAACAATGTTTCAAACTGCAGGCTCAAAGGCCTGCAGCGGCAGGCAGGGAACGTTGGTCCGTCACTGAGGCAAGCAAGCCTCATGTTAGTTTCTGGCTGCCTGGCTGCCAGCTGCCATCTTGGCTGACAGTTAATTTGCATATCTCGCTGATTAGCCAATGAAAAGGGTAGCAGTCGTATGCCAATTACCATGTTTCTCTTTTATTAGTGTAGATAGCTCTTGCTGCTATATCATTAAGGCTCATAATATTAGCCCTGGCCAGGTAGCTCACTTGGCTAAAGTGTTGTCCCAATATGCCAAGATTGCAGGTTTAATCCCCAGTTGGGGCACATACAAGAACCAACCAATTAATGCATACATAAATGGAATAACATATTTATGTTTCTCTCTCTCTCTCTCTCTCTCTCTCTCTCTCTCTCTCTCTCTCTGTAAAAATCAATTTAAACGTGGAAGGAGGGCGAGAAGAGACTAATCAAAGAATTTATATGCATATATGCATTGCCCATGGACACAGACAATAGACAGGTAAAGGCCTGGGGTGGGGTGGGAGGCGGGTGGAGGAAGGTGAAGGAGGGAAAATGGAGACATCTGTAATACTTTCAACAATAAGGTAAATTTTAAAAAAGTTTTTACAAAAGGTAAGTAGAAATTTTTTAAGTTAATTTAAAATAAATTACTATGCAGCATGAAAAAGATAACAGAGAGCCTCATATATTGATATTGAAAGTAGTTAATATATATTGTTAAATAAAAAAAGCAGGTCATCAAGCAGTATAAAAAAGTCAGTTAAAAAAAAGGACTCCTGATATTTTCCTATGAGGTTTAGAGCAGTTGAGATTTAAACGAGATCTATATGATTCCAAAGCCAATGCTTTTTCTAATACATTAGTGCAGGATGTACATATATTGAGAAGAAAGAACATCAAAAACTAAATGTTCTATTTAAACCTGTAGTTGCTGCTCAGAAAATAAAAGATGCAGAACCAAAGTTAGTGGTTTGTTTTTCTTCATGCAAGAGCAGTGAACTAAAGGAGAGCAGTGTATGTTTTCTCTTGTTTCTGATGGGAAATTGTAAACACACACACTGACACACACAAGTCCTTATATTGATTTTGGAGATAAAAATTTTACAAAGATTTTATTCATGACTGAAATTATTAAAAGATATGAACTAAAAGTATGACAAAGCAGAAAAGGAAACAAAAACCAGTGGGCATGGGTTTTCATGATGTTGTTAAAAGCAAAACACCCTTCAAAACTTCTCTGTGTGACACTTCAAAGCTCTTCTAAGCTTTGCATATTCTTTTCATACTAGTTTAAATGTGTGTTTCCTCCTGTAGAAGATGAGAGCTATGTAGACTTGAGAGGTGCTAGAGTTTCCCTCACACAGCCCACACTTTGACATTTCTCCTTCCTCCTAATGATAAAATATTTGCCTTCAGTTTACCTACTACTTTTTAAAAGATCTACCACTGGAAGTTATTGGGGTAGAGAGGTATTTCTATTTTAATTTGATTTATCTGTATAAGATTATGATAGAAATTTAATTTTATAATTCTACTAGTATATACCAGATAACAAAAAAATACGATAAATTTGCTGTAAAGATTTTCAAAATTAATTTTGAACCTTTTTCTTTTTTCAGAAGCTGGGTTGGTCAGTGACTTTGTTGAAGGCTGAGAGTTGAAATGAATTTGCAGATGACACACAATTTCTAAGGTAAGCTAATACGGTAGTTCAATCAAGATTGTAAGTGCTCTTGACAGACATGTAGACTATAGTAACACACTAAAATAAAATGTATCAAGAATAAATATAATACCGATTTAAGTTTTACAAAACAATTGCAGAAGTATTAAATAGACTTCCATTTCTGACAATATGATAGGCTACAGATCACCAAATCTGTAAACTACTGACTCAGTTGATTCAATATTTTAAAAACACTTTATAATAAATAGATGAACATATAAGAAAATAAGGGAAACTTTCTGGGGCTAGAAACAAAACAAGTACATTCTTTACATTCTGTGAGGTAAGCAAGTGCTAAAGTCACTGAATACTTTGGGAGTACCCATGGATTTCTGTTGGCATAGAAACTTGTACCTGGAGAGAAATGGGGACTGGTGAAAATTCCTTAGATTCTATAAAGTGTAGGGGGCCTGATCAGAGACCGTTTTGGAGAAGTGTACAGCCCTAGATAGAGTTAAAAGCTCCCTAAAAATTCCTGGTTACCAGCTCACACTAAGTAGAGTTTTAATTTAAATTGGACTTGGGTCTGTAATGCTCTTTGGTACCTGACAGGAATTATCACAAATTAGAATTACAATAGGTTCGCAATACTTTTTAGCATCCTATAACACAGGGTGGGGCGAAAATAGGTTTACAGTTGTGAGTACGGGAAAACGCAGTTTATTCTTGTATTACTATTTATTAATTATTGTATTCTTTTCCATATGAATAATTGGAAGCCTACTGTTTCCTCACCCTGTATATATATACATATACATGTATTTTATGATGTAAAAGTAATAGTCATTTCTGCAATAAAACTTGTTTTGAAAACAGAAATTTGTTCTAACATGATTAATATGTTAGGGAACAGGATGAGCGTAATGTAGATTTCTCATTTGCCCTTGTGCAGTTTCATTCATGAGAAACACTACATGAATGCAGAAAACCATCCAATTGAACCAAGCCACAAGGAATACACAAAATACACATATGCACACACCTACAACACCTACTAGCCATCTCATTGTACCACATATTAAATGTTACATCCATCCATATTTGATGTTAAAACTTTCCAGCTGATTTCAGATAACCCTATTTCTACTGTTTCAAAATAACACACAAGCTACAACTCTTCTAATACCCACTTTCACAAGCCTTAGGAATACCCTAATTAAGTTGATAACAATGTACCTACCTATATAGTTTAAGTTTAAAAAATTTGGCTCTCAAAAGAAATTTCAATCGTTGTACTGTTGATATTTGGTTCTGTTGACTAATGAGTTTGCCGACCACTGGTGTAGTGTGTCATTAAAGGCCAATATTTCTTTAATGATTTTCTGTCTCGATGATCTATTTAGAGCTGTCCATGGAGTATTAAGGTCCCCAACTATGATTGTATTTTAATCTGTTTCTCCCTTTAGTTCTGTGAGTAGTTTTATATATATATATATATATACATGTATATAATTGTTTAAAGTATTACAAGTAGTAGTACATATGTCTCCTTTTTTCTCCCTTTGACTTCCCGCCAGCACATGCCCTCACCTCCCCACCCCCAGTGTCTGTGTCCATTGGTTATCCTTATATGCATGCATACAAGTCCTTTGGTTGATCTCTTACCCCTCCCACCCACACCCCTACCCCTGCCTTTCCACTGTATTTTGACAGTCTGTTCAATGCTTCTTTGTCTCTGTATCTATTTCTGTTCATCAGTTTATGATGTTCATTATATTCCATGAATGAGTAAAATCATGTGATACTTATCTTTCTCTGATTGGCTTATTTTGCTTAGCATAATGCTCTCCAGTTCCATCCATGCTGTTGCAAATAGTAAGAGTTCCTTCTTTTTTACAGCAGCATAGTATTCCATTTTGTGCATGTAACACAGTTTTCTAATCCACTCATCTACTGATGGGCATTTAGGCTGTTTCCAAATCTTAGCTATTGTAAATTGTGCTGCTATGAATATAGGGGTGCATATATCTTTTCTGATTGGTGTTTCTGTTTTCTTGGGATATATTCCTAGAAGTGGGATCACTGGGTCAAATGGGAGTTGCAGTTTTAGTTTTTTGAGGAAACACCATACTGTTCTCCACAGTGACTGCATCAGTCTGCATTCCCACCAGCAGTGCAAGAGGTTTATTTTTTCTCCACATACTTGCCAGCACTTGTTGCTTATTGATTTGTTGATGATAGCCATTCTGACAGATGTGAGATGGTACATCATTGTTGTTTTGAGTTGCATCTCTCAGATGATTAGTGACTTTGAACATGCTTTCATATGTCTCTTGGCCTTCCTTATGTCTTCTTTCAAAAAGTATCTATTTAGGGCCATTGTCCATTTTTTGATCGAGTTGTTTATCTTCCTTTTGTTAAGTTGTATGAGTTCCCTGTAAATGTGGAGATTAAACCCTTATTGGTGATAACATTGGCAAATATGTTCTCCCATGCAGTGGGCTTTCTTGTTGTTTTGTTGATGGTTTCTTTTGTTGAACAGAACCTTTTTATTTTGATGTAGTAAAAACCACATAGTCATATCAATTGATGCAGAAAAAGCATTTGACAGAATCCAACACCCTTTCTTGATAAAAACCCTCAGCAATGTGACAGTACAGGGATCATACCGCAACATAATACTCAATGGGCAAAAACTAAAACTATTTCCCTTAAAAACAGGAACAAGACAGGGATGCCCCCTCTCACCACTCCTGTTCAACATAGTTGTGGAACTGCTAGCCATAGCAAGTAGACAAGAAGAAGAAATAAAAGGCATCCAAATTGGAAAAGAAGACGTAAAACTGTCCTTATTTGCAGATGACATATTACTATACATAGAAAACCCTGAAAACTCTATCAAAAAATTACTAGACTTACTAAATGAATTCAGCAATGTAGCAGGATACAAAATTAACGCCAAGAAATCTATGGCATTTTTATACACCAATAGTGAACTTACAGAAAGCGAGATTAAAAAAACAATTCCATTTACCATCGCACCAAAAAAAGTAAGATACCTAGGAATAAACTTAACTAAGAAGGTAAAAGACCTGTACTTGGAAAACTACAGGACATTGATAAAAGAGATAGAGGAAGACATTAACAGATGGAAGAACATAGCATGCTCATGGATTGGTAGAATCAACATCATTAAAATGTCCATACTACCCAAAACAATCTATAGATTCAATGCACTCCCCATTAAAATACCAATGGCATATTTCACAGACGTAAAATGAACTCTCCAAAAACTCATTTGGAAAAAAAAAAAAGACCCCGAATAGCTGCAGTGATCCTGAAAAGAAAAAAGTAGGTGGGATCTCAATACCAGATATCAAGCTGTATTACAAAGCCACTGTTCTCAAAACTGCCTGGTACTGTTCTCTATTCTATTCCATTGTGATATTTATCTTTCTCTGATTGGCTTATTTTGCTTAGCATAATGCTCTCCAGTTCCATCCATGCTGTTGCAAATAGTAAGAGTTCCTTCTTTTTTACAGCAGCATAGTATTCCATTTTGTGCACGTAACACAGTTTTCTAATCCACTCATCTACTGATGGGCATTTAGGCTGTTTCCAAATCTTAGCTCAATGGAATAGAATAGAGAACCCAGAAATCGACCCAAACCACTATGCTCAATTAATATTTGACAAAGGATGCAAGAAAATACAATGGGAATAAAGACAGTCTCTTCAATAAATGGTGCTGGGAAAATTGGACAGATACATGCAAAAAAATAAAAATCTCCAACTTACACTGTACACAAAAAATAAACTCAAAATGGATAAAGGACTTAAATATAAGACAGGAAACCATAAAAATATTAGAGGAATTCACAGGCAGCAAATTCTCAGACATATGCTGAAGCAATTTCTTCACTAATACAGCTCCTAGGGCAATGGAAACTAAAGAGAAAATAAACAAATGGGACTACATTTAAAAAGTATGGACATTTTAATGATGTTGATTCTACCAATCATGAACATGGCATATTCTTCCATTTGTTTATGTCTTCCTCTATCTCTTTTTTCAATGTCCTGTAATTTTCTGAGTACAGATCTTTTACCTCCTTGATTAAATTTATTCCTAGGTATTTAAAATTTTTTTTGTTGCAATGGTAAATGGTATTTTTTTTTAGTTTCTTTTACTGTGAGTTCATTATTGGTATATAAAAAAGCCATTGACTTCTGGGGGTTTATTTTATACCCTGCTACATTGCCAAATTCATTTAGTAAGTCTAATAGTTTTTTGATGGAGTCTTTAGTGTTTTTTATGTACAATATCATGTCATCTGTGAATTATGACAATTTCACTTCTTCTTTTCCAATTTGGATGCCTTTTTTTCCTTCTTCTTGTCTGATCGCCATTGCTAGTACATCCAGTACTATGTTGAACAGGAATGGTGAGAATGGGATCCCTGTCTTGTTTCTGTTCTTAGGGGAAATGATTCGTTTTTGCCCATTGAGTATTGATGTTGGCTGTAGGTTTGTCATATATGGCTTTTATTATGTTGAGGTATGATCCTTCTATTCCCACCTTGCTGAGAGTTTTTATCAAGAAAGGGTATTGGATTTTGTCAAATGCTTTTTCTGCATCAATGGATATGATTATATGGTTTTTATCTCTAAATTTGTTTATGTGGTATATCACATTTATTGATTTGTGGACATTGTACCATCCTTGCATCCACGGAATAAATCCCACTTGGTCATGGTGTATGATCTTTCTAATGTACTGCTGGATCCGATTTGCTAGAATTTTGTTGAGAATTTTGGCATCTATATTTATGAGGGATATTGGCCTATAATTCTCTTTCTTTGTATTGTCGTTATCTGGTTTTGGGATTAGGGTAATATTGGCTTTGTAGAGAGAGCTTGTAAGTGTTCCTTCCTCTTGAATTTTTTGGAATAGTCTGAGGAAGATAGGTTTTATTTCTTCTTTGAATATTTGATAAAACTTCCCTGTGAAGCCGTCTGGTCCAGGGCTTTTGTTTGTTGGAAGTTTTTTGATTACTGCCTCAATTTCCTCCATAGTTATCAGCCTATTCAGATTTTTTTATTCTTCCTGGTTGAGTTTTGGAAGGTCGTATTTTTCTAGGAATATGTATGGACATATTCTAGATTGACCAGTTTGTTGGAGAAGAGTTGGTCATAGTATTTTTTTTTTTTAAGTTACGTTGGTTTTTGTTTTTTTTTTCTAAATATATTTTATTGATTTTTTTACAGCGAGGAAGGGTTAGGGTTAGAGAGTTAGAAACATCGATGAGAAAGAAACATCGATCAGCTGCCTTCTGCACTCCCCACTGGGTAGGTGCCAGCAATTTGATTTCTTTCTTGATCTTGTTGGTAACCCATTCATTGTTTAGTAACATGCTGTTTAGCCTCCAGGTGTTTGAGTGGTTTTGGGTGTTTTTACTGTAGTTGATTTCTAATTTCATTCCACTGTGATCTGTGTAGATGTTTGACAAGATTTCAATCTTCTTGAACTTGTAGAGACTTATTTTATGTCCTAACATGTAGTCTGTCTTTGAAATGTCCCACGTGCACTTGAGAAGAATATATATTCTGTAGCTTTGGGGTGGAATGTTCTGAAGATGTTGATTAAGTCCCTCTGATCTAGTGAGTCATTTAGGATTGCTGTTTCTTTGCTGATTTTTTGTTTAGAGGATTTATCCAGTGATATTAATGGAGTATTAAAGTCTCCTACTATGATTGTATTGCTGTCAGTCTCTCCCCTGATATCTCCAGAAGTTTTTTTTAATGTATTTGGGTGCTCTTGCATTGGGTGCATATATGTTTACCAGAGTTATATCCTTTTGTTGTATCAATCCCTTTAGAACAGCCATGGGCAAACTATGGCCTGCGGGCCAGATCCGGCCCGTTTGAAATGAATAAAACGAAAAAAAAAAGAGACCATACCCTTTTATGTAATGATGTTTACTTTGAATTTATATTAATTCACACAAACACTCCATCCATGCTTTTGTTCCGGCCCTCCGGTCCAGTTTAAGAACCCATTGTGGCCCTCGAGTCAAAAAGTTTACCCACCCCTGCTTTAGAATTATGAAGTAGCCTTCCTCTCTCTTATTATGGTCTTCACTTTGAGGTCTATTTTGTCAGATATAAGTATTGCTACTCCGGCTTCTTTTTCATTTCTATTTGCCTGAAAAATGTTTTTCCATCCTTTCACTTTCAGTCTGTGTGAGTCCCTTGTTCTGAGGTGGCTCTCTTATATATAGCATATACATATATGGGTCATGTTTTCTTATACATTCAGTCATTCCATGTCTTTTAATTGGAGCATTTAACCCATTTACATTTAATGTTATTATTGACTAGAGACCTGGTGCACAAAAATTTGTGCACTGGCGGGGGTCAGGTGGGAGGTGTCTCTCAGCCCCACTTGTGCCCTCTCAGAGTCTGGGACCCCTCGGGAGATAACCACCTGCTGGCTTAGGCCCACTCCCAGGGTGGCAGATGGCAGGCCCGATCCCTCGGTGCCTGCCCTGCCTCCCCGGGCCGCGCACACAGCAGAGCCGATCCGGTGGTTGGGGCGCCGCCCTGGGTCCCACACACAGCAGGGCCAATCCGGGCGATGGGGCACTGCCCCAGGTTGGGTCGCACACAGGACGCCCGGATGGTAGCCAGGTGGGCCAGTGGATCGCTACTGCCCCACCCGGCCGCCCCGGGTCGGGTTGCACACTGGTAGCCTGGGCGGGCTGGCAGATCGCTGCTGCCTTGCCTGGCCACCCCGGGTCGGGTTGCACACGGGATGTCCCGATGGAGTTCGGATGGGCTGGCCGATTGCTGCTGCGCCGCCCTGGGTTGGGTCGCACACGGACGCCCGCCACCCCGGGTCGCAGATAGCAGGCCCAGATGGCGGCAGGCCAGGCGGGATGGTGCTGTCCCACCCCACCACCCTGGGTGGCAAATAGCAGGCCTGGATGGTGGTGGGGCAGGTGGGATGGCACTGTCCTGCCCTGCCTGTAGTATGCAAATTAGCCGTCATATTTGTTGGTGGTTAATTTGCATATCACTCTGATTAGCCAATGGGAGGCATAGCGAAGGTATGGTCAATTACCATGTTGTCTATTATTAGATAGGATAGATACTTGTTTGTAGCCATTCTATTCATTATGCCTGTGTTCCTTCCTCCCTTTCTATTTCTTTTTTTTACAGCATTCCCTTTAGCATTTCTTGCATTGCTGGCTTGGTTGTGATAAACTCCCGTAGCCTTTTTTGGTCTGCAAAGCTCCTGATTTCCCCTTCAATTTGTTTTATATATTTCAGTGCTTCCTGGTTGGGTGCATATATATATTAAGAAGTGTTATGTTTTCTTGATGTATTGTCCCCTTTGACATTATAAAATGTCCATCTTTGTCTCTTGTTATCTTGAAATCTATTTTGTCAGATATAAGAGTGGCTATACCTGCTTTTCTGTGGATGTTATTTGCTTGGAGAATCATTTTCCACCCTTTTACTTTGAATTTATCTTTGTCTTTATAGCTTAGAAGTGTCTCTTGAAGGCAGCATATTGTTGGGTTTTGTTCTTTGATCCACTCTGCCACTCTGTGCCTCTTTATTGGTGAATTCAGACCATTTATATTTAGGGTAATTATTATTATTTTTTTTAAATTTGTAGAAATCATTTCATGCTCTTTTTTTAAATATATTTTATTGATTTTTTACAGAGAGGAAGGGAGAGAGATAGAGAGTTAGAAACATCGATGAGAGAGAAACATCGATCAGCCGCCTCCTGCACATCTCCTACTGGGGATGTGCCCG
>NW_006289082.1:1574090-1577546 GCF_000327345.1 Myotis davidii
CCTGCACACTCCCCACTGGGGATGTGCCCGCAACCCAGGTACATGCCCTTGACCGGAATCGAACCTGGGACCCTTCAGTCCGCAGGCTGACGCTCTATCCACTGAGCCAAACCGGTTTCGGCTAGGGTAATTATTGATGTATGAGGATTTCCTATAGCCATTTTATCTTTTGTTTTCTGGTAGCTCTGTGTATCCATTGGTTCTTTTCTTTTTTTGTCTGTTGTTTTCCATTCTCCTTTCTCTTCCTCTTTTTTTAAAGCTATGCTTCTTAATTTTGGGAGTTTTGCATGGTTACCATTAAGTTTATGAAAAATAAAGTTGTTACATATAATTTTTTTTCTTTTGAGTGTGTCTAATCTCAATCCACCTTTGCCAGTTTAGACCTTTATCCCCTCACCTTTTATGTTTTTGTTTTCCCAAATTAGCCCTTTTTATGCTGTAATTTTTGGTGATCTTACTCATAGTGTTTTGACCTTATGCTTTTTGTTTCCAGTAGAATAATTCCCTTGATTATTTCCTGCAATAGGTTTCCTGGTGATAAATTTCCTCAGCTTCTGTATGTCTAGAAAAGTCTTTAGTTCTCCTTCATATTTAAAGGTTAACTTCACTGGATATATATATTTGGCTGATACTCTTTTGCTTTCAGTCATTTGAATATTTGGTTCCACTCTCTTTTGACTTGTAGAGTTTCTCTTGAGAAGTTGGATGATATTCTATAGGTTTTGTAAATCACCTCCTACTTTTCCCTGGTTGCTTTGAGAATTTTTTCTTTGTCATTAATTTTTGACTGTTCCAATACAATGCACCATGGAGAGGGTCTCTTTGGATTGAGGTAACTAGTTGTTTTGCTTGCTTCTTGGATTCAGGTATCTAGTGTGTGTGTGTGTGTGGGTGTGTGTGTGTGTGTTTATTGATTTCAGTGAGGAAGGGAGAGGGAGAGAGAGAATAGAAACATCAATGACAAGAGAGAATAATTGATTGGCTGCCTCCTGCACACCCCACACTGAGGATTGAGCCCCCAACGGGGCATATGCCCTGACCAGGAATCAAACCATGACCTCCTGGTTCATAGGTCGATGCTCAACCACTGAGCAACACTGGCGGGGCTCAAAGGATCTAGTTCTTCCCATAGATTTTGGAAGTTATCATCCACTATTTCTTCAATAGACTCTCCATTCCTTTTCCCCTCTCTTCTTCATCGGGTATGGCTATAGTTCTTATATTGCTTTTCCTGACGAAGGCAAATAGTCCTCATAATATTCTTTCTTTCTTTTTGTTTATGCTCAAGTCTCTCTCCTTCCCTTTGCATCATTTCTAGATTCCTATCTTCGATGTCACTAATCCTTTCCTCCATCTGGTCCGCTCTCCTTCCTATGCTTAGTAGTTTGCTCTTAATCTCCTTAATTGCGTGCTTCATTTTCAAGAGACCTGATTGGTCCATTTATTTATTTATTTATTTATTTATTCATTCATTCATTTTAATCCTTACCCGAGGATATTTTTTTCTCATTGAATTCTAGAGAGAGTGGAAGGCAAGGAGGAGGAAGGGAGGGGCAAGGATTTTTTCCATTGATTTCTAGAGAGGGTGGGGAGGGGAGGGAGGGAGAGAGAGAGAGAAACATTGACATGAGACAGACACATTGATTGGTTGCCTCCCGCACTAGCCCCTACCCGGACTGGGTTACCTGCAACCAAGGTACGTGTTCTTGAAAAGGAATCAAATCCACAACCCTTCAGTCTGCAGGCCAACAATCTAACCACTGAGAAAACCCAGCCAGGACTGATTGGTTCTTTTTTAAAGTTTCAATCTTTGCTAAAGTATTCATTTTTTTCATTAATTTATTTTCTGAGTGCATTGAACTCCCTTTCTGTATTTTCTCACATCTTGTTAAGTATTTTCAGAATGGCAATCTTGAATTCTCTGTCATTTTATTCATATGTTCCAACTTTCTTCCTGGAGATTTTTCATTTTCTTCCTGAGTTTCCTCATTCTGTGGTTATTCATGGTATTTGCTGGTCTCCTTTAATCCTTACCCGAGGATATTTTTTTCTCATTGAATTCTAGAGAGAGTGGAAGGGAAGGAGGAGGAAGGGAGGGGAGGAGAGGGGACAGTGGCTCTCAATCTTTTTTTGGCCATGCCCCACCTAAGCATCTCTAAAATCCTGACGCCCCCCTGTGACATATAATTCTCATTATTCAAAAAGTGAACTCCTATTCATGTGTAGGAAGCCTTAAAGGCCATTAACTTGGTCTAAACAAGCTTCCAAAGAACATGGCATCCATGAAAGAGAAAAAGAAAAGAACAAAAGGACAGTTGAAGTACTGAGGAAGAAATCACTAAGAAGTTGTTGAAAAAATAATAATATGAAGTGATATCAAAAAATTGCAAATAAAGTTTCAAAACATATAATAGAGAACTGAAATGTATAAATATGTCACAATATATATTTATATAGTGTATATGAGGCCCCTAGAGCCATAAGAAATGCAAAAAAATCATTGTTAATAACTCATTCTTGAATTTCCCCCCTTAAAATTCAAATTGCCCCCCTGTGAGGCGTGTGCCCCACATTAGGAACCACTTGTCTAAACATACTAATATATTGTATTGTATTATTGTCCTTTATCTAGCAGCTTTCTCCAAAGAGGTCTTTCTATTATTTTTCCAGTAGGTGGTGCTGAATCACAAGATTTTTACCTCAGTGACCTACCAGAGTTGCTCTCCTTAGCTTCTGTAAGACAGTACAGCCACACTGCTTTGGGGTGGGGTTTGTTTTACCCTCACTGTAATGGCAACCCTGTAGAGTGCCCCCCACGCACCCCACCTAGGGATCAATTGGAGAGGGAAACAATTGCAATTGCAATTCTATTGCAGTAACTGTCAGTTAGCAGGTAATATGCTCCTCTACCTGACACCAAGGACAACTAGAGGAGAGCTGTGGGAGTCTACGGAGTGGCAGTGCTCTGTGGCTCCATTTCTTTGTCTGAAACGCCACCACCCAATGGCGGACAGCCACGGCAGAACCCCTATGCTGTGTCCTTGCCCGGGTGGCTCTGCTGACTTAGCTGCTGTTCGCACTGCTCACCCTGCTGGAGAGCCCACTGAAACTCTGTTTCTCCCAGCCCATGGAAGACCTGCTACCACTGGTTTCCTCCCCTCTCCGGCCAAACTGATTGCCAGCTCCTGGCTGCAGGGCTGCGTAGGTGGCCATTTGAGTTCTCCCTTCTTGCCTCCCTGTTTTTTCCTAGTTGCCCATCTTTAGATGCTTCAATGCATGGGTCTCTCACGCCTGCTTCTATATTGACAGGGAGTCCTTAGATGAGTTATAGTTGATCAACTTGTTGAAGTTTCAAAGGGAAACTTGTTGAAGTTTCAAAGGGAGAGGCCGAGTGGATCTCTTATGCCACTATTGCTCTGACCAAGGTTCTTTATATATATATTTTAAAGATATATA
>NW_006289082.1:1577557-1588297 GCF_000327345.1 Myotis davidii
GGGTGTGTGCCCTTGATCGGAATCAAACCCGGGACCCTTCAGTCCCCAGGCCCACACTCTATCCACTGAGCCAAACTGCCTAGGGCAGAGGTGGGCAAACTTTTTGACTTGAGGGCCACAATGGGTTCTTAAACTGGAAGGGAGGGCTGGAACAAAAGCATGGATGGAGTGTTTGTGTGAACTAATATAAATTCAAAGTAAACATCATTACATAAAAGGGTACGGTCTTTTTTTTTTTTCGTTTTATTCATTTCAAACGGGCCGGATCCAGCCCGCGGGCCATAGTTTGCCAACGGCTGGCCTAGGGCTTACCAAAATGTTTTGTTTTATTTTTCATTTTCAAGTATTATGAGGGTTTTTTTAAAAAAAAGAACCTTTACTTATCCCTTGAAGAAATTTTAAGGTATTTTATCATCTTGCGTCCAGAAGATGAAGCTTGTACTATGTTTCCTTTGATAATTTATTGATTTCTTTGTGGTCTATTATAAGGTCACTTTTTGTAATTCCTTTGTATGCATCTTAAAAATGGTGTTTAGCAGGTATCAAATATAAACTGTACACAATCATAGGTACTCAGTTTTATTATATATTTTGAATACCATGTATTTATTTTGTGGCTTAGAATCATAGTAAATATAACATCTCCCAATTTGAAAGTGATTTATGAAAATTAACCTTGTAGTTATTCCAAGTGTTTACACCCCCATTACAAATTTTGAATTTCTTCAGTTATTTCAGAACTCTTTCAGTGTAATTTTAGACTCAGCAAGATACTGGGCATTTAATTCCTTTTAATGATTTGGGATCATCTCCATTTCTTTAAAAATCCTATATAATTAAGAGGTGATATGCAAATTGACCATCACACCCTCACACAAGACTGCCACCACAAGATGGCCTGTAGGGGAGGTCAGTTAGGGGTGACCAGGCCAGCAGGGGAGGGCAGTTGTGGGCAATCAGGCCGGCAGGGGAGCAGTTAGATGTCAATCAGGCTGACAGGGGAGTGGTTAGAGGGTGACCAGTCTGGCAGGCAGAAGCAGTTAGGGGCAATCAGGCAGGCAGGCAGGGGAGCTGTTGGGAGCCAGCAGTTCCGGATTGTGAGAGGGATGTCCGACTTCTGGTTTAGGCCCGATCCCTGTGGGCAATCGGACATCCCCCGAGGGGTCCCAGATTGGAGAGGGTGCAGGCTGGGCTGAGGGATACCCCCCACCAGTGCACGAATTTTGTGCAGCAGGCCTGTAGTAAGAAATAAAACTCTAGCCCTTGCCAGTGTGGTTCAGTTGGTTGGGTATCGTCCTTGCATAGAAAGGTTGCCAGTTTGATTCCCTGTCAGGGCACACGCCCAGGTTGTGGGCCTGATTCCTGGTAGGGGGCATGCAGGAGGCAGTCATTCAATGTTTTGCTCTCACATTAATGTTTCTCTCTCCTATCTTCCTCTCTCTAAAAATCAATAAAAATATTTTTTTAGTGAAAACAAAATCTCTAAATTTTACAAAACTACCAATTGAAGGAATAATCAGCAGACTAATCTCTAGTCTTCTTTGATGACTATTTCTTATGTGTTAAGATGTGAATTACCTTATAATATATTTAAATTTTAAAGGTCTAAATGAACTAGATTAAGAAACGTATATATAAATAAATAATTCTGCTTATACCATTCATGTGCATTTAAACAAAAATGTGCGTATTAGGAAATATGTATTAAATGTATGCTATATAGATTAAGAAGTAATCCACACTTTATTTTCTTGTTTTTCTTAAGGATTGTAAACAACTGTTTAAAGATATTTATCTTGCCCTAGCAGGTTTGGCTCAGTGAATACAGTGTTGGCCTGCAGACTGAAGGGTAGCAGACTTGATCCCCAGTTGGGGGCATGCAGGAGGTAGCCGATCAATGATTCTCTCTCATCATTGACGTTTCTATTTCTCCCTCTCCCTTCCTCTCTGAAATCAATGAAAGTATATTTTTAAAAAATTAAAAAAGTGAAGATATGTACCTCTTACTTTATTTAAGCTCATATTCTTAGACATATTTCAGTTCTTCAGAGAGTAGGATTAAACTAATAATAGGAGTAATAACTAATTTTATCATGTCTATAATTGGGGCATGGTATTGGTCATTAGAAGAACCCAAGAATGTTGATTGGTAACACATAGTAGGAGACAGAGTACCCAAAAATCTCTGGAGCTAAGGAGTTAGAACAGAATACTCTAAAACAGGCTCTAACTAGCATTCTCAGAGATCCACACATATTCCAACCTGAGTACACTGCCTCCTAATTCCAAAGACTCCTACAAATGCTACCTACATCTGTCACCAACCATCTCAGCTTTCTACCTAATTCCTCATTCCCAAACCTTACAAAGAGATCCATAATTTTAGGACATTTTACTCTGTAATTATATGTGTATAATAATGAAAAAAAATTTGTAGCCTTTAGCTTTTTAAATTTTCATTGAAGAGGTATTATACATCCTGACCAATAATGCTTGTATATGTGTGATGGGCAGTGGCAGGAGGAGACTTTCTAAAGTTTAAAAAAGTAAAGATATATACCTTTTACTTTATTTAAGCTCATATTCTTAGACATATTTCAGTAACAAAGTAATTACATTAGGTTTGCACATGAATGGTATAAGGAGATTTATTTATTTATTTATTTATTTTAATCCTCACCCAAGGACATCCCTCTAGAGAGGAAGGGAGAGAGATAGAGAGATAGAAACATCGATCAGCTGCCTCCTGCACACTCCCCACTGGGGATGTGCCCGAGAGAGAGAGAGAGAGAGAGACATTGATGTGGGAGAAACATCGATCAGTTGCCATCCCATACATGCCCCAACCAAAGATTGAGCCTACCGCCTATGTATGTCCCCTGATTAGGAATCAAACCCACAATTTTTCAGTGTTTAGGACGACACTCCAACCAACTGAGCTACACTGGCCAGGGTTAAGCTGTTCTATTTATTATCTTTATATATTTTTATATTCTTTATAATTTTCTCTTTTATAATCTCAAATGTTGATTCTAAATTTCAAAATATACCCTAAAAATATATATATATACCCTATTTAAAAATACATTGTTTTCACAAAATTAATCTTTAAATTATGAATACTCTAATTCTAAAATCTCCTTAGGTTTTAAATATCAAGATTAATTTTTTTAAGTATTTTAATTTCAAGATAAAATATTTGAATACTTACTTGCTACACTTTCTTATTATGATTGGGAATAACATCTTCCCTAAGGAACTAGTATATTGGCAGATGAATCTGTTATTATCACTTTCAACATACCTTTATTAGAAACATTTATTTACATTTTTAAACAAGATGGTTAGACCAGTTTAATCCATTGACAAAACCCCATGCATGAATAAGTATAGGACTTAAAGGGAAAAAAATGTAACAAGAAAAAGTTTTTGTTTATCCCTAGACTCTTTTTTTGGCAAAGAATGAAGGTTGCCTCAGCTTAATTGTCTTATACACATTCTTGTGACGTTGCAAGATTTGTTCAGAGGAAGAAAAAGAAGGGAGGTATGACTCTGTGGTTATGTTTCTAAAAAGGGTGTTAGAGAGGGAGAAGAGAACACATAAGCAAGCTGGTTTGACCAGAAACAGAACTGCCTGTGACAGATTAAAAGCAATGCTTGGAATCTGAGAGCAAGCAAAGAGAGTGGAAATTTACAGCTGCCTTGTGTGAGTGTTCAAGTGATCGTATTCTGCTAATGTTTTTCGGTGGTAACTGTTACTCTTCAAAGACAGAGGCAGAAAGTCAAGACTGGATTGTGGAAACTCTTTTCTCTGCCACGCTTTGGTAATAGGAATCACCCTCTGTTGAATGGAAGATAAAGGCTACTTCTTCTGAAGTCCTTTTAGCCCACGAGAGAGCTGTCTTCAGCACCTCACCATGTGTCTACTTGCTGTTGCTTAGACAAGCCTGGGATTTCTATAACATTTGGTGAGTACCAACCAGGTTATCTATACCAGTTCATAGAAATGGAATTGATATGGTAAACTTCAGTTTCAGTTAAAGTTTTACAGTTATTGCTTATATATTCATTTTAAATCATGTTGTTACCTTGTTTCTTTGTAAATGATAAACTGCTGTTACTAGGAGAGGTTTAAAAAAACAAAGGCTACAAAACAATACTCCTCTGTTGCCTAAGACACTTGAACCACTACCAACTATTCTCTGTCTGTGAAATATCTTATTTTGGAAACGGGTTTTTATTTACAGATTTTCCAAAAATAAAATAATGGCAGTATATCATTTTTCACCTTACTCTTTCAACTTAATGAAAATTCAAAAGTTATGTTTTTCTGCCTAGTACCAGTAAATTTAAAATTACCATTGTGATATTTGGTATTTTCAGTTATTAAATTACAGAATTCTCATGATTCAAGTGGCACATGACCTCTTAAAAGTTCCATAATAAAAATAAAATTAGACAATTTACATGTTAGATTTACCATTTGATACAAAATGAATGCACATGGATTTTAAATTAAGGAATAATGCAGTTGTATTGTTCTTATAGCTGATACCAAGCTCTCACATAATGGTCCACTGGAGAACTAGAATAACCAGGTGCACATATATATAAGAAAGCAATAGAGCAGGAAAAAGAAAAAGAAACTCTTAAAATATGTATTCACATTCTGATATAAACTTAGCATAGCAGAGTGTATGCTAATTTTACATATCTCATTTTAAGGGCATCAAGGGAAGGCGTGTAATCATTCTTCTGCTGGAGGAAGGAAGTATATATTGTTAGCTGCGAAACTGAGTCATTGTGTAAAGATGTACCATTCTAAGCAAAGTTTCTAATCTGCACTTTGCCAGCCTCAAAAAATGTCCTTACTGATTCAAGTAAGTTCTTTAAACAGAACAACTTAGCTGAAATGAAAACTTCAGCAGAGTGTCAGTACACATATTAAAAGGATTTGTACCCTAGACATAATATAAAATGGCTATCCTTTCTCTAATATTTCCTCTATGTATATGGAAGCCAGTAGAACAGGTTTTGTTTTGTGGGATTTTTTTTTTTAGCTTGTTGATCTATGTATAATAAGAAGCTCAGCTGGTCTGTGGAAACCTTTTCTGGACAAGTATCTTGCATTTAAAGTAAAAACTAAATACAATAGAGATAATATCACAAACCAACTTTTACTTCTTTACAGAATTTCCCACACTCAGTCCTTCTTGGACTGATAGAAGACTGGCACACAACTTCACAATCTTGAAAATAATTTTATTTTAAAATAGCAATTCATTGTTATTATGTTAGTGGTGGCACCATTTCTTAAGCTTGTATAGAAATAAAGAATAAGTTATGCCCAGTTTACAAATATTTTGTATTTAAGAAGTTTTTTTGTGAGTTGGTTGTTGAGAATTTGGGACCCATGTTCCTTGGGAATCAATTTAACAAATTATTGTTGGCTTTTATTATAGCCTAAGAATATATTTTACTCACATGGTAGCAAAACCATTGCCATCCTGAAAAATACTAGAAAATTAGTTTTAGTGATGAAACTAAATATTAAAACAATTATGTTGAATGAGACATTATCTTTATCCTAACTATTAATGCTTGAAGAAAAGCAAGTTTACTAAGAGATGGATGGATATTTGGAAGAATTCTTTTAAATTGGATTTCTAGCTTTAAGAGCTTTCAAGATTAATTGCCCTGTTTATGAGATCTAAGCTCATGTAAAATCAGTGATTATTCTTTTCCTTGCTACAGAAATATTTCTAGCCATTGCTTTTATGCTTATCATTTATTTCAGAGATCTAGCCCAGTGTTCTGACACATAAGTAGGTATCTAATAAATAGATGCAAGATGAAGACTAAACTCTTTATTTATTTCACAAAAAATGGAATGGAGTAATTTTTCCAAATTATTCTAAAAAGGAGAGGGGGTTAAGGGCACATAGTTTTCATTATGAGAGAGATGACCTGACAAGAACTGATTGAAATGTGAGACTCTAACAAAGCAATGTACTAGTAATACAGAATAGACCTAACTATTAAGCGAAAAAGAAAAGAACATAGGATAACTTGGTGGTAATCCTGAATGAGTAGGGATGCTGATGAGGGAAAGCAATTTACCAGCTAGGTATCTTGAGTACATAAGACATTCTGAAATAAGGTATCAACTTTAACTCAAGAGAATTATGTATTTGCCTGTGTGTACTAGGACCCATAAGAAGAAATGTGGCTTATTTGGAAAATTCCAATTAGGTTGCAAATTAAAGTTAGTTACTCTGCCCTAAACGTTCCTCTAAAGTGCCAAGATATAAAATTTTTAAATTAGTAATGCAATGAACAGATATAAAAATCAATAACAAAATAAATAGGCAATGAATGCAGATTACACTTATATTGTATGTTCCTTATATTGTACAGAAAGACTTTTCCATTTGATTAAAAAACACTACACTTTCTTTGTTAATTTTTTATAAATTAAAATAAACCTACCACTACATGAAAAAAATTCAGAAAAGTTCAGTAATTACCATTCTTTTATGTGGCAAATTATTTAAAAAGTAATGCTTTTGAGTATTCCTAAATGGCATATAATAGTTGCTTAATAAATATTGATTGATTGATTGAATAAAATAAGGTGAAATAGTTTAGACAGTTTTTTAATTTCTAAGATACGGATCTCTGTTTACATATACATGTACATATGTATTTAAAATGTAGCTTAAAGATAATATTACTGATATTTCTTTAGCAAGGGGAAAAAGCTATTAAATGCTTTTTCATTGTGGTCCTACTTAGTATTCCATCAGTAATTGGTTTAAGCTGAAATCTTTACTACTTTTGAATGATATAATATACTTTTCAGTTTTGTGACTTATATGTCTTAAACTTCTAGCAACAACTCTTCTAGGCTTTTGCAGCTTTGGAAATATGAAAGGCTATATTAACCTACCCAGCCAGAAAAACTACACACCTGGAAATCTATAGGATGCAAGTTATCTTCAGCTAAATTACTTTCATCTCTACTCTCCCATGTTAATGTTTTTATAGATTGACAGTTCATAGACAGGCAGAAGGGCTTACTGAAGCTATGAAATAGTTATATTTCACACTATAACCAAAAGCCTTGTCTTAATACCAATAACAGTATCTAGTCAAAATTTGGTGATTGTTATGTATGTACTTAGAGTAAAAACTAAAAATAAAAGTGAATTTTGAGTTTCCTTTGATAATTCTGTTGTGAAGAATAACCATTGTGAATTTCAGAGCTCTGATGTTTGATTACAGTTATTAGTTTTTATTTTGTTTTAATTTTTAAAATATTTTTATTGATTTCAGAGAGGAAAGGAGAGGGAGAGAGCGAGAGAGAGAAACATCAGTGATGAGAGGGAATCATTGAGTGACTGCCTCTTGCACACCCCATACTGGGGATTGAAACCTCAACCTGGGCATGTGCCCTTGACTGGGAATCGAATTGTGACCTTCTGGTTCCTACACCAGCTGGGCTACAGTTACTAGATTTTGAGAATACTAACCTAGCTTCAGATCTCAGCTATAAATTGAGATTATAAAATTTGAATGTAAAATTATTATTTATTGACAATCATTAATATCTAATAGGTGTAGAAAATTTTAGCTCCAACAAATGACTGGAGCTGTCAACAGAAATGTTACTAATGAATGAAATTACTGGTTGTTTTTTCTGGAAAAGTCATCATAGCAAGTGATTGAACTCCCCATCTCCCGGTCGAACTCCCGAGGGCACACTTTGCCAATTAGCCTTTTATATATATATATATAGATTCACCCTCTACCATTTATATTCATATCACAGAATTTCTCTTATTTGCTTATAATTTTATTTCATCCATAAAAATTCAAAAATTTTATTAGATTTGTAGCATATTTATATGGACTCTGACATGTCAGTCTTTTTCTTTGAGATTATTTTATCACTTCTAAAAATAGACAGATAATTTTACATCAAGAAATTTGGCCTGGCTTGTGTGGTTCAGGGTTGAGCACTGACCTATGAACCAGTCAGGGCACATGCCCTGGTTGTGGGCTAGATTGCCAGTAGGAGGGCATGCAGGAGGCAGCCAATCAATGATTCTCATCATTGATGTTTCTATCTATCTATCTATCTATCTATCTCTCCCTTACTCTCTGAAATCAATGAAAATATATTAAAAAAGAAAGAAATTTGACAGTCACTTGTAACTTATTTTAACATTTGTATCTGGGCTCTTTTGTTCTATTGGTCTGTTTTTCCTGTGCAAGTTTTACTTAAAATTTGTTGTCCTTGCTTTTTGGTATGCCTAATTTAGTTACCAAAAGTTTTTTTGACTTGTGATTGGAATTGTACCAAACCAAAGGCTTGTGGAATAAGTGACATTTTAATGATATTTAATTTTTCTATTCAAAACAAGATAGGTTTTTCTGCCCAGCTGGTATGGCTCAGTGGTTGAGCATAGACCCATGAACCAAGTTTGATTCATGGTCAGGGCAAATGCCTGGGTTGCAGGCTAAATCCCCAGGGGGGGGGTTGGGGCGGGGGTTTGCAGGAAGAGCTGATCATTGTTTCTATCTCTCTATTCCTCTCCCTTACTCCCTCTCTAAAAATTCAATAAAAAAATACCTTTTTTAAAAAGGTAAGTTTTCCTACTGAGATCTTTTCTAGCTTAGTTATTTGGGTTTTTCCTCAAATCTCTTTATTGTTTCAGGAAAGAAGAAATGTACTCATCATAAATAATGCAGAAAAACACCAAGATAGAAAAAATTTTAATGTTTTACAAATTTCATAATTCAGATAATACCATTAACATTAGCTGAGCCACATTCCAGAAATTGTTCTGTGGATATATACAATTAAAAGGATGGCTTGGTGAAGGATTGAATCCTTCCTATATAATAAAACCCTAATATGCAAATTGACCAAACAGCAGAACAACTGGTGGAACCACCAGCTATGATGCACACTGACCACCAGGGGGCAGACGCTAAATGCAGGAGCTGCCCCCTGGTGGTCACTGCGTTCCCACAGGGGGAGTACCGCTCAGCCAGGAGCCGGGCTTACAGCTGGTGAGCGCAGTGGTGGTGGCAGGACCCTCTCCTGCCTCCGTGGCAGTACTAAGGAGCAGCAAGCCGAATGGTAAGGAGCGGCAAGCAGGCGGGTGATAAGGAGCGAGGGATCCTGGATTGCGAGAGGCGTCCCGGACTGTGAGAGGAATGTCCACCGGGGGGGATGAGGGGGTATCAGGCCTAAGCTGGCAGGCAGACATCCCCAAGGTGTTGGGCTTGGAGGTGTCCAGGAGAGGCCAAGTTGTGAACCTTGGCAAGCTGCTGCTAGTGCCAGCCTTGGCACCACTTATCCAGAGGTATGTGGCATACCAAGGCCAAATGCTGCTTGTTTGAGAGATTTTAGGAAAGTCTGAATCCTGAGCTAGGATAGGCCATTCATATTGTAAATCCACTGGAAAAAGCTTGTGAGGGGGCTGCAAATTGGGTGGGGTGGAATCTCAGGGAATCACCAGGGTGGACTAGATTAATGGAAACTCAGATATGGCACCTGTCTGTCAGCACTGTGATGGGGCGATCTCAGCAAAAGAACAGTGTCCTCTTCTAGCACTTTTGTCTGGGAAATAGCTGCTCCCAGTTCTTGCCCTGATGCCAGATAAGCTGCTGCCCCAGCACTGGAGCTCAGTCCATGCATGGGCCCTTTAAGAGGAACTGCCTGCAACTCCAGCAACCCTCCATGTCACTTAGTCACAATACCCACTGATGTTTATAAACCGAAGTTACAGTGACTTCTCTTTCCAGCACTGGAACCCTGGGCTTAGAGGTCTGGTGTGGGGCTGAGATCTCTTGCTCCTTGTGGAGGACCTCTGTAGCCAAGATATCCCTCCCTGAAATAAAAAAAAAAGTCCACATGTGGTTCTTGGACCAGGCCATTCTGTGCCTTCACTCCTATTAGTCTCAACAACAGGCCATTCTGCACATCCACTCCTCCTACTAGTCTCAACATGGCTTCTTATTTAATTCACTAAATGTAGGACTTCTGTTCAGCCAGATTTCAGGCAGTTCTGAATGACGGTTGATCTGTGGTTTAGTTGTAATTTTGATGTGGTTGTGGGAGGAGACAAATACTGCATTTACCTATGCTGCCATCTTGACTCTCCTTCTCTCTATAGATTTTTATTTATTTATTTATTTGTTTGTTTGTTTATTTTTAGATTTTTATTTTATTGGATGGCTTTTTATCATCATCTGAAATAATTATTTGATTTATTTATATAATTTACAATCTACACTAATAAAAGAGAAACATGGTAATTGACATACGACTGCTACCCTTTTCATTGGCTAATCAGCGAGATATGCAAATTAACTGTCAGCCATGATGGCGGCTGGCAGCCAGGCAGCTTGAAACTAACATGAGGCTTGCTTGCCTCAGTGACAGAAAAAACCAACGTTCCCCGCCTGCTGCTGCAGGCCTCTGAGCCTGCAGTTTAAGAAACTGTAACAAATACCACCGGACTTCAGCCAGCAGATTCGCAACATTGTAAGCAAAGGCCAGAAACCTACTTTCAGCCTCGGAGGCCTAAGAGCTGGAACCAAGCCTAAAAGCTAAAGCTGGTCCAGAATAAAAAGAAAAAAAGGAGCAGTTGGGAGCTTCAGGCACCCCCAGCCTGAAAACAGCCCTCAGCCCCTCACCCAGACTGGCCAGGCACCCCAGTTATGTAG
>NW_006289082.1:1588419-1611110 GCF_000327345.1 Myotis davidii
CTCAGCTCCCTCCCCATCGGCCCTGCCCTGAGTGTGACAACGGGGAGTGCCCCAACCCCCTGATTGGCCCTGCTCTGTGGGTGACAGGGGGCAGTGCCCCAACCCCCCAATCGGCCCTACCCTGAGCATGACTGAGGGTGGCATCGCAACCTCCCAATCGCCTTGCTCTGTGCATGACAGGGGAAGGCTCCCCAACTCCCCAATCAGCTCTGCTCTGAGCCCGACCAGGGGCTGCACCTAGGGATTGGGCCTGCCCTCTGCCACCTGGGAGCAGGCCTAAGCCAGCAGGTCGTTATCTCCCGAGGGGTCCCAGACTGCGAGAGGGCACAGGCCTGGCTGAGGGACTCCCTGTGCCCCCAAGTGCACAAATTTTTGTGCACCGGGCCTCTAGTTATTAAATAATGTGTTTTGATATATTGTTCTCTAAACATTCTTTGATTTTATTGACAAGAATTTACTTAGAGCCCTGGCTGGTTTGGCTCAGTGGGTAGAGCATCGGCCTGTAGACTGAAGGGTCCTCGGTTCGATTCTGGCCAAGGGCATATGCCCAGGTTGCGGAGTCAAGCCCTAGTGTGGGGCATGCAGGAGGCAGCCAATCAATGACTCTCTCTCATCACTGATGTTTCTATCTCTCTCTCCCTCTCCCTTCCTCTCTGAAATCAATAAATATATATATTTTTTAAAAAAAGAATTTACTTAGAATCTACATTGAACATTTTAACTGAAAATAATTTGAATTACTTCCCTAGTAACTCCTGTTCCCATTTCTATCAGTAGCTTTTCTAAACTTTTATATTTCCTTAAAGTCCCTATAATATTTCCCTGTTGTTCATCTCTCTCCAGCAGTGGCTTGTTCTACTTAGCAGAGAAAATAGAAGTCGCAAAATAAAAATCCTATATAATAAAGAGGGAATATGCAAATTGACCGTCACTCAACCACAAAGATGGTGGCACCCACAGCATAGGTGGGGTTTCTGTAACACAAGATGGCTGCATCCACAGTGGAGGCCAAGTTCCCATAACGAGCCTTAATGAGCAATCAGCAGGGACCTGAGGCTGCGCCCCCTGCCCTGGCATCAGGCCAGGGGACCTGAGGCCATGCCCCCCACCCGGTGGGGCTTGACGGGGAACCTCAAGGTGCACCTCCAGCCCTGGTGCTGGGCCCGGGGACCTCAGGTTGCTCCCCCCACCCTGGCATAAGGCTTGGGGACCTTAGGCTGTGTCCCCTGCCCGAGTTCCAGGCCGGGGGACCTCAGGCTGCACCCCCTGCCCAGCAGGGTTTGACAAGCGTGGGACTGGCCGGGTCTGGATCTAGCCCAATGCGGGGGGTCGGGGGGGCTGGCCAGGTCTGGGTCTCATGTGATTTTGAGGCGCACATGGGTGGGCAGGGACTTGACTTTGGGTCCCGTGGTGCACCCCAGACTCTGGCAGGAGGAAGATTTTCATATACATTTTACTAATTTTCTTTCATCTCTGATACTTTCCTTATAGAGAAAGAGAAAATGGCATTATTAAAATATTTCCTCTAATTAATCCCCACAAGGCCACTAGTAGATATATAATGCAGTCTTTATTTTACCCAACATGTATAAAATGCTATTCATTTTATAAAGGAAATTGACAGATGTTATATGTTATATGTAATCTATAAATATATTTCCTATTTACAATAATATGTGATAAAATATCTACACTATATAAAGAGTAAGGCAAAAGTAGGTTTATAGTTCATATGGAAAAATAATACAGTAATTAATAAATAAAAATAAATTCTGTTTCATGTACTCACAATTATAAACCTACTTTTGCCCCCCATGTATATATATATAAAACCTATACTACATACACATAGAAAAACTTTGTGTTGTCTTATATTCATGTAATATTGCTTGGCATATCTTTAGGCATCTCTTTATTCTCAACATTTTTCCATCATTTTGTTGTTTTATGTCCCTTGGGAGTTTATAGCTGAATTGTGTGTGTGTGCACTGACTCAATTTGAGTCTTGATGTTTCAGTAGTAGAATTTAACACATTTGCATATAATTAATGTTGTTTGTTCTTATTCTTTCCATATTGCTTCATATTCTCTCATTACTATTTGCTTGTTCTTTTATTTTTTGACTCCTGATTCTTACTGATTCAGTTAAATTATTTTTGTGCTTTTTTCACCCTTTTGATAGTTGCAAGTTCTGCAACTTAACATCTGTCATTGTTCCTTGAACAAAGTACAAAATCTATAAAAGAATTTTACTTATTTGCATTATTCCAGGTTACTGATGTTAGTTTTTATTACATTTTGCCTCTAACAGAACACTGTAGGAATACTTTTTTAACAATTGTATTAAGCTTCACACACACATATCAGCCTTCATTTAGACTTAACTTTAAATTTTATCAGTTTCTTTGCTCAGCTACATGTTTTTCAAATATTATTTTCATTTGCCTATTTCTTTTGCATTTCCAACCTTAGGTAATTTCACTTTGCCCTCACAAGTGCATAATATTTTGACAGAGTACAGAACTCTAAATTAAAAATCTTTTCCTCTAGAAGCTATGCTGGGGCTGACTGGCAGACCCTGAGTGACAGATGAACGGATTACTCTGGCACAGATTTCTGTGAAAGAGAGGGCTAAGGGACTGCTTGGCTATAGCAACCAAGCAGCCTCATTTGCCTGTCTCCTTAGGCTTTTATTGTAACAACAGCTTGAACTAAAATTAACTATTAGATACTATCAGCAGGGTAAGCATCCTTGAGAAGGCACAAGCTTCTACAAGGTCATGTCTAAAGATTAAACATAGAGATTCCAGTAAAACATCCAGGGGCTCAGACTTGTTTGGAAAAGTCAAGGCAGGGTCTGCCACCTTTGGTAAGGTTCCCCTAGAGATCCCCAACCTTTTGGAGAATCCTCCTTATAGACTTTCCAACCAAGTCCCGTGCTTCCCCACAAAGCTATGTAAAGAAGGTTTCACTGTTTGTTTGTTTTAAATATATTTTTTATTGATTTCAGAGAGGAAGGGAAAAGGAGGGAGAGAGAGAGAATGTGGTATTTATCCTTCTCTGACTGGCTTATTTCACTTAGCATAATGCTCTCCAGTTCCATCCATGCTGTGGAAAATGGTAAGAGTTCCTTTTTCTTCTTCCTCTTCTTAAAGAATGCCTTTCAGCATTTCATATAATGCTGGTTTGGTGGTGATGAACTCCTTTAGCTTTTTCTTATCTGGGTTTCACTGGTTTTTTTTTGACATTTGATTTCAAGTTATAAATCTTGTTTCTTCTGTTAGAGTCTGGTTCTTAGGTGCTACTCTCTTTTGGAAGTTTGTAGGATTTCTCTTTAACTTTAGAGTTCAGAAATTTTTTAATGTATTTCGAGTGAGCCTTTTCACATTTCCCCTGTAAAACCATTAGTTTGCATAAATCTGGAGACATGTACCTTTATTCACTCAAGTAAATATTTTTTCTTTGTTGATTTATTTGTTACTCTCTCTTCACCAATTATCTGTTTTTGTTTTTCTTTAAGAATTCATATTTGATTAATATTGGTTCTCCATACCTACCCTGTTTATTTCCAAGCTTTCTCAATGTGTTCTTCTTTGTTTTTCTTTGTTTGCTCTCCTTTTTTAGGAGATTTCCATGGCTTGGTCTTCAAGTAGCTTTTTGTTTTTCAATTCTATGCCATTCTACCAGTCAGCTATTTTACTGCATTTTTAGTGTTAAGCAAGTTTTTTTTTGTTCACTGTTTACTTCTTTTGCATGGCAGCCTGTTCTTATTTTATGGATGTAATAGCATATCATATTTTGGGGGGAGGGATATTAAATATATTTTTTTCTTGTTTTAATTCCTTTCTTTCCCCTTTCTCCAGGGATTTGCTGTTTATATTTAGCTTGCATTTCCTTGACTTTTCTCAAATGCCTGGTGATTCTTGATTGTGATTTATATTTTTAAGCAAGGGACTATATTAATTGGATGTTGGTATGACTTTCTTCAACTACCTAAAGAAACGGACAAAATACAGAAATGGGAAATTTACAGAAAAAGAAAGTTAAAATGCCAAGTAAGAATATGAAAAAAATGTTCATTCTTGTTAGTCATTGAAAAATACAAATTATAATAATAAAGGAGTAACCTTTTGTAACTGTTATATTGGCAACATTTTTACATTGTTGGGAAGAACGAAGCACAGCTGGGACTCATGCCAGTGAGAATATAATTAGTCTAACAACTTGGGAATGTAACGTGGCCATTTCTAGTAAAGATGATCATACTGTTGGTGCTCCTTGAATCCATTTTAGAGCAGTGTTTTTTAAACTTGAGCTTGTAACTCATTACCAGGAGGTACTGAAATCAATTTAACAATGATCAGTACTTTTTTAAAAAATATACTTTTTATTGATTTCAGAAAGTACGGGAGAGGGGGAGAGAGAGAGAAACATCAATGATGAGAATCATTGCTCAGCTGTCTCCTGCACGCAACAATGGGGTCAAGCCCACAACCCAGGCATATGCCCTGACTGGAATCGAACCCTGACCTCCTGGGTTGATAGGTTGACAGTCAACCACTGAGCCATGCCGTCTGGGAGATCAGTACTTTTTTTAATCCCCGCAAAATTTCAGTACTTTTTTTAAATGATGTAAGATAAAACAGGTAGAATAGAATGGAAAATATATAGAGAGCAGGTATTGTTTCATGAACTAATTATATAATCATACATTACTTGATCTAGGTCACAATGTAAAATGCATTCCTAAGTATGAATCACTCCAAAAAAAGGGGTGAAACCACTGCCTTAGAGACATTCTCCTACAAATGTACAAGTAAACATGCAAGATAATCTGTATTACAATTATGTTTGCAACAGTAAACAATTGAAAATAATTAGAACTCAGAGAATTAGTAAATAAATTGCAATATAGTCATACAATGCGATGGTATACAGTAGGTAAGATGAATAAATTAGAGATTTGTGTATCAATACAAATAGATCTCATAACATAATGTTGAGGGGGAAAAGGAACTAATGGTATGATACCACTTATATAAAGCTAAAGCATACACAATATCTCATATTATCTATAAATATTGGTAAAAAAGTGAAAACATATATAGGAAAGATAAATGATAAGTAGGCACAGTATGAGCCAGAGGGGAATAGGATCAGTGAGACATACCAAGGGGGTTGCTTCAGTTGTTTTATTTTTTAAACTAGGTGGTAAATATTGAGAAACACATTACATTGTTCTCTGTCTCTCCTTCTGTATGTCCAAATATTTTATTTAAACTAAATTAAATTAAAACACATAGGCAAAAAAGTCCTGTTGAAGTATTTTGATTATCTTGACCTTGTCATAATTTTGTGAGTCAATTGTTATAGCCAGGGAAGTGGAAGAAATACTCTGGCCACACCTGGGTCCTATTCCCACCCTTTTGGTAGGGTGGGGTGGGAAGTAGAACAGACATGTCTTATCACCAGAAGAAACAGGACCAAACAGTTACCAGAGATTTTCTTTTTTTGTTGTAATTTTTAAAAATCTTTATAGTTGAAATTATTACGTATGTCCCCCTTTTCCACCCATTGACCATTTATAGCCCACCCCCACCCCACCCCCTACCCCTACCCCAGGCCTTCACCACCCTATTTTCTGTGTCCAGCGGTTATGCATATATGTATACAGTTCTTTGGTTGATCTCTTCCCACCCACACACCCTCCCCTGCCTTCCCTCTGAGATTCCGCAATCTGTTCCATGGTTCTTTGTCTCTGGATCTACTGTGTTCATCAGTTTATTTTGTTCATTAGATTCTTCATATGAGTGAGATCATATGATACTTGTATTTCTCTGACTGGCTTACTTTGCTTAGCATTAAAAAAATGGCTGTGATACATTTACACCATGGAATACTATGCAGCAGTAAAAAAGTGTGGTGGTCTCTTACTTTTTTGAGACAGCATGGAGGGACCTGCAGAGATTTTCTTTTACTTTTCTGATTCAATTGTTTTCATCCTTGTTTTCTTAGAGATTTTTGGGGTAGTTTCCTTTTTAACTTATTTAGTTGAATTCTTATTTATTTTTATTCCCAGAGGTTTTAATTATAATTGTAAATTCTCACCCTCTCACATGTCCTGCCAACAATATCAAGGCTCCCACTCAAGAACTATTTCTGAATTTTAGCATTTATTTTATTGAACCCTTGTGGGCTTGATTCATCTCATCTTTTTGTAAAAGTTTTAGTAACTGTACACAATTTATTAATACGTAAGTAACACATAATTATGAGGTTATAAACTTTCCCTCTCAGAACTCTATAGATTGTCTCCATGGTCCTATGACATTTAGTTTTATGAAAGTCTAAAGACAACTTAATTTTTTGGCCCTTTTTTGTTAAGGTCATTTTGTATAAATGAGCTTTGAAAGAGGAATATTTGTTTCTTTTAAAAGCTACAAGAAGCTTAATTTGGGGTCTCATTATTTATCTCAATGAGAAAAATCCTTTAAATGACCAGGTTTAGATTTTCTCTCTTTCTCTGAGTGTTGCTTCTGCTCCATTTTTTAGTTGCCTTTATTTTGTTATTGGCTTCCTTGACCTTTCCCTATTGTTATAATACCTGTTTTTATTGAATAGCACTTTATCTTCTCTATAGCTTTATAATATATATATACTATATGTAATATATACATCTCTATGTATATGTATACATATATACACATATATATACATATATATGTAGTGTATGTCTATATACAGACACACACTTAATATCATTTTAGTTTCTTTGACTCTTTCTGGCATTCTGGCTAAACCTGTATGTGTCTGTTTCCCACTGCATTTTGAGCCCTGTGAGACGTGTTCATTTTGAATTTTCTAATTCAATACCTGGGACTTCAAAGGGGCTCAGTAAATATTTTCTGAATGAATAAATGTAGACTGGCCAATTTTGTACCTTTTATTTGTCATCAATCAATTCTCTGTGGGGTCAATTCTGCTCTATGCAGATTTGGACTGTCATGCTGTATTGGGTGGGAGGGGGTAATAAGTATGTTTATGTGTTTGATTGTTTATCTTGGCCAGCTTTCTTTTTGCATAAATCCCCCCCGCCCCCCCGTCTCCTACAAAAAATTAATTTTGGAAGCAACCTTCCCTGTCCAAGCCCATAGGGCATTTCTCTCATTTTCATGTGCTGCTTCCCCCCTGCACACCCCCCCTCCCCCCATTAAATAGAGAAGATAAAGTGCTATTCAATAAAATGCCACCCCCAGCTGGTCAGTGCACGTCATAGCAAGTGATCAAACTCCCGGTCTTCTGGTTGAACTCCTGAGGGGACAATTTGAAAGTCAGGCTTTTATATACATAGATTATTTAAAATTCAAAAAATAAATTTATATTTTAAAAAAATGTGTAAATGGCTCAGGAATTTAGAAGTGTCTAGGACACAATAAAGACAAAATTATATCTCAATTATTATGTCTTTCTGTATAGTGAAATAATTCATTAACTATTATGGAACGTTTTGTAATAATGGCAGCTAAGCATTATAGAGTACCTCACATCTACTAGGCCCTGTGCAAGGTGCTCTGCATGCCTTTAATCCTTACAACAGTCCTGAGAAGGAGATGTTATTATAACCGTTTACAGGTAAAAACACAGAACTTGGAGAGATCACATACTGTGCCCAAGAGCACCCAGGTAGTAATCAACAGACTGTTTACTTTGCCCAACCATCTAATGATCATTTCAGCACCTACCCCACTTCCACATTACATACACTTTTAAATATACTTTGCCTTTATTTATGTTTAGGCCTGATTATTAAAGAAAGACCTAATGCATATTTATCATTTTGTCCTTGGATTTTATAAAGGGACAGGACACAGTGTTCTTCCAATGTTCTTTCTTTTTTGCACCTGAAACCACCCACTGAGTCTCACAGTGTGATCTTCACATACTTTATCTTTCAGTGCTGAGTCAACTTTCTGAATCAGTTTTAGAGACTGATTTGGGTCGTTTAACATGCTTTTAAAACTTATTCTTGCCCTAAAAGTGGACAACTTCCCCCTTATATTTACCCTCCCACATTGGGAAGTTAAGGCATTCCTACTGAAAATATGAAATATTTTTTAAGTCTTTTGTTTATTATCAAAATTTATACCAACAGTTGTAATTTATACTTCATAACATATACTAGTATGTATCCCTTTGGAATTCTTGATCACAGTCAATACTGAATGAATTTATTAGAAGGATATAAGGTAGTTCACAGATCTATCAAATACTAGGGAACCAGATTTAGGAAGTAGGAATCTAGGAGGATGAGGGATTTAGAGCCATAGCCAAGGTTACGCCACAGGAATAGCTGGTTAGAAGAGCGCTGTTATCAACTGGTATACATGTTTGTGTGCACATTTACATATAATATTCTTCACTGTTAATAAGAAAAATATTAAGAGAAATTGAATTAACTCAAAATACATCAATAGGATATTGGTAAAATAAATTATAATAATTAAGAAGAACTTATCAAATAATTATGTAATGTATCTGTATAATGGAATACTATATTGCAATAAAAATATTACAGACCTAAACATGCACTTATAGAATGATATTCAAGATATAAAAAGTTTGGAAAAGTTACAAAATACTATATTTAGAACTATTCTATTTTTATTTTAAAACATATTTACTTTTATATGTATAGAAAAAACTCAGGAGTAGTATATTCCAAACTGATAATTGGTATCTCTGGGTCATTTGTTAATGGAAGCCTTTGATTTATTATACCATATTTCTGTAATGCTTGAAATATGTTTGCTAATAGATGTAAAGTGAATATAAGACAATGATTGCCACATTTGGCTTTCTCTGCTGTATGTAAATTGATGTTCTCAAAATCAAGAATTGATACTCCTTGCCCTTCTCTCTTCACCTTCTGCCATGGTAGCCCTCATTTCATCAATGAGTATAGTCAGTTGAATATTTAAAGAGTGAAGAACAGTCTCTACATTGCTGTTGAGTGGAATGCTTTTAAATATCGCCTTACCATAGTACGTGGATCTTAATTCCACTTTAGTTTTATATGTTTTATTTTATCTACTATTATTATTAGCACCAGTTTTTAGTCTAAATATCAGGTTTTTCTCTAAAGGTATTCTTTTTTCCATTCTTGCATAATACTTGTATTTCTATTATAAGAAAAAATTTTAACTTAGAGAAAAAACTTTTAGGTAAAGTTTAAAAATATTTTTCATGTGTTTAAATTCGGCATAAAACTTGATGAAACTCATTTTAATTGGATTTTAATATAGCAAATTACTGAATTGAAAACTTAAGTCATTTTAGTATAACAATTGAATCATGTTAAGAATAAGTTAATGATTTTTATTTTTATTTTTTTGTTTTTAGCATTCCATATTGGAAGAGGATATTTCTAAAGATGAAAAAAATGCCGTTGTTTAGTAAATCACATAAAAATCCAGCAGAAATTGTGAAAATTCTGAAAGACAACTTAGCCATTTTGGAAAAGCAAGACAAAAAGACAGACAAGGTATGAGCTAAAACAATAACATTATTATTAAAATATATTTATTCCAAGACCAAAAATCAACATAAAAGTTTAATAAAGTACCCCAAATATGGTCTGTGATTTACATAGAGTCTCTGTAAATACATTTAAATTTATTTTAGGTTTTATGCATCTGTTAATTGCTGAGTCTATTGTCTTGAACTCTTGGTATATCAGGACAACCCTCTAACCAACTAAAATTTCTTTATTAAAATTTTTTTTACTGATTTAGAGAAAGAGAAGGAGAAGAGAGAGAGAGCGCATGCAAGAGAAACATTGATTTATTGTTCTACTTTTTTTTTTAATATATTTTTATTGATTTCAGAAGGGAAGGGAGAGGGAGAGAGAGAAACATCAATGGTGAGAGAGAATCATCGATCGGTTGCCTCCTACACACCCCACACTGGGTACCGAGCCTGCAACCTGGGCACGTGCCCCCAGCCGGAACCAAACCTGGGACCCTTCAGTCCACAGGCTGACACTCTGTCCACTGAGCCAAACCAGCCAGGGCTGTTCTACATCTTTATGCATTGGTTGATTCTTGTATGTGCTCTGACTGGGGATTGAACCTGAAACCTTGGTGTATCAGGACAATGCTCTAACCAACTGAGATACTCTTGATTCATTATCTGGAGCCTCTGACCAACCCTGGATTCCTCTAGACTACATAGCTTAAAAATTTAAGTGGTTATCTATATATATAAAAGCCTAAGCAACTGGCTGACCAACCAACCAGTAGCTGTGATGCGCACTGACTCCCAGGAGGCAGATGCTCAATGCAGAAGCAGAAACCACAGGCATGGAAACATGGAAGAGACTGATGAATCTCAGAGGGAAGCGGGGAGGGAGGAGTGGGGGAAGAGATTAACCATAGATCTTATATACATACCAGAGGTCCAGTGCATGGATTCGTGCACTGGTGGGGTCCCTCGCCCTGGCCTGCACCCTCTCGAAATCTGGGACCCCTTAGGGGATGTCAGAGAGCCAGTTTTGACCTGATCCCCTCAGGCCAAGCTGAGTGACCCCACCACTGCACAAATCCATTCACCAGGCCTCTAGTACTGGTATAATATAATATTGGCATGAAGGGTAAAAAGCTTTTATTTAAAGGTTAACTGATAGTTTCTACTGCAGTGCAACCTCATTTTAACATTGTTTTAAAATCCTACCATGTAGTGCTTCTGCATTGGAAGGACTTTTTAGTGTTAGTATCTATAAATTAAATACCCTTGAGTGCAAAGTATTTTTTTGTCTCAGTGTCTGATACAATCTTGTGTTCTTATAAGGATGTAGAAGTATATTTTTCATCCTACATCTTGTAAGTAATATAGAAATATATTTTAATCCTAGTGTACTTGTAATATTGAACCAATTGTTGGTCCAAGTAGAAAAAAAGATCTTTATAAAAAAAAAGATCTTTATAAAAAAGATCTTTAGTAATTCTAAATGACAAAAGAGAGAAAACTTTTTAAAAAAAATAAAAAGATACTCATCTTCATTAGTAATCAGAAAAAGTCCAAGTAACTGCAGTATATTCATAATATACATGTTCTACCTTGGCAAAATTGTCTAATGGTGTTAAGGATTGACAAGTATGGAAAGCAATAAGAACTTTGATTCACTATGAGTGTAAAATATAAATTGGTTTTTGGAAACAAGGTTAGTATATTATCTGTTAGATAGAAAGGCATGCGTGTTCTTGCTAGATATAAACTTTAGAGAGATATTCTTGAACATGATCCCAGACTGCATGTACAAGAATGTTATAGTATTGTGCTTTGCAAATAAGCCCTCAATGGAAACAACCCAAATGTCCAACAACAATAGAGCTGATAGTGAAGTGGTGCCACCATCATTGGAATACCATAGAAAATGAAAATTGAAGAGCTGCTGCTTACATGCAGCAGCATGGATGAATCTCACAAATACAGTGTGGAGTGAAAGAAGCAAATTTTAAAAGAGTACAGGTATTATTCTAAATCTGTAGAACTAAACTATATTGTTTAGGCTACAAACATAGGTAAGAAAACTACAAAAATGTAAATAAATGTTTATCATAAAAGACATAACAATATTTACTTTTAGGCTGAAAGAGAGCCATTCAAGTAACTTCTGGGGTACTTAAATGTTTCTTGACCTGTGGTATAGTTACACAATTTAAGAAACTTCCAATCTCTAATAAATAGGATTGCTTTAGTCAGATCATAAAATGTATATGGAAATTATTTTTTTAAGTAGTGTCACATTACTATGTATTATTTTTATATTACCTTATTCTCTTTATTCCCTTCAATTATAATGATTAGAATAGTATACTTTAAATTTTATACTTTACATATATATTTTTAGTGGTCAGCAAATCAAATTGTTAACTAATGGTCTGTTCTTCTCTCCTCATCTGTATTAACTTTTTAAAAAGTTTTCATTGAGATATAATTTACATACCATATACTCCACCATTTTAAAGTGTACAACTTGGTGGTTTTTATTATACTCTCAAGGTTGTACAACCATCACCACTATCTAACCCCAGAACATTTGTATCATCCCAAAAAGAAACCCTCTACCCCATAAGCAGTCATTACTCATTCCATCTCAACAGGCCCTAGTACACACTTAACCTACTCTCTATCTCCATGGATTTTCCTATTATTCTTTATATATAGTGAGGGATTTTTTTAAAGTTTTATAGATAACAAAAAAGATAATGTCTGAGAAAAAGTGTATCAACAAAGAAAGTTTATGCGTTTTGACAATTTATGATTTTATACCTAGACTACTTAAAAAAATCGGAAAAACTTTAGCAAATGTTTTAAAGACTAGTAGCTACTGATAGGTCTTTAAAATAGAGTCATTTTAATTTCAAGAGTTAAATTTAAAATTAATTACTATCAAAATGGACTGTGTCTGAGTATGGTTTAAGAGAAAATATTTTTTTTTAATTATGCTGTCTAAATAGAAAAACTAGAGGTCTTTTTTAGATATAAATTTTAGTAACTTTTTAAAATAAAAAAAACAGTGCTTACTAAAAAGTTTTTGTTTGTTTATAACTGTACAGTGTTCTTTGATCATAAATATACGGGGATTAATAAGTGGCTTTTGTTTGTTTATAGCCTGAAAATTTTTATTCACTTAAGTCTTAGCATACTTTTTGGTCACTAGGCTTCGGAAGAAGTATCGAAATCACTGCAAGCAATGAAAGAAATTCTGTGTGGTACAAATGACAAGGAACCCCCAACAGAGGCTGTGGCTCAGTTAGCACAAGAACTCTACAATAGTGGGCTGCTGGTGACACTGATAGCTGACCTACAGCTGATAGACTTTGAGGTAAACTATCTGTAAGAGTATTATATCTCTGCTTTTCAATTTTAATATGTATGACTATTAATATTTGATTTTAATTTTTTATTACTGTTTATTATTTTTAAAGTTTTTCTAAAACCCTAAAATCATTTTTTAAATTAAAAAATTTAAATATATTTTTAAAATTGATTTCAGAGAGAAAGGGAGAGGGAGAGAGAGATAGAAACATCAATAATGAGAAAGAATCACTGATTGGCTGCCTCCTGCATGCCCACAACCTGGGCATGTGCTCTGACTGGGAATCAAACTATGACCTTCTGATTCATAGGTTTATACTCAACTACTGAGCCACACTGGCCAGGCAGTTTTTTAAAAATTATAGTTGACAGACAATATTAGGGTCTACAGCAGAGTAATTAGACATTTATATAGCTTAATGAAGTGATCACCCCAATGATTCTAGTGCCCATCTGACACTACACATAGTTATTACAATATTATTAACTATATTTGCTATGCTATACTTTACTTTCCCGTGACTGTTTTTATAACTGGCAATTTGATCATCTTATTCCCTTCCCTTTTTCACCCATTACCCCCAATCCCCTCTCATCTGGCAACCATCAATTTGTTCTCTGTATCTGTGAGTTTGTTTCTGTTTTGTTTGTTAGTTTTATTCTTTAGATTCCACATATAAGTGAAATCATTAGGTATTTGTCTCTCTCTCTCTACCTATTTCACTTAGCATAATAGCCTTTAGGTCCATCCATGTTGTCACAAATGGCAAGATTTCATTCTTTTTTATGGCTGATTAATATTCCAGAGAAACACCTATCAATTGCCTCCTGCACACCTCCTACTGGGATTCTGCCCGCAACCAAGGTACATGCCCTTGACGGGGATCAAACCTGGGACCCTTCCGTCCATAGGCCAATGCTCTCTCCACCGAGCCAAACCGGTTAGGGCCTCACTTTTTCTTTATCCATTCATCTATTGAACACTTAGGTTGCTTCATATCTTGGCTAATATAAGTAACGCTGAAATGAACATAAAGTTGCATATATCTTTTCAATAAGTGTTTGAGATTTCTTTGGATAAATACCCATAAGTGGAATTACTGGGTCATATGATAGTTCTATTTTTAATTTTTTGAGGAAACTTCATACTACTTTCCATAGTGGTAACACCAATTTATGATCCCACCAACAGTGCACAAGGGTTCCCTTTTCTCCACATCCTCACCAGTACTTGTTTGTTGAGGTATTGATGATAACCATTCTGACAGGTGTGAAGTGATACCTCATTATGGTTTTAATTGCATTTCACTAATGGTTAGTGACATGGAGCATCTTTTCATGTGTCTATTGGCCATTGTATGTCCTGTTTAGAGAAATGTCTATTCAGGTCCTCTGCCCATTTTTAAATCAGATTATTTGTTTTTTTGGAGTTGAGTTATATGAGTTCCTTATATATTTTGGATATAACCCCTTTTCGGATATATCATTGGCAAATATCTTCATCCATTTAGTTGGTTGTCTTTTCATGTTGTTGATGGTTTCCTTCTCTATACAAAAATACTTTAGTTTGATGTACTCCCATTTATTCATTTTTTCTTGTATTTCCCTTGTTCAAGGAGACATCTAAAAATATATTACTAAGAGTGATGTCGAAGAGTAGCATTAGCTACTCTTCTGTGTTTTCTTATAGGATTTTTATGGTTTCAGGTCTTACATTTAATTTTTTAATTCATTTTGATTTTATTCTTGTATATTCTATAAGAAAGTAATCCTGTTTCAATCTTTTACATGCCTGTCCAGTTTTGTCAACTTCATTCATTCATTTTTATTGTTGACAGTATTACAGGGCCCCCTTTGACCCCCCCTTTTAACACCATTTATTGAAGAGACTGTCTTTACCCCATTGTATATACTTGCTTCCTTTATCATAGATTAATTAACTATATAGGTGTGGATTTTTTTCTGGGTTGTCTATTCTGTTTCATTGATCTATGTGTCCGTTTTTATGCCAGTACCATGCTATAGTATACTAAGTAGTTTGATATCAGGTAGCATGATACCTCCAACTTCTTTTTTTTTTTCAAGATTCCTTTGGCTATTCAGGGTCTTTTGTGCTTCCAGATATTTTTTAGGATTATTTGTTCTAGTTCTGTGAAAAATACCATTGGTATTTTGATAAGGATTTCATTGAATCTGTAGATTGCTTTGCGTAGTATGGACATTTTAATAATGTTAATTCTTCCTAACCATGAACACAGTATATCCTTTCATTTATTTTTATCTTCTTCAATTTATTTCTGCAATGTCTTATAGTTTTCTGAGGACAGGTCTTTTATTTTCTTGGTTGAATTTACTGCTACATATTTTATTCTTTTTGATGTAATTGTAAATGGGATTTTTTTCTTAATTTTTCTTTCTCTTATTTTGTTGTTGTGTATAAAAATGCAATCAAATTCTGAATATTAATTTTCTATCCTGCTACTTTTCTGAATTCATTTAATTAGTTCTAACAGGTTTTTTTTCTAGAATCTTTAAGGTTCTCTCTATATAGTAGTATGTAATCTACAAATAATTACAGCTTTATGCTTCCTTTCTTTTTTTTAAAAGAAGTTTTAAATAGTATTTCATTTAGATACAGACTTTTCCTTTTTAAAAAAAATATTTTATTGATTTTTTACATAGAGGAAGGGAGAGGGATAGAGAGTTAGAAACATCGATGAGAGAGAAGCATCGATCAGCTGCCTCCTGCACACCCCCTACTGGGGATGTGCCTGCAACCAAGGTACATGCCCTTGACCATAATCGAATCCGGGACTCTTCAGTCCCCAGGCCGACGCTCTATCCAGTGAGCCAAACCGGCTAGGGCTTATGCTTCCTTTCTTATTTGGATTTCTTTTATTTAAAATAGTTGTATACTTTAGATAGCATTATCATCAAATGCCCAGATGATTAAGTTGATGATATTTCAAGATATGGCTGAAAGGTAAGGGATGGAACTTAGTGCACAGAGATTTGGCCATCATTTCTCAGGAAAGGTTGTTCCCTTTGCTTCATGGTTGTTTGTGCTTCTCTACCTTCACAGAAGCTTCCCTGCATTATTTGAAGTTACGTTTCAATTTTCTGGAAATCTGTTCATTTCAACTGTTACTAAGGCATCTGTTTGAATAAGTCCATTACCATTTGTTTTCTTTTTTTTAAATATATTTTTTTATTGATTTCAGAAAGGAAGGGAGAGGAAGAGAGAGATAGAACATCAATGATGAGAGAGAATCATTGATCAGCTGCCTCCTGCACACCCCACACTGGGGATTGAGCATGCAATCCAGGCATGTGCCCTGACAGGAAATTGAACTGTGAACTCCTGGTTTATAGGTTTAACGCTCAACTTCTGAGCCACACCAGGCTAGCACCATTTATTTTTTGTGTACATGCAGCTCATGAAAAACAGAATTTTGTAGTTGGAAAGAACTACATAAATAAACATCCTCCCAGCTTTTTTATGAGGAAACTGAGATTTGCAAAAGTTAAATTACTTTGCCCCCAGAGCACTCAGCAAATAAATTGCAGGGATAGGATTGAAACTTGTGAACACTGACAGTCTAAAAGTATGTTGTTTTGTTAATCCTCACCCAAGGATAAATAATAAATAGGTAATATGCAAATTGACCATCACACCCTCACACAAGATGGCCACCCCCATGTGGTGACAAGATGGCCACCACAAGATGGCCGACAGGGGAGGGCAGTTATGGGTGATCAGGTCAGCAAGGGAGGACAGTTGGGGGTGACTGGCCAGCAGGGGAGTGCAGACAGAGGTGATCGGGCAGGCAGGGGAGCAGTTAGGCATTGATCAGGCTGGCAGGGGAGTGGTTAGGGGCAATCAGGCGCACAGAATTAAACAACTCTTAGAAAATTTTCCTGAACCTGCCCCTTCCCATTATCCTCCAATCTTTTGACAGGAGCGTTGACTCCTCCCTCCATTCATTTATCATCTCAACAATATATTTTTTATTAATTCTCACCCAAGGATATTTTTTTCATAGATTTTTAGAGAGAGTGGAAGGTAGGGGGAGAGACAGGGAGAAGAAAAAGAGAGTGTGAGAGAGAGAGATCAATTGGTTGCCTCCTGCACATGCCCTGACCAAGGCCAGGGATCGGACCTGCAACCCAGATACATGCCCTTACTGGAAATGGAACCCCCAACCCATTGGTGAGTGGGCCAATGCTTTAAACACTGAGAACACCAGCCAGGACTAAATGTGCCCTGTGTCCTTTTTTTTTTTTTTTAACATTTCTTTTGTTTTTAAATTTATCTTTATTGTTGAAAATATTACAGATGTCCCCATGGTGGTTGTGGTGTTGTTTTTCCCATTAATCCCCTTCTCCTCGTACCCACCCTCTCCCCCCAGGCCTTCACCACACCAATGTCTGTGTGCATGGGCTATGCATATATGTTCCCCATTTAATCTCTCCTCTCTGCCCCCTCACCCACTCCCACTTCCCCTCTGAAATTCATCAGTTTGTTCCATGGTTCTGTATCTCTGGATCTATTTTGTTCATTAGTTTATTCATTAGATTCCACATATGAGTGAGATTATGTGATACTTGTATTTCTCTGACTGGCTTATTTCACTTAGCATAATACTCTCCTGGTTCCTCCATGCTGTCTTAAAAGGTAACAGATCCTGCTTTCTTACTGCTGCATAGTATTCCATGTTATAAATGCTCTACGGCTTTTTTATCCACTCGTCTACTTGATGGGCACTTGGGCTGTTTCCAGAAATTCGCTATTGTAAATTTTGCTGCTATGAACATGGGGGTGCATATATTCTTTCTGATTGATGTTTTGGGTTTCTTAGGGTATATTCCTAGAAATGGGATCACTGGGTCAAATGGCAGTTCCATATTTAATTTTTTTAGGAAACTCCGTGCTGTTTACCATAGTGGATGTACCAGTCTGCATTCCCACCAGCAGTGACTAGGGTTCCTTTTTCTCCACATCCTTGCCAGCACTTCTCATTTGCTGATGGCAGCCATTTTGACACGTGTGAAGTGATACCTCATTGTCGTTTAATTTGCATCTCTCTGATAGTGACTTTGAGCATTTTTTCATATGTCCCTTGACCATCAGTATGTCCACTTTGGAGAAGTGTCTATTTAAAACTACAGGACATTGAAAAAAGAATTGGAAGAAGATATAAACAAGTGGAAGAATATACTGAGTTCATGGATTGGTAGAATTAACATCATTAACATGTCCATATTACACAAAGCAATCTATAGATTCAATGCAATCCCTACTAAAATACCAATGGCATATTTCACAGATCTAGAAAAAATATATGGAACCAAAAGAGACCCTGAATAGCTACAGCAATCTTGAGAAAGAAGAACAAAGTTGGAGGGAACACAGTAGCAGATAACAAGTTATACTACAAACCCACTGTAATCAAAACAACCTGATACTGGCACAAGAACAGGCATATAGATGAGTGGAACAGAACAGCAACCCCAGAAATAGACCCAAGCCATTATGCTCAATTAATATTTGGCAAAGGAGGCAAGAGCATACAATGAAGTCAAGACAGTTTCTTCAATAAATGGTGTTGGGAAAATTGGACAGATACATGCAAAAAAATGAAACTAGATCAGCAACTTACATGATACACAAGAATAAACTCAAAATAAATAAAAGGCTTAAATAAAAGTTGTGAAACCATAAAAATCCTAGAAGAAACTATAGGCAGCAAAATCTCAGATATCTCTTGTACCAATATGTTTGCTGATACGTTTCCTAGGGCAGGGGTCCTCAACCTACGGCCCGCAGGCCACATGCAAATACAAATATTGTATTTGTTCCCGTTTTGTTTTTTTACTTCAAAATAAGATATGTGCAGTGTGCATGGGAATTTGTTCATAGTTTTTTTTTAAACTATAGTCCATCCCTCCAATGGTCTGAGGGACAGTGAACTGGCCCCCTGTTTAAAAAGTTTTAGGACCCCTGTCCTAGGGCAAGGGAAACAAAAGAGAAAATGAACAAATGGGACTACATCAAAATAAAAAGCTTCTGCACAGCAAAAGAAACCATCAACACAATGAAAAAGGAGCCCACTGTATGGGAGAACATATTTGCCAATGGTACATCTGATAAGGGGTTAATATCCAAAATATATAAGGAACTCATAAATTTAACAAAAGGAAGACAGAATCCAATTTAAAAATAGGCAGAGAATGATTTCTGAAGTAAATTGCTTTTGGTTTTGTCACTGAGGAAGTGAAAGGAAAACCAATTATAGTGATTAGACCCAGATAAGGTCAGGGCTCTTGGGGAATCGTGGAAATACTAGTCCCAGGCTCTCAGACTGCTAAATAAGGGAATATTTTTGGCTGACTGGAGCCAAGGAGGAGGAATACAGAGCAAGACTGCTCTGGAGATGTGACACCAGGTGTGTTGGGTGGAACCAACACTGACTGAGGAATCTCCAAGGCCCAGACTTCAACTCATTCTTCCTTTCAGATACACTGGTCTTTTCCTCTCTTTTCATCCTGTATCGGTTTCTCTAGCTTTGACATTTTTCTGCCCAATAATGTATTTTCCTACTTTATCCTCTTGCTGGGCTTGCTCACTCTCACTCCCATCTTAATCCCCATGTTTTAAAAAAGTGATCATCTGTTGAATTTAAGTGGAGTTTTTTCATGGTGTTTATATACTCTCATGTTTCTCTTATTTAATTTAAAATTAGTTATATGAACATTTTTAGGAGCTGTACCTAGTGAAAAAATACCTGACATGATATTAGAATTGTTTAGAATCCTTGACCTGTCATTTGATAGTAACAAACTTTTTGTTACTAATCTTTTCTTTTGTTAATCTTCACCCGAGGATATTTTTTCCATTGATTTTTCTAGAGTGAAAGGGAAAGGGAGAGACAGAGAGAAACATTGATGTGAGAGAGACACATGGTTTGGTTGCATCCTGACACGCCCCAACTGAGGCTGGGGATCAAGCCTGCAACCAAAGTACGAGGTGTGTACCCTTGACTGGAATGGAGCCGGTGACCCTTCAGTCTGCGGGCTGACACTGTAACCACTGAGCCAAACCGGCTAGGGCTAGGTTTTTTGTTGTTGTTTTTTTTAATATGGAATGTTTCATGATTTGGGTATCACCCTAGGGCAAGCTCCATACTAACCTTCTTTGTATTGTTCCAATTTTAGTATATGTGCTGCTGAAGCAAGCATGAGGTTAATTTTTTTTATTCTATAAAATAGGAGTATTATGAACTTTTAAATATTAAAGTAAATAAAACATACATATATATGTTATGAAAGAACATTAAATACATGTGCAAACTATATACAAACTATATACAAAGTTAGTATACTTTCATTTTCTCTCTCAAACTAAAGTTAAAAAATGTAAGCTATCTTATTTTTGTTATAACCCTTTAGTGTTTGCTTGTTTTATTTATTATTTTAGTTTGAGATTTAGTTGGTCCAGTTATTACAAATGAGAAAAAGACCCATGTTCTTGGATTACAGTATTATATTTCTATATATCTAGTTTTTGCACATTTCTCTGAGAGTAGCAATGCAGTAAGCTATTATCATCATTAATTAATATGTTAGCTTGAGTTAATTTATGAAATTAGCCCAAATAGCAATTGCATGCTGGGAGGAATATGACTCAAGGATGGTTATATTTTGAAAACTGAGTCAGGGTGAGATGTTGTCAGGTTCAGTGACCTGGCAAAACTTTGAGCAGCCACAGAATAGCCTACATTCAAAGTGCTGTCCAATAATTGGAGAGGTAGGTATAAAACTTAGTTCAGCATCGGGTTAGAAAACAAAACACTTATGCAACTTTTCCTTATTTTACTTGGTATACTGGAAATAAATCAATTTAAAGAGGACGTTTACTTAAACTTATTTGGGGATTAAAACACTTGCCTGAAAATTGACTTCTATTTATCAAGTGAAAAAAACTTTTACTCTCTGGAATTCTTGGGGAAAAGAAGTATTTCTGAATATTTGAATTTTACATGTAGCTAGAGATTAACTCTTCAAATGCAGAGGTAAATAGATTATTTTTGTAAATTACTTTATATTTATGAAATGATTATATTATTCCCCTCCACAATAGCATTCTATATATAATAATTTCTACTGATGAATCAAAATTATCATTAGGAAGATCTATCATTGTGATAGTAGTAGACAGGTCCTCCCTCGCCCCCCTGAACTTTAAGGCATAAATTGACCAAACAGTTCTTGACTTTGTTCATTCAACTAATGTGACACAATGCCTAGAGCCTAGTTATAAATGAGTATGTTATTCAGTAGATGAAGCTGTTCTTTGAAAGTCCATAGAACATATATACTTATAAATATTTTTTGGTTAAATGTATAAATGAAAAAGTTAAAATTCAGGACAGTTTAGTATTAAACATTCTACCAATTATGTACAGTGTTTTTAGGAAGGAGGCAGCATTACTAGCATTATTTACCTACTTACAGAAATATGCTATGTATCTCTTTGGACTGGAGACATGAATAATGAGACCAACTTTCTTTCTCAGTCCTAAAGTACCCATATAAACTAGTGACGGCTTAATAGAATTCCTCCAAACTTCAAAACTCAGTCCAATCACACAGAACCCCACCCTCCTCATCTCTTGCTTCATATGTAGCACTGGTACAGCCCCTTCTAAATTAAGAATATCTTAAATGATAGGACTGCATTTCCCACGTCTAATGCCATGTCTATTGGTTGGTTGAATGAATAGATAGAGGAATGAAAATGAGAGATAGAAGCAAAAGTAAGGGAATTGGACCAAAGAAAGATGTCCTGAGGCATAATAATAAGCCACTTTTCTTAGTAAATTGTGTAGAAGACAAGAGTAATAATAGTATCATTTCAGTAAGTGAATAACCTTTCCTGAGGCTCCTTTCAAGAACACAAGTCATTTGACTAGAATTTCTGGTATGTTTTTATAATAGGAAGGAAAAATTATTACTTTAAGAATGGGCTGCAGCTTTTGCTAGATAACCTAAAAGAATGGAACATTCCTTACAGAGAAAAAAAAGTGAACTTTTGTTTAGAAGCCACCTAGATGGACTTTTTGTTAGTTGTGAAAGGTGGGGTGTCTAGGCAATGTTTGGACAGGAAAGACTGAATGGAAAGAGCTTAGATTCCCTTTGCAGAGTAAAGTAACAGAAATTTGATAAATGCCCTCTCTTGAGCTAAGTTTGATAGGAATAGGACATAGAAGAGATTTAGAAGGGTTTGGAGTGAGGGAGAGAGAAAGCTCTTAGAATTATGACCGAGGAAGGGTCTGAAGGAACAAGATGATCAGGAATGCTAAGGAATCTACACTAATAAAAGGCAAACATGCAAATTGACCGTACCTTCGCTACACTTTAAGCCACACCCACCAGCCAATCAGAGCGACTATATGCAAATTAACCCAACCAAGATGGTGGCCGGCAGCCACAGAGCTGGAGCAAGCAGGAGGCTTGGTTGCCCAATGATGGAGGAAGCCAAGCTTCCCGCCTGCTGCGGCCAGCTCTGAGCTCCACTCAAAGCAACAAAGTTTCAATTATAGAAGGCTAATAAACCCCAGATACCTGCTTTCAGCTGACTGTGGCCACGGAGCTGGAGTGAGCAGAAGGCTTGGTTGCTCCAGTGATGGAGGAAGCCAAGCTTCCTGCCTGCCGCGGCCTGCTCTGAGCTCCACTGAAGGCAACAAAGTTTCAATTATAGAAGGTAAATAAATCCAAAATAAAAAAAGGAAAAGAAAAAAAGGAGAGGCTGG
>NW_006289082.1:1611196-1621803 GCF_000327345.1 Myotis davidii
GGAGAAGAGAGAAGGGGGCAGTTAGGCAGTTGGGGGAATCAGGCTGACAGGGGAGAGCAGTTAGGCATTTAGGGGGATCAGGTTGGCATAGGAGAGCAGTTAGAGGTATCAAGCCAGCAGGGAAGAGCATGTAGAGGTGATCAGGCCGGCAGGGAAACAGTTAGGGGTGAATCAGGCAGGCAGGCAGGTGAGTGGTTAGGAGCCAGTGGTTCTGGATTGTGAGAGGGTCCCAGACTGCGAGAGGGCACAGGCCGGGCTGAGGGACCCCCCCACCCCCACCCCCGAGTGCACAAATTTTTGTGCACCAGGCCTCTAGTCTTTAATAATAGTGCTTTGTAGGATTCAACTTTTTTTTAATATTGTTGACACTGTTACAGATGTCCCCCATCCCACCCCATGTTTGCCCCACCCTACCCAACTCCTATCCCACCCCAGGCCTTTACCGCAGTATTGTCTGTGACCATGGGCCATGCACATATGTATGTATATAAGTTATTTGGTTAATCTCCTCTAGTCCTGTGCCCTCTACTCTGAGATCTGTCAGTCTGTTCCATGCCTCCATGCCTCTAGACCTGTCAGTTTATTTTGTTCATTGGATTCCAGTATGTAGGAATTCAATTTGAAGTTGTTTCTGCACTGTGCTATAATTATCCTTTGTTACCCAGCTTAAACCTTTGATAAAAGAACTATTAAGTATATGTTGATTTAAGGAGAAGGGGCGTTTTTGTATACTTGGGATAAACAGGGTGTTGAGAAAATAATGAGTTACAGGAGGCAAGACAAGGAACAGGGTTGAGGATGTAGGAGTAGGGATTTGCCATAAATTTTTATTTAAGCTTTAAAATTCCTGGCAAAAGAACCACTTCAGCATATTGTTAATGAGGTTTAAAAAAAAAGTTGTGGCTGAGATTTCAAGGCTTCTGATTTTGTGGGCTCAGGATCAAACTCAGAGCTGTGTTTGGGCACTGTTCAAGACACAGTTTTAAACTCTTTGATGTTTTGAAACACAATGTGATAAGAGATCAAAGGATGGAAAATTTATTGCATCTAAGAGTTGATGCATTCATTTTAAAGGCAGGTGTGCCTTGCAAAGCTAGGGTGATACAAAGTCAATTGTTCAGGTTGAATTAGAAAGCAGCTCAAAGAAGAAGAAAACTTTCTACAGTGATAATTTAATTTCTAGTGATTATTTCTTGCTACATTAAAAAAATCAGCAAAATAAGAATTCCAGAATAAGCTTCTTAATAAGCCATTTTATGGTACTAAGTTTGTGAAAATTTCCATTCCCTAAAGATCTTTTTATGTTGCCTGGCCCTGACAGAAGTGCTCCTTAACCTTTGGTTTTATTAATATAAAAATGAGAAATCATAAAGTCTTAAGATTTGACAGTATTTCATGCATTTAACAATTTGAAATGCTTACTATATGTGTAGGGCATTGATTTTATTTTGTTGTTTATATATTTTTCCACCCTGTCATTAGACAGATTCAGTTCAAGAATTTATAATCTCAGGTGGGGAAATACTTATATCATATTAAATAGAATGTTATGTTATTGTTACTCTACTATCCTTTTAAAACTAATGAATATAAACTTTAGAAGTATCATGTCCTTAAACAGAAGCATAACCTGTTAATTGTTTGCATGCCCCCTGTAAAAATTAAGACAATGACCATTGTAGTTTGACCTTCCCATACTTTTTAAGGAGGGTAACCTACCCTAAAGATAAAGCTTGCTCAAGCTCTCTGCTTTCTGGGAAAAGCTCTCTCCCCAGCCCACATGGTGATAGTGGAAGCAACCATTTTGTGCAACATAACACCCTGCCCAACACACAGCTGACTAGACTAGCAGTGGACAGCAGACCAAAGTAGGGCAAAGTATTTCTGCAAGATTCTGAAACTGGAACTGAGACACAGAACCCTGTCTGTAACCAGGAGGTAAAGACGTTACAGTCTCTTCATCAATGGCCAGGTGTCCTGCCATATAAACTAAAGAAGTAGAGAAACCAGTCTACATAAAAGACAGAAAAATGAAAAAAAAAATAGGCAGAGAAATGGTGGGGGCAGGGGCTCCCTGTTGGAATTCATGTAATACATAAGTTTAACTTAACTTAAAAAAATTTGAGAGCAGCTAATTCTGAGCTAGCCTGTGCTTGAGTTCTCTGAAACTTTCCCAGTATCTAGAAATTAGCTTTGTAATCAGCTTCTTCACCTACCCCAGCCTCTGGCAACCAGTTATCTATCTTCTGTTCCTGTATTTTTGCCTTTGCAAATGTGTAAATGGAACTATACAGAATGTACCCTTTTGCGTCTGTCTTCCTTCACTTAGTGTAATGCATTTGCCATGTTGTTGCTGTGTATAATGTGTTTGTCACTCTTTATTGCTGAGTAGTATATCCCTTTACGTGGATGCACTACAGATCATTTATCCATTCCCCAGTTGAAGGATATTTGGAGAATTTTAATTTTTTGGCATTTATAAGTAAAACCTATAACCATTTACATGCATTTTTATGTGAATGTAAGTTTTCATTTCATTTGGATAAATACCTAGGTGTAGGATTGTTGGGTAGTGTCGGATTTTTTTTGTTTTGTTTTGGCTTTGTTTTTGTTTTTTAAATTTTAGCCATTCTAGTAAGTTTTAGTGTTATATCATTGACACTTTAATTTTTATTCCTGTAGTGACTGATATGATTCCATATGATTCTTTTCCAGTGTTTACTTGCCACCATATCTCCTCCTTTGTGAAGTATCTATTCAGAGCTTTTGCCCTCCTTTTATTTGGTTGTTGAATTTTGAGAATTCTTTATATAGTCTGTATAAAAGTCAGTGGCAGCAATTTGTTGTTGTTGTTGTTGTTAATCGTTACCTGAGGATATTTTTTTCCATTGATTTTTGGTTGCCTCCCACACTCATCCAGACGGTGGCTGGGGAACAAACCTGCAACCCAGGAATTGAACCCACGACCCTTCTAACCACTGAACCACGTGGACCATGGCAATGGCAGCAATTTTAAAGTGGATGTTTTTTCCTCCAAATTCTATCCTCTTTTGGTCTCTCATTTGCCTTTTCTCACTTCTGTTATCAATCAGTGAGGGAAGGTTCTTTATCAGCAGTTATTTTTAATTGCTATTCAGTACTTTTTTCTTCCCTCTTTTTATCATTTTTTATTTGATTCCAGTAGATACTCCCATATATACCATTCATTCAGCAAATAAGCATTGAGCTCTCATGTCAGGGCTGACCATTTTTGAATTTGCCAGCTAACACAAGTGCTTCTTCAGCTTTGATATCTAATCAGTTACATTATATGTAATCTTAGAATTACTGGCTAATTTCAGACAAATTTGTTCATTTCTAAATGTTGCAGAAGACTGTTTTTGAAATAGTTAAGGTTTTATTCCAATTATATATAGTATGCTTAGTGGGTATCCACAATGGTTGCACTTAATGTAGAGACCATCATTCATCTGTACCTGTTTAAATTTTCTGTAATGCTTTCCATTCTGGTCATTTCCTCTGTTTGGAGAAGCTGTTCCTTGTAGCAGAACTTGTGTTTGTTATTCACAGGGGTTTTCTTTGACTTTGCACGTATTTGCTAATGAAGTAGAAGAATGTTTTCTTCTCTGTAAAAGTTGGATAGAGTTCTATGGAGCATCATTTCTACTGCTCACTGGAATGCTGTATGGAAATGTTCTTGTGGCATTTTACTGGGAAGTATGAAAAACATGCTTTCATGACATTTCAAAGAAGATTAATATTCTGCAGTATTACTGTGGAGTCTAGAAAGACTTGAACAAACCAGATTATTTCTTTCATTTACTAGTATAATTACCGATATAGCTCTTTTACACAATAAATATATTCTTTAACGTCTGTATAAATGAAATTTATGTAGTATGAACCTTTATTTTAGTATTTTAAAATCGTGAGAATAACTGATTCTAAAGTATCCTTTTAAATTGAAGACTCACCTCCTAATTTTTCTATTAAAATTTGGATTTTGTATAGTGCTTTTTCATAAAAGAAGATATAATTTGCTTTCTTGTGTACCTGTCTCACTTCCTTTAAACCCTTCTTCCTTCCTCCATGGCTTTCCTTCCTTCCTTCTTCTTTACTCTCTCCTCTTTCTTCTTCCCTCTCTTTTTTTTCTTTTTTTTTTGGAGAGGGGTGCAATGGGGTACCAAATTACTTTATTTGAAGGAATGCTACAAATGGAAGAATGTAAGTGGATGATTTTTACAACTTACAGAAAAAGTGAAGGTAAGCAGTACCTCCAACATGCAGGTACTGCTTTGGTGACCAGGGAAGTCACCACTGTGACTGTGGGGAGCCAGTCTAAGGCTTAACTCTCATCACTATATCCCTGGGTGTGCTTGTCAAAGAGATACCTTGCTGTGCCAGATTCAGGGACCCTCATCTTTCATAAGTTAGTTATTCCACCTCTCTTTGTTTTTCTCTATGAAGTGACGTGAAAGCAATGGATAGTCATAGGTATTTCTTATATTTAATCATTGTCAACATTTTGATGTTCTGCTTTATTTTTGCCAGTTAGATATACTATAATTTATTTAAACATGCCTAATTCTGGATATATTGCTTGCTTCCAACTCTTTATTATCATCACTACGATAAAGATCTCTGTGCCTGTAATTTTTTTGCTGTACTTAAGGGTGTTATTTAGGACTTTTTTCTCAGGCTAGATTTCCCAATGTGGGATTCTGGGACATCACAGGTATTATTACATTGCTTTACTTCCTCACCAACAATGGATGATTGAAATCATTGAATATTACCATTTAAAAAATTACTGGATCGATTTATATTTTCCACCTGCAATGTACAAGGATTCCCTTTTCTCCACATCTTTTTCAGCACTTGTTATTTCTTATTTTATTGATGATAAGCCAGCCATTCTACAAGTGTAAGGTAGAATCTCATTATGATTTTGATTTTGCATTTCCCTTATAACTAATGATGTAGAGCATGTTTTCATCTGTATGTTTTCCTTGGGAAAGTGTCTATTTAGATATTCTGTGCATTTTTAAATTGGATCGTTTGATATTTTTTTTGTTATTAAGTTGTGAATTCCTTATATATTTTGGATATTATTAGCCCCTTATCAGAGGTGTCATTTCCAAATATCTTCTCCACTCAGTTACTGCCTTTTTGCTTTGTTGATGATTTCTTTTGCGTACAAAAGCTTTACTCAAAAAATTGAAAACACCTACTTACAAAGATATATGTACCCCTGTGTTCATTACAGCATTATTTTCAATAGCTGAAACAAGGAAACAACCTACTTGTTTTTCTACTGATGATTGGATAAAGAAGATGGAATACTACTCAGCCATAAAAATGACAAAATGTTACCATTGGGGCAACATGGATGTGTCTTGAGATTATCATGCTAAAAGTGAAATAAATCAGATAGAAAAAGACAAGAACCATATGATTTTACTGATATGTGGAATCTAAATATATAAAAGCCTAAATGACTGTTATGACTGAATGACCAGAATGAACAGTCGACCAGTTGCTATGACGCACATTGACCACCAGGGGGCAGACGCTCAACGCAAGAGTTGCCCCTGGTTGTCAGTGCCGACCCACAGAAGCCAGGCTCATGGCTCGTCAGTGTAGCTGAGGTGGTGGGAGCCTCTTCTGACTCCGTGGCAGCACTACCAAGTGGCAGGCACAGCTGGCCAGGATGAATACGAGCAGTGTGATGCCCGACCCCAGCTTAGGCTCTTCCCTGGCCGCCTGCCGATTTAGGCCTGATCCATCCCCCAAGGGATCCCAGATTGCAAGAGGGCGATGCACTGGCCCTCTAGTATAAAATAAAAAACAACAAACAAACAAACAAAAACTAAACTCATAGATACAGACAACAGAATTGTGGTTATCAGAGGGGAAGGTGAATTGAGGGAGGATGAAGAGGGTAAAGGGGTTGACGGAAGGAAGTAGACTTCATGTGGTGAGCCACAATATTGTATTATAATGTTGCACATCTAAAATTTATGTAATGATATTAGCCAGTGTTACATCCTCCCCCACAAACAAATGTAATGTTTAAAAAATTACTGGGACTCTGAGCCAAATGACAACGTAGGAGGCTCCTGAATTTCCCTACTCCTGAGGAAGCAGAGAATGTACAGTTACATATGGAGGAAATCCCTCTGAGAGAAGTTTAGAAACTAGGTGAGTGACTCCTACTTGTTAGGTGACTGAGAAAATATCTACATCAAAATGGGTAGGAAATGCTGAGACACACTCTCACCATAAACCTCAGCCCTGGCACGTCACCATACAATTGGGGAGGAAGCCTCAACTCCTAGGTTCTCCCTAAGAAGGAAAGGGTTTGAACCACATATCTAGTCCCCCAACTTTCCAAGCTGCCAACTAAGAAAGAGGCACCCAAATTACCTACCTGTGAATCTAGTTGCTGGCTGGGATTCTCCCAGGAGCCCAAATGAGGCAGTGGGTACTTCCCCTGCTTTCTATTTTCAGCTTGGTCCAACAAGAAAACCAAGTTGCCAGTATCTTATTGGAAAGAGTTTGAACACACATCTAGTGTCCCAACTTTTATGGCTGCCACTCGAAGGACAGACCCCCAAATAAGCTAGGCCTGATAGATAATGGAGCTTGCATTCATGAGTCTCACAGGACTATAGTAAACAAGGAAGCACTTTTTAAATGGGCATAGGAACATCCCTCATGGTTATACACCCAGGCTCAGTGCAAAAGAAATAGGCCCAGTTTCTCTGTGGAAGGGATTTGAGTGCATCCTTTCCCAGCTGCTGTCCAAGGATTCAACTTTTAATCAGTTTGCAATCAAAATACTGTCTGCAATTCTCCCCTTTGGGACACTGACAAGTCTTGACATACCCTTAACTACTGGGAGCCACTAAGAACAAAGATGATGGGTTAGACAGATACAGATGTTTGACAGGCACAAGGAACTTAGGACAGGCTGATTGACAGGATTCATCTCTTACATGAGATCATTCTGTCCAGAGTAGGAGAGATGGCTGTTTTACCTAATGTGTGGAAACCAACAGAGAATTAAGGAAAAATGAAGAAACAAAGGGAAATGTTAGAAACAAAATAAGATAAGTCTCTAAAAACCAAGCTTAATGAAATAGAGATCAGTGATTTGCTTAATAGAGAGTTCAAAATAATAGTCATAAAAATGCTCACTAGGTCAGGAGAGCAATTCATGAACAAAGTGAGAATAACAGAGAGATAGAAAATATTTAAAAATGCAGAAATCACAGAGCTAAAGAATACAATAACTGTACTGAAAATTCAACAGAGGGCTTCTACAACACACTAGATAAAATGGAAGTAAGGATCAATAAACTTGAAAACATGATAGGGCAATTCATGGACCAGAGAAACAGAAAGAATTTTAAAAAGAGTGAAAATAGGTTAAGAGACTTAAAGAACATCATTATGTGGACTGATATATGCATTGTAGGGGTCCCTAATGGAAAAGAGAAAGAAAGGGGAAGAAAGCTTTTTGAAGTAAATAATGACTGAAAACTTTTTTAACCTGGGGAAAGAAACAAACATGCAGGTTCAAGAAGCACAAATTTTTACAAATAAGATGGATCCAAAGAGATTTACACCAAGACACATTATAATGATATTATCAAAGAGATAATGTACACAAAGAGAAAATCTTTAAAGCAGGAAGAAAAAAGTAACTTGTTACGTGCAAAGAAAGCCCCCATAACATTTTGGCCAAAAGGGAGAGGGATGACATACTCAAAGTGCTGAAAGAAAAGAACTTCATATAAAATACTATACCTGGCAAAGTTGTTGTTCAGAACAAAATGAAAGATAAATTATTTCCTAAACAAACAAAAGCTGAAGGTGTCTATCACCACTAAAGTGGCCTTATAAGAAATGTTAAAGGCAGTTCTTCAGGCTGAAATGAAAGGATGCTAATTAGTAACAAAACATGAAAGTGTAAAACTTAATGGTAAAGGTAACTTATACTTAAAGAGAATAATACTATAAAGGTGGTGGTGAAATTACTTATAATTCTGGTATAAAGTTTTAAGGCAAAAGTATTAAAAAATAACTACAATTACAATAGTTTGTTAATGAATACATAATTTAAAAAGATGTGAAGTGACATAACATAAAATGTTGGACAGGGGTATGTAAAATGTAAAGGTTTGTATGTATTCAAACTTAAGTTGTTATCAGCTTAAATTACACTATTATAAATATAACATTTTTTGTAATCTGCATGGTAATCACAAAGCAAAAAACCCATTGTAGAAAAAGAGAATGACAAAGGAGTTGAAGCATAGCACTATAAAAATAATTAAATCACAAGGGAAGAGAGGAAGAAAGAAACTACAAAACAGCTAGAAAATAAATAAGAAAATGGCAGTAATAATTCCATACCTTTCAGTAATTACTTTAAATATAAATGGACTAACTTCTTCAATCAAAAGACACAGAGGGGTTGAATGGATAACAAAACAAGATCTAATTATATTCTACTTAGAAGAGAATCACTTCAGCTTTAAGGATATACATGGACTGAATGTGAAGGGATGGAGAAAAAATATTCCATGCAAATGAATTCTAAAAGAATGTAGGAGTATAACAGATAACATTGACATTAAGCCAAAAACTGTAACAAGAGACAAAGAAGGTCTTTATATAATAATAATACAGTTATGTGCTTTATAACTATGTTTCAGTCAACGATGGACTGCATATGAGATGGTGGTCCCATAATATTATCATGGAGCTGAAAAATTCCTGTCTCCTAGTGACATGGTAGCTGTCATACTGTTATAGTGCAATGCATTACTTATATGTTTATGATGATGGTGGTGTAAACAAATCTACTGCACTGCCTCTTGCATAAAAGTATCCTATCTCATACAGAGGGAATATGCTAATTGACCCTCACGCTGTCACAAAGATGGTGGCATCCACAGCCAATAAGGAGGGAATATGCTAATTGACTGTCCCTCCCTCAAATATGGTGGCGCCCACAGCCAGTAAGGAGGGAATATGCTAATTGACTGCCCCACCCTCAAAGATGGCAGTGCCCACAGCCAATAAGGAGGGAATATGCTAATTGACTGACATGCCTCAAAGATGGCGGCACCCACAGCCACAAGATGCCGGCACCCAGTCCCCTCACCCTTGCCAGGGTGGCAGGCATGTGGCAAGGCTAGGCCCACCCCCAGGCAGGCCTGGCCACTCCATGTGCCTGCCTCTGGAGACCCCCAGTCCCCTCAGCCCCCCAGCTGCTCAGTGCCAGCCTGAGGCACAGGCAAGCCTCAGATGGTGGCTGCCCAGCCACCCAGGGCCGCCTGAGGCTCAGGTAACCAGGGCCGGCTGAGGCTTGCACTGCCGGCAGTGGCAGCAGCAGAGGTGTGATGGGGACGTTGCTTTCCCCTGATCACCAGGTTGCCTCCTGCCCCTGAGGGCTCCTGGACTGTGAGAGGGGGCAGGCTTGGCTGAGGGATTCCACCCCCTCACCCTGCTCCAGTGCATGAATTTTCATGGACCGGGCCTCTAGTAGCACATATAATTACAGTAGTAGATTATACCATCTAGGTTTATGTAAGTACACTCTCTGATGTTTGCACAATGATGAAATCACCAAATGATGCATTTCTCAGACCATATGCCCATTGTTAAGCACCACACATGAATGAAATGGGAACAGTTATTCAAGTTGCTATAACAATCCTATATAATAAAAGGCCAATGGCTGTAACTACCAAAACGACCAAATGAACGGTCACCAGAAAGTGCATGGAGCACCTCTCAGTCCCTTCCCTGTGGCCCACAGGCTCCTACCACAGCAAGGCTGGCGGCCAGTGGGCAGGCGAGTGTGCATGGCGAGGCGGGCACAGCGAGGTCATTACACCTCTGGCCCGAGGGCGGGGCCTCTGGCCTGGGGTCTGGCCTCTCTGCTATAGCCCCGCAGCCAAGCCAGAGGTGTAATGACCTCGCTGCCACCACAGCGGCTGTGGATCAGGCCTGGAGAGAGGCCCGGAGAGAGTGGCAGGGCCTGATCCTCAGCTGCCGTGGAGGCTGCGGATCAGGCCCAGAGATAGGCCTGGAGAGAGAGACAGCTGTCAGCAGGGCTGTTCTGGATTTTCCAGAAGAGCCAGTGGCTGCCTAGGAAGTGGAGCTTTTGACGCTGACAGGCATAGAAACCGACCAATCAGAACCTAGTCTGCCGGAACTGCGAAGGCAGAACCTAAGGTGGGGCTGAGGAGGGGTTTTAAGGGCAACAGCTGTTTAGTGTAAGGTATAAGAAAGTGGTTCAATTTATTAATAACGGGTTTAACAGTATAGTGCATATGGCTGGCTATCAGTCCAGATATAGGGGTTGTGTATTTTTGTCTGCCAAAAGCATCTCCTCCTGCTCTAAAAGGCTTTTCCTCCAATTTAAGCAATCCTATCCTATATAATCTATCTATACTAATAAAAGGGTAATATGCTAATTAGACCTGGTTGACTGGCCATTTTCTGGACATCCGACTTCCTTCTGGACAAAGCCATGGTGGTGGGAGCTGAGGTAGAGGCAGTTAGGGGGGATCAGGCTGGCAGGGGAGTGG
>NW_006289082.1:1622750-1624829 GCF_000327345.1 Myotis davidii
AAACAGCTAGCATCCCCTCACCCAGGCTGGCCAGGCACCCCAGGGGGGACCCCCACCCTGATCCAGGACACCTTTCAGGGCAAACCAGCTGGCACCCACCCTTGCACCAGGCCTCTACCCTATATAGTAAAAGGGTAATATGCCTCCCAGCACCAGGATCAGCAGAGCCGAGAGGCCTCCCGTCACTGGGATCAGCGTGACAGGGGGCCGCGCCCAAACTCCCTGATCGCCTTGCAGCTCTGTGTGTGACAGTGGGTGGGGCCACACCCTCCCTATCCGCCCTGCTCTGTGCGTGACAGGGGAAGGCGCCCCAACCCCCTGATCAGCCCTGCTCTGTGCCTGACGGGGTGGCGCCCCAACTCCGAATCGGGATTGGGCCTGCCCTCTGCCACCTGGGAGCAGGCCTAAGCCAGCAGATCATTATCTCCTGAGGGGTCCCAGACTGCGAGAGGGCACAGGCCGGGCTGAGGGACCCCTCTCCCCCCGAGTGCACAAATTTTCGTGCATCGGGCCTCTAGTCTATACTAATAAAAGGGTAATATGCTAATTAGACCAGGTCGACTGGCCATCTTCTGGACATCCAACTTCCTTCTGGACAAAGCCATGGTGGTGGGAGCCGAGGCAGAGGCAGTTAGGGGCGAGATCAGGTCGGCAGGGGAGGGCAGTTGGGGGTGAACTGGCCTGTAGGGGAGGTCATTTGGGGGCATTAGGCAGGCAGGCAGGTAAGTGTTTAGGAGCCAGTGGTCCTGCATTGCGAGAGGGATGTCCAAGGGGTCCCAGATTGGAGAGGATGCAGGCCAGGCTGAGGGACACCCCACTCCCGCTCCCCCTGTGCACAAATTTCGTGCTCTAGGCCTCTAGTTATAAATATTCAGTCAACATTGAAGCACCTAAATATATAAAGCAAGTATTAACACATTTGAAGGGGGAAATAGGCAACAATGAAATAATCCTAGGGGACTTTAATATCTCACTTTTTCTTTTTTAAGCAAAAAAATGGGCAACACACCTAAGTAGATACTTTTCGAAAGGAGACATACAGAAAGCCAAGAGATATGAAAACATGCTCAAAGTCACTAATATCCCACTTTCGACAATGGCTAGATGATCCAGACAGAAAATTAGTACGAAAACATTGGACTTACACTTCATGTTAGATCAGATGGATCTAACAAACATAGAATACTCCATCCAACAGCAGCAGAATGCACATTCTTCTCAAGTGCACACAGAAAGTTCTCCAGGATAGGTCATATGTTTGGCCACAAAACAAGTCTTAATAAATTTAAGATGATTGAAATCATATCAAGCATCTTTTCTAACCACAATGGTATGAACTAGAAATCAATTACAAGAGATAAACTGGAAAATTTTCAAATATGTAGAGATTAAACCTTACGCTCCTAAACAAATAATTAGCCAAGAAGAAATCAAGAGTAATAGAAAATGTGAGACAAATGAAAATGGAAACACAACTTACCAAATTTATGAGATGCAGTAAAAACACTTCTAAGAGGGCAGTTTATAGCAAGAAATGTCCACATTAAGAAAAATATCTAAAATAACCTAACTTCACACCTCAAAGAACTAGAGAAAGAACAAATTAAGCTCAATGTTATTAGAAGGAAGGAACAAAGATCAACAGAAACAAATAAAATAGAAACTAGAAAGATAAAAGATCAATGAAACTAAGCTGGTTTTTTGAAAACATAAAATTAACAAACCTTTAACTAGACCGAGGAAAAAAGAGAAAACTCAAATGTAATAAAAAATGAAAGTGGAGACATGACAGCTATGATACAGAAATACTAAGGATCATAAGAAACTCCTATGAACAATTGTACACCAACAAATTGGACATCTGAGAAGTGAGTACATTTCTAGAAACATACAAGCTACCAAGATTGAATTATGAAGAAATAGAAAATCTGAACAGACCAACAACAAGCAAGGATATTGAATCAAAAATCAAAACACTTCCCAACACAGAAAAGCACAGGACCAGATGGTTTTACAGGTTAATTTTACCAAACGTTTTTTAAAATATGTTTTTATTTATTTTTGGAGAGAGGACAAAAA
>NW_006289082.1:1624863-1632338 GCF_000327345.1 Myotis davidii
TATTGGCTGCCTATTAGGGATTTAGCCCACAACCCAGGCCTGTTTCTGAACAGGAATTGAACCAGTAACTTCTTGGTACATGGGACAACACTCAACCATGTTACACTGGCCCGGGCTTTACCAAACATTTAAAGAAGAATTAATGCTACTCCTTCTCAAACTCTTCTAAAAACAGAAGAAGGAACATTTCCAAACTATTTTTATGAGGCTAGTATTACTCTGATACCAAAGCCAGATAAAGACACTGTAAGAACAGAAAATTATAGGCCAAATTTCTGTTTTTTTCTTTTTCTTTTTTTAATCCTCATCTGAAGATATTTTTTCCACTAGAGGCCTGGTGCACGAATTCATGCATGGGTGGGGTTCCTTGGCCTGGACAGCGATTGGAGCTGATTGGGGCTGTCTTGCTCAGTCCCGATAGGAGCTGATCAGGGCTGGCTGGCGGGGGTAGGGGGCAGCTCCTGCGTTGAGTGTCTGCCCCCTGGTGGTCAGTACACATCACAGTGATCGGTCAATTGGTCTACAGGTCATAATGGTCTCTTAGGTTTATATATATAGATTGATTTTCAGACAGAGTGTAAAGGAAGAAGGAGTGGAGGAGAAAGAGAGAGAGAGAGAGAGAGAATCATTGATGTGAGAGGGACACACCTATTGGTTGCCCCTGCATATGCACTGACTGGGGCCTGGGATCAAATCTTTAAGATCAGATACAAGACAAGGATGCCCATTCTTCATTCTTGCCACTTGTATTCATCTGAAAGTCCTAGTCAGAGCAGTTAGTAAATGAAGAAGAAAGAAGTCTCTATTTGTAGATGACATGATATTATATACAGAAAACTCTAAAGACTGCACCAAAAGATTGCTAGAACTTATAAACAAATTTAGGAAAGTTGGAGGTATAAAATCAATATATAGAAATCTGTTGCACTAACAAAAAATTATCAGAAAAAATTGGATACAGTCCCATTTTTAATAACACCAAGAAGAAATATTTAGGAGTAAATTAACTATGGAAGTGAAAGATCTATACACTGAAAACTATCAAACATTAATGAAAAATTGAAGAAAATACAAATAAGTGGAAAATATTTTGTGTTCATGGATTGGAAGAATTAATAATGTTAAAAGATCAATATTACTCAGAGTTCTACAGATTCAATGCAATTCTTATCAAAATTTTTCACAGAAATAGAGACAAAATCCTAAAATTCATATGGAACCACAAATGATTCCAAACAGCCAACGCAATCTTGAAAAAAAAAAAAAAGCTGGACACATCACACTTCCTGATTTCTAACTATATTACAAAGCTATAGTAGTGTGGTACAGGTCAAAATAGATACATAGATCACTACAACAGAATATAAACACAGAAATAAACCCATGCATATATGATCAATTAATTTTCAACAAAGGAGCCAAAAATATACAGTGGGAAAGAATAGTGGTGTAGGGGAAACTGGATATCGATATCTACATGCTAAAGAATTAAAATGGACTCCTATTTTGCACTGTACACAAAAATCAACTCAGATTGGATTAAGACTTGTATATATGACCTGAAACCATAAAAGTCCTAGAAGAAAACATAGGGAATAAGCTCCTACTCTTTTTTTTTAAAGCAACTTTTTTTTAATATATCTTATTAATTTTTTACAGAGAGGAAGGGAGAGAGATAGAGAGTTAGAAACATCGATGAGAGAGAAACATCGATTAGCTGCATCCTGCACACCTCCCACTGGGGATGTGCCCACAACCAAGGTACATGCCCTTGACCGGGATCGAACCTGGGCACCTTCAGTCCGCAGGCCGATGCTCTATCCACTGGGCCAAACCGGTTTTGGCTAAGCTCCTACTCTTGAGAATACTTATAGCTCAAGGGAATCTAAAGGGGAGGGTGCCTTCTTTTCCAGTGTTGGTATTACTGGGTTCAACTCCCATCTTGATTCTACCCTGCCCCTTAGTCATCATAGAAATGCAAATCAAAACCACAATGAGATGCAACCTCACACCTATAAGGATTCTATTATCATAAAGAAAAGACGTAACAAATGCTGGGAGGATGTGGAGAAATGGGAACTCTTGTATACTATTAACTTTATTAAAAATTGGCTCAGCCTGGCTGGCGTGGCTCAGTGGTTGAGCCAGGACCTATGAACCAGAAGCTCACAGTTTGATTCTGGGGTCGGGGCACAAGCCTGGGTTGCAGGCTCAATCCCCAGTGTGGGGTGAGAAGAAGGCAGCCGATCAATGATTCTCTCTCATCATTGATGTTTCTATATTTCTCTTCCTTATCCCTTCCTCTCTGAAATCAATGAAAAAATATTTTAAAAATATTGGCTCAATGGATCACAGATGTAAATGTAAAACATAAAACTATAACACTTTTTTAAAAATCAAGGAAAAACTTCAGGATATAGAGTTAGGCAAAGAATTATTGAACTTGACACTAAAAGTATAATCTATAAAACAAAAATTGATAAATTAGATTCTATCAAAATTCAGAACGTTTCCTCTGCAAAAGATCCTGTTAATAGGATAAAAAGTCAAGCTACAGATTGGGAAAAAATACTTTAAACCACATATGTGACAAAAAACTAAAATCAAGAATATGTTAAAAACCCTCAAAACTTAATAGTGTAAAAAAAGCCCAAACAATCCAATTAGAAATGGGCAAAAGATATAAAGAGACATTTCACCAAAGAGGAATATGTGCAGGTAGCTATACATGCTGTTCCCTAGCCATCACAGAAATGCAAGTGGAGACCAACATGAGAAATTACTACATACTTAAAATAAAAATTAATGACAATGCAAAATGCTGGTAAGGATGCATAAAAACTACATTGCTGATGGAAATTAAAATGGTATTACCAATCTGGAAAACAATTTTGTCAATTTCTTAAAAAACTAAACATGCAACTGCCATAGAAGCAATTACACTCCTGGTATTTATTACAGAGAAATGAAACCTGGTTATGAATGTTCACAGCAACTTTGTTTTTGTTTTGCCATTGATTTGTAGAGAGAGTGGAAGGGAGTGAGGGGGAGAGAGAGAGAGAAAAACATCATGTGAGAGAGACACATCCATGGGTTGCTTCCTGCATATGCCCTGAAGAATTTGGTTATGTCTATAGACTACTATTTTATAACTACTATTTTATATTCCCCATGTGCCACTTCATTTACTGCTGTGAGAAATCGACTTCTAATTGTCCAAATTTTCCACAGTGCAAACCCTGTGGAAAGGAGCTACATCTACTAGTATTTTGTAGGCTCTATGTTGAATGTTTGCGAGCACAACTGACTAAAGAGTAAATTAATGGTTTCACATTATGAAGGACAGTGCTATTTGTATGTGTGTGTATATAAACAGCCTTTGAGATATAATTCACATGTCATATAGTTGACCCATTTCAAGTATACGATACAGTGATTGGTTGTTTCTTTAACAGGGCAAAAAGGATGTGACCCAGATATTTAACAACATCCTGAGAAGACAGATAGGTACTCGATGTCCTACTGTGGAGTACATTAGTGCTCATCCTCATATCCTGTTTATGCTCCTCAAAGGGTAAGTACATGGTTTCCTTCAAAGTAGGTTTGAGTTTAGAATAGTTGTTAAAAGTAGAACTTATATGTATAGCCCATGGACAGATAATAGTGCGGGGAAGGCCTGGGGAGGAGGGGGGAGGGGGGAGACAGCCAACAGGGGGAAAGGGGGACATCTGTAATACTTTCATCAATAAAGATAAAATTTTTAAAAAGTATATAGCATTAACCTCATTTTGAGATATGATGGGTTCTCTTTTGTAATAACAGTAAAGGTATTTGCCATCCTTAAGGTCAGCCTTCCAAATCAGCATCACCATAATTACTTAGACCACAACAAAATCCTTTCTTTACTTCTTTATATTCCTTTTTTCAATATTAAATTTATTGGGTGATATTGGTTAATAAAATTATATAAGTTTCAAGTGTACTATTCTATATTACATCATTTGTATGTTACATTCTATGTTTACCACCCAAAGTCAAAACTCTTCCTGTCACCATATTTTGACCCCCATACCTTTACTACCTCCCTCCTCCCCACCTTTCCCCTCTGGTAACCACCATACTATTATCTGACTATGAGTTTTTGTATACTTGTCTTATTTGTTCATTTGTTGTTTTCAGTTTTCTATCCTACATGAGTGAAATCATATGATTCTTGACTTTTTCCATCTGACATATTTTGCTTAGCATGATATTCTTAAGATCCAACTATATAGTTGCAAATGGCAGTATTCCATCTTTTCTTATGGCTGAATAATATTCCATAGTATATATACCATATCTTTATCCACTCCTCTATCGAAGAATATGTCAGTTGTTTCCATGTCTTGGTCACTGTGAATAATGCTGCAATGAACATGGAGGCACATATATCTTTACGAATAAATGTTTTCAAATTTTCAGGTAGATACCCAGGAGAGGGATTGCTGGGTCACATGGTAACTCTAGTCTTAATTTTTTGAAGAACCTGTTAAACATAGTACATACTGGATGTCCTAGCCAGAGCAATCAGGCAACAGAAAGAAATAAAAGACATCCAAAAAAAATTAAAAAGACATCCAAATTAGGATTGAAGAAGTAAAATTATCACTTTTGGTGGAAGACAGGATTCTTTATATAGAAAACCCTTAAGACTCCATTAAAAAACTATTAGAAACAATAAATAAATATAGTAAATTTGCAGGATACAAAATCAATGTACAAAAATCCATTCCATTTCTCTATATAATAATGAAATTTTAGAAAAAGAAGTGAAAAAAATTCCTTTTGCAATTGCAACAAAAATAATAAATTACCTAGGAATAAAATTAACAAAAGATATGAAGGACCTATAACTGAAAACTATATTATTAAGAGAAATTGAATAAGACAAAGAAATGGAAAGATATTCTGTGTTCATAGATTGGATGAATCAACATAGTTAAAGTAGCCATATTACCCAAGGCAACATACGGATTTAATGCAACCCCCATCAAACTCCCAGTGGAATTTTCTCTCTTTTTTTTTATAGAGTTATGATGATATTATATGGAGCTTTAAAATACCCCAGTCAAAAAAAAAAAAACAGGGGAAAGGGGCATTAGGGAGATAGATGAAAGAAACACAGAAAAATATTGCCAGTTGTTAAGGCTGGGTGATGGGTACATTGGGTTTTTTTTTGTACTTTCTACTTTTTTACTTTTTTATACTAGTATGGTTAAAAATTATTTTAATAACAACTTTTATAAATAAGATTATTGGGAGGAATTTATGATTTTAATATTAGACTTCTGGCACATCTTCCACTGGTCATGATTCTTTATGGATCACTGAGAGTAGTTTAATAACCTCATCCTCAGGTTCTCTCACTACCCTGGAATGTCACTTATCTGGGCAAGGAGAAAAGTCCATTTAGAGAAAAGTCTTTACCATAGTCTTTTCATAAAATTTGGGCTCCAAATCCTTTATACCATATTTTGTATCCCATATCCAGATTAGTCTCTTTGGTGGACAAGTATTAATTTCTTTCTGACTTACATTCTTTATGGTTAGACTTAGGTTCAATATGGTATGTTACTATCATATATCTAAAGACAATTCAGTAAAAAAAAAATGCTGTTCTTTAACAAATTGTTAATTCTCTAGGATTTCAAGCTAAACTAGAAAGAAAATGGTGACAAGTAAAGTTGATTCTGATACAACTATTCCACTTAGGGCTTCTTGTTATCTGCCCTGTCTTCAGGGTTTCCTGTAATTCCCTCTTCCTTCACACTTAAACAGTCCTCAAATCTCATTAAAGATATTAATGGTAAAACAAACAAACAAAAAACCCCAACAAAACCTGAAATTTAGAAACAGATCTGGGTTGAAAACTTGCTTCTGTCGCTTACTAGCTGAATAACCTTGAGAAATCTAGCCTTATTTTCTCTAAGTTTCAATTTCATCATCTATAAAATGATAAGAATAATACCTGGTTCTCAGTATTATTAAAAAGATTAAATGAAATAACATAAGTAGAGATACTGAATGCAATACCTGTAACATAACAAGTATACAATAAATGGTATCTACAAAACAGGAAGTGGAAAAAATGGATTTAAAAGTTTGGGTTGAAACATAAAAGAAGAAAAAAAAAGAAAAGCATAAAAGGAGAATCATTATAATAGAGAATAAAAACCAGAGGAGTCATCACCAAATTGTTCATAATGGTTTCTTTGGGAGATATGCACTCCCTTTCTATATTATGCATTTCTAAAAATGTTTGAATTTTTAAATAATAAATATGTTATTACTTTCAATTGGAAAAAATTGAAATATTTAAAATATATATATATATATTCTCTTCATTCGCAAAATTACCAGTAAAGTTCTGACCCTAATTACCTCTTCTTGGACTCTTCCAAGCTGGAATCTCAGTTCCCCTAGTCTCCAAGCCATTTTCCTCATTGCCACTCAACTGATCATGTCTAATTCCTGGGTAGTCTCCAAAGTCTAATATTTGTCATGGTTCCTGCCCTCAAGAACCTTATCTATAAGTAGAATAAATGAAATAAATATTTGTTCTTTACCAAACCTAAGGTTATTGTTATTGTGATTTTAAACTTAAGATAGGCTTAACTTATGAACCACCTCTTTATATAATAGGCAATAAGCTATCGAAAGCCAGTATCCTGGAGGGTAGTCAGATTAGAATGATATATGTGTATTACAGATCCCTTAAACCAGGAGTGGGAAACCTTTTTTCTGCCAAGGGCCATTTGAATATTTATAACATCATTCGCAGGCCATACAAAATTATCAACTTAAAAAAAAATTAGCTACTATATTTGGTCAAACATTTAATTAACTCACCCCTAATGCCTTGGCAGGGCCAGACCAAATGATTTCATGAGCCTTTATGGCCCGCGGGCCAGATGTTCCCCACCCCTGCTTTAAAGTGTACAGTTTGGTGGCATTAAATGCATCCACAATGGTGAGCACCATTACCACTATCCAGTTGCAGACTATTGTGCATATGAGTGTTAGAAATTTTAAGTGATTCAGAAGTGATTATTATTTCTTAATATCCAAAACTTGTGAAAAAGTAGAGAGTAAACAGTAAAGTTCCATTTTGTATTTTAACTAGATGCCCGGTCCTTGAAGTTCATGCACGGACATGTGGGGTGGTCCCTCAGCCCAGCCTGCCCCCTCTCACATACTGGGAGCCCTCAGGGGATGTCCTACTGATGGCTTAGGCCTACTGCTCCCTGCTTTCCTTGGGGAGCGGGCCTAAGCTGCAGTCTGGCCTTCCTTTATGGGAGGCGACCGGGCTGATCAGAGGAAGGCACCAGCCCCATCACCCTGCTGCTGCAGCCACTGCCAGTCACTGCAGCCACCACGGTGTTTTCATCAACATGGACTCCAGTCCCTTGACCATGAAAAAATGGCCACTTTCTTTA
>NW_006289082.1:1633562-1642277 GCF_000327345.1 Myotis davidii
ACCTTATCTATAAGTAGAATAAATGAAATGAATATTTGTTCTTTACCAAACCTAAGGTTATTGTTATTGTGATTTTAAACTTAAGATAGGCTTAACTTATGAACCACCTCTTTATATAATAGGCAATAAGCTATCGAAAGCCAGTATCCTGGAGGGTAGTCAGATTAGAATGATATATGTGTATTACAGATCCCTTAAACCAGGAGTGGGAAACCTTTTTTCTGCCAAGGGCCATTTGAATATTTATAACATCATTCGCAGGCCATACAAAATTATCAACTTAAAAAAAAATTAGCTACTATATTTGGTCAAACATTTAATTAACTCATCCCTAATGCCTTGACAGGGCCAGACCAAATGATTTCACAGGCCTTATACGGCCTGTAGGATGGATGTTTCCCACCCCTGCTCTGAGCCAACAGTCTTTATATTTCCTTAAGTCCTCTGTGAATAAATGACAATGCTTTTCTCCTTCAATATTGTTCATTTTCTTAAAACCTTATTATACACTGTAGTATAACTCAAACCTAGATTTATTTCATTGTTAAATTTGACACTTGAAAAATTGTTATTAAATTAGAAATGGAACAGGTCTAGTATGCTATTCCTGGATTGTTCCTTACAATAGACATTGTGTTTTTCTAGTGTAGTTTTTGCTGAGAGCTGTAATTCTACTTCATGATTATAGTGAGTCAGTCAATCCAAAACTATTAATTGCTGGTTATTTATTATATGCAAACTAGGGGCCTGGTGCACAAAATTCGTGCACTGTCATGTGGGGTGGTCCCTCAGCCCAGCCTGCCCCCTCTCACATACTGGGAGCCCTCAGGGGATGTCCTACTGATGGCTTAGGCCTACTGCTCCCTGCTTTCCTTGGGGAGCGGGCCTAAGCTGCAGTCTGGCCTCCCTTTGTGGGAGGCGACCGGGCTGATCAGAGGAAGGCACCAGCCCCATCACCCCGCTGCTGCAGCCACTGCCAGTCACTGCAGCCACCACGGTGTTTTCATCAACATGGACTCCAGTCCCTTGACCATGAAAAAATGGCCACTTTCTTTAAAAAGCATACAGGGAGCTTAGCCAATGAGTGCTCAGAAAAGGTGTTTCCTCTGTAGTTCATACCGATCCCAGGCTCCACCTCTGCCCAGGCCTAAGGCCTTAGGCTGGGCGTTAGACCTGGGCAGGGGACCCCCAGGCCACTCCAATCACCTGCCCAGGCCTAAGGCCTCTGGCCTGGGTCTTAGGTCTGGGCAGGGGACCCCCAGCCCACTTCAATCACAGGCTCCGCCCCTTCCCAGGCCTCAGGCTTCTGGCCAGAGCATTAGGCCTGGGCAGGGGACCCCCAGCCCCGGGCGATTGCCGGCTCCACCCCTTCCTAGGCCTCAGGCCTCTGGACAGGCATTAGGCTTGGGCAGGGACCCCCAGCCCGCTCCAATGGCCCGCTCTGCCCCTGCCCAGGTCTCAGGCCTCTGGCCAGGGTGATCACCGGTTCCGCCTCCCCGGGTGGTGTCTGGCACTGCCCACCCCATCTCCCTGGTCCCCGATCTGCGGCCCAGATCCCATGGGTGGCGTCTGGTGCTGCCCATCCTACCTGTAGTATGCAAATCTAATGGCCATCTTTGTTGGGTTAATTTGCATACTCTTCTGATTGGCTGGTGGGCATAGTGAAGATATGGTCAATTAGCATCTTTGTCTTTTATTAGTGTAGATTATATATATATATCTGTCCCTTATCTTTTTTCTGAACTCCAGATGGGTATATACTACTGCAAAGACGATGTCTCTAACTAGATATCAGGCATCTCAAAGTTAACATGGTCAAAGACAATCTCTTAATTTCTAACCTGTTCCTCAACTAGTTTATTCATTTTAATGAATGACACCACCATCTATCCAATTATATTTAAGCCCCAAACACAGAACTCATGCTTTAATCTTCAGTTTCACCCCAAATTGATTCCCCTGCCCTAGCTACATCAAACAATATGCATGACCTGACCACAGCCAGCGATTCTACTACTACTACCCCAGTCCAAGCTACCATCATCTCTAGTTGGACTTTCTTGCTTTAAACTCTCCAAAGACTCCCTATTGAAAGTCCTGTAGGTTATCAGGCCCCTGCCCTTCTCTGCACTCCTGCCTCATTTCACACCATTCACTGCTCTTCCCCCTGCACTTCAACTACATTGGCCTTCTCCTCTAACTAATCAAGCTGGTTCTTGCCTTAGAGCCTTTGTACAGTTAGCTCCCTTCGCTTGGAATGCTTTGCCTATTCCCTGGCGACTCAATCCAAAGTAAATTAAATTAAGTACTAGTTACACTCTAAATATACCTGTTGTTACTGGAGCCCTGGGTTCTAGGCAAAAATAGAGGACCCACAGAATCATGACTCAGGTGAAGGTTCGTTAAAGCTTCATGCACAAAGGGAGACAACACTTAGAAAACAGGAAAGATGCTACTTTTTGAGCAATGGCTGGGGAGCAGTTTTAAAGGATTTTAGACAGGAAAGATGACATCTTAGTATAATGTCTAAGCATGTAGTGGTGGGGCTCTTTGGTGCTTGCACAGTATATCATGTTTCTTCATGTGTCACATGTCTCATTAGTGTATTAAATCTCTACCTAGGGTGTGTTTTTTACTGTTATAATGTCGATAGGTCATGCAATAGTTGTCTGGGGCTAAACTACACATGCATTAGGGTTGGGATACTTTCCCCCAATAAAGCAGATCTCTGGCATTGCTTTGTCTGGCCTGTAATTGGGTGCAGGGTTTGAGGGGCAACCAAAGGAAATACCAATCTTATCATGACAGGCTCAGCCTGTCACACTATTTTTATTCTCTTTAGTTTAAGAGCACTTCTCAGAAAATGAAATTATCTTTTCATTTCTTATAGCCTGCCTCTTCCCCCACCAGATGTAAGTAACCTCTCTAAAATATGGAACAAGTGACCTTGACTAGGAAGCAAGTGACCTTGTCTGCTTACTGATGTACCCCCAGTACCTGGAATAATACCACACACATCATAGATATTCAGTGGGCATTGGATGAATGGTGTTTGAAAGAACTATGACAAGTGCTATCTATGCCTCCATTAACAGCAGTATTGAAAAGGTTCTTTTGATACTATTAATATTATTTTGTTAATAGGATAACAGAGTTCTCTATCTCTTGTTTTTGCTTTAGATATGAAGCCCCACAGATTGCCTTACGTTGTGGAATTATGCTGAGAGAATGTATTCGACATGAACCACTTGCCAAAATCATCCTCTTTTCTAATCAATTCAGAGATTTCTTTAAGTATGTGGAGTTGTCAACATTTGATATTGCATCAGATGCCTTTGCTTCTTTTAAGGTAATTTTTTTCCTTTATAAAGTAGATCACTTAGTTTCAGCATTTAGAGTCACTTGGCCTCTGAAGAAGCAATTTAATTTTAAAAAGCAGAAAATTCTATTCTTCGGCTTGGGCATAGACAAATGTGTATGATGTGGATCATAAGAGGCATTAGAAAATAGGATACAGTCTATTAGGCCAGTCTGCCACATCTCAACATACTGCCACAGCTAATACAGAATGAATTCCAATATATAAATAGGAAAAAACAGTACTCTATGTATGTCATACTTTTATTTATGTTAAAAACAAAGTGTATAAGCTTCCACTTAACGTGTATATGTATCAAATGCCTCTGGAAGGGTATCTGGGAAATAGAGTGTTTGCCTCCAAGGAAAGGAACGGGGTAGTGAAGGGAAGTGGAGAAGTACATCTTTGAAAATGAAGGACATAATATTATTTTATCAGTGTACTTTTAAATGTCCACATGGTGGAACAAGCACTAATAAATTATATTGTATGTTTTTTATAATCTTACATATTCTTAGAAACTTTTTATATACTTTGTTATCATGTAGGTGTTAAGTTTAATCTAACTTAGTTTTTAAATTAAAACATATTTTGATTGTGGTAAAATGCACATAAAATTATCATTTTAACCATTGTTTAGTGTATGCTTTAGTACATATGTATATTCATATTATCATATAACCAGTTTCTATTAAATAATTTTCCATTTCCCTCTCCCTCCAGCCACTGGCAGCTACTTTCTACTTTCTGTTTCTGAGTTTGATCGTCAAAAAGATGTCAGAGAGCATATTAGAAAATACTGTAGCTAGTTTGCAAACTAAAATACTAGCACTTATACATCCAATGAATGATATCCCCTTCAGGTTTCTATTTTAGAAAGCCAGATACTTATTCTTATGATTCTGTCATTGTTTAGTGTATTTGAAACTGGTATCAGTGTTTGTGGCATGTTCATTTTTCTTTTTTAAAAATGTTTTTATTGAGTTTTAGAGAGAGAGAGGAAGGGAGATGAAGAAAGGAATAGAAACATTGATGAAAGAGAAACATCGTTGATCAGCTGCCTCCTGCACACCTCCTATAGAGGATCAAGCCTGCAACCTGTGCATGTGCTCTGACAGGGAATTGAACCATGCCCTCCTGGTTCATGGGTTGATACTCAACCACTGAGCCATACTGGCCTGGCAGCATGTTCATTTTTCAATAATGGCAAATATTTTTAAAAAAAATACTTTTATTGATTTTAGAGAGGAAGGGAGAGGGAGAGAAAGATAGAAGCATCAATGATGAGAGAGAACCATTGATTGGCTGCCTCCTGCATGCCCCCAACCATCTTTGAGCCCGCAGTCTGGACATGTGCTCTGACCGGTAATCGAACCGTGACCTCCTGGCTCATAGGTTGATGCTCAACCACTGAACCACGTTTGCAGGTTCAATTCCCAGTCAGAGCACATGCCCAGGTTGCGGGCTCATTCCCCTGTAAGGGGGCGTACAGGAGGCAGCCAATTGATGTTTCACTGTCACAATTGTGTTCATTTTTCAATAATGGCAAATCTTTATGCTTTGAAGGCAGATAAAAGTTTTAGAAATAGCAAATAGCTATTTGACTTCCAGGTGGGGTAAAGTGGCCAATCAAATTAGTTAGAACTGTATTGGGCTTTGGTTATAGTAATTATTGTGATAATAAAAAAACAAATTTTAAAATAGCTAAAATGGAGCCTGATTTTCTTCATTGTCTAATAAATAGGCATTCAATAGCTATATTAAAAGAGGAATTCCAAAAATATTTTAAGCTGATGACATAACAGCATTGAAAAAAAAGACTTTCAAGAAAGTTGATTATAAAATAGACAAGATCATTTAAATATACATATTCAAATTTCTTTCTTTAAAAGCTGTTCAGCAATTTACTTGTTCTGTTTACATAATTCCAAACTACTTTTTTTTCAGGATATAACCATATATTTTAACTGTAATCCATATGTGACTTTTGATTTTTTATATATTATCATAAATACTGTTTCAGCCCTGAGCAGTGTGGCTCAGTTGGTTAGGTGTCAACCTGTGCACCAGAAAGTTACAGGTTCAATTCCCTGTCAGAGCACATGCCCAGGTTGTGGTCTCATTCCCCTGTTAGGGGGCGTGCAGGAGGCAGCCAATTGATGTTTCACCCTCACAGCTCTCTCCCTCACCTTTTCTCTCTCTCTAAAAATTAATTTTAAATCTTTCAATAAATAACTACATACATACATATTTCAACAATATTGACATGGTTCATATACTAATCCTATCTAATAAAAGAGAAACATGGTAATTGGCGTACGACCGCTACCCTACCCATGGGCTAACCAGGGCGATATGCAAATTAACTGCCAGCCAAGATGGCGGCCGGCAGCCAGGCAGCTGAAAACTAACATGAGGCTTGCTTGCTTCAGGTACTCCAACCTTCCCCACCTGCCGCTGCCGGCCTCTGAGCTGCAACTCTAAGCAACTATGTTACAAATACAGAAGCGAAACAAAACCCCAGAAACCTGCTTTAGTCGTTGGCCTTGAGCCAGCAGGATCGCAGCATTGTTTCAAATACAGAAGGTAAACAAAGGCCAGAAACCTGCTTTCAGCAGCGGAGGCCTAAGAGCTGGAGTCAAGCCTCAGAGCTAAAGCTGGTCCAGAATTAAAAAAAAAGAAAAAAAGAAAAAAAGGAGTGGTTGGGAGCTTCAGTCACCCGCCAGCCTGAAAACAGCCCTCAGCCCCTCACCCAGACTGGCCGGGCAACCTAACGGGGACCCCCACCCTGACCGGGGCCACCCTTCAGGGCAAACCAGCCGGCCCCCACCCGGGCACCAGGCCTCTATCCTATATAGTAAAAGGGTAATATGCCTCCCAGCACTGGGATCAGCGGAGCCACGAGGCCTCCCGGCACCAGGATCAGCGTGACAGGGGGAAGCGCCCAAACTCCCTGATCGCCCTACGGCTCTGTTTGTAACAGGGGAAGGTGCCCCAACCCCCTGATCAGCCCTTCTCTGTGCCTGATATGGGGGAGCTCCCCAACCCCCTGATTGCCCTGCAGCTCTGTGTGTGACAGGGGGCAGTGCCCCAACTCTCCTATCGGCCCTACTCTATGAGTGACAGGGGGGCGCTCCCCAACCCCCATTGGCCCTGCTCTGTGCATGACAGGGGCGGTCCCCCAACTCCCCAATCAGCCCTGCTCTGAGCCTGACCAGGGGCTGCACCTAGGGATAGCGCCTGCCCTCTGCCACCTGGGAGCAGGCCTAAGCCAGCAGGTCGTTATCTCCCGAGGGTCCCAGACTGTGAGTGGGCACAGGCCGGGCTGAGTGCACAAATTTTTGTGCGCCGGGCCTCTAGTCTATACTAATAAAAGGGTAGTATGCTAATTAGACCAGACATCTTCCAGACAACCTTCTGGACAAAGCCACAGTGGTGGGGCCGAGGCAGAGGCAGAGGCAGTTAGAGGGATTAGGCCAGCAGGCAGAGTGATTAGGGGCGATCGGGCAGTCAGGCAGGTGAGCGGTTAGAGCCAGAGGTCCCAGATTGCAAGAGGGATGTCCCTGAGCAGTCCCAGTTTGGAGAGGGTGCAGGCTGGGCTGAGGGACACCCGCTCCTTGCACGAATTTCATGCACCAGGCCTCTAGTCAATACTAATAAAAGGGTAATATGCTAATTAGGCCTGATGTCTTATGGTCATCCTTCCAGACAAAGCTGCAGCAGCTGTGAGGGCTGAGGGCCAGTGGTGCAGGAGAGGCGGTGGCCACAGGCCCAGTCCAGTCCCACCCATGCCACCACCCCTCCTTCTGCAGAAGCGGCACTGGGAGAGGCGGCAGCGCCGTGGTCCCAGAGCCTCCGCAGAGGCTGGACAGGTTGCGACCACAGTGCCTCAACCTCCCCCAGCCCCTCCCCCAGCCAGCCTGGCCCCAGATCACCACCCCACAAGTGGGCGAGGGGGGCGGGGCTAGCGCTAAGAAGCAAGGGCCAAGGGCCCACAGCCACGGAGGCCGGCTTTGGCAGCAGCAGTGGGATGATGGGGGTGGCACCTTCCCCTGATTGGCCAGTCGTCTCCCACAGAGGGAAGCCAGAGGCAGCAGCAGTGGTGGGGTAATGGGGGTGGCACCTTCCCCTGATCCTCCTGGTCGCCTCCTGCAGAGGGAGACGAGACTGCAGCTTAGGACATACCTTGAGGGCTCCCACACTGTGAGAGGGGCCAGGTAGGGCTGAGGGATCCCCCCCAAGTGCATGAATTTTCATGCACCGGGCATCTAGTGTTAATATATATTTTAATCTTGTTACTGTCTGTAAACAATTATGATAAATAGTACTTTTTAATATCTCCCCACAGCCCTAGCCAGTGGATCATGCATCAGCCTGCGGACTGAAGGGTCGTGGGTTCAATTCCCAGTCAAGAGCACATACCTGGGTTGCAGGCTCAAACCCAGCCCTGGTCGAGGTGCCTGTGGGAGGCAACCAATCCATGGGTCCTTCTCACTTTGATGTTTCCCTCCCTCTGTCTCTCCCCTCCCTTCCACTCTCTCTAAAAATCAATGGAAAAATATCCTCAGGTGAGGATTAATAACAACAACAAAAATAGCTCCCCAGAGGTAGAGAAAGGTGAAAGCAGTCATTGCTTGTACTGAAAAGTTTATATTATGTATAGACTAGGAATTTACTCAGCCTGCTCTGAGAAGGTTCCTTAAATCTACTAAAAAGTATATTAGCTCACATGATGGCAGAGAGAATGTTAGAGGGCAGAAATGCTCAAGAAAGGGAAAAGATTAGAGTGGAGCAGGAAGAAGGGGGAACTTCAGGAGAAGAAGAAAGGACCTGCAGGTTGGGCAGGGAGAGGGGCTTCCTGTGCCAAAGAGAAGAGGCACTAGTGAGTGGACTTCACCCTGAAGATAGCCTGGTTAAGGGGTAGGCAAGACTGGGTAGCTGCCTGTAACGCAATCTATGAAGGGAGCCACGATACCTCCGGAAATATAATGAAATGAGGAAAATTGAATTCATATGAACGGTCAGGGAGAATCCAATTTGAGGATGACAGTTTGCTGGGGTACTTTTGTTTTAAGAGCAGGGTGTGCAGGTTTGTTTGGGACCAGGACTGAATTGCCTGACACAGTAAGTAGAGCAAAGGAGCTGCAGTGCCGTCGTCTCTAAAAGCTTGAGCCAAATCTGAAATAAAATATCAATTTAGAATCTGAGATTGAAAGAAGGATGGTCACCAGCCTGCTCAGGTTTTCCACAGGTCTCCATCCAGTCCTGCCTGCTCCCCAGATTCTCCCTGAGAAAACGGGAGAGAGGAAGAGCCCTAACCTGGAAGTCTGCGATAGATGGAAAAGAGCAAGGGAAAG
>NW_006289082.1:1642742-1651630 GCF_000327345.1 Myotis davidii
ATCATTTATTGTCAGTTTTTCCATTTTCATTTGTGTGTGAATTTTTTTTAAATATAAATGTGGGGACATGAAGCATTAATGCAAGTCAAATGTTTCAGTGAATAAGTTTGAGCAGTTCAACTTTACAAAAATATAAATAAACCTGTTAAAATTTTCTGGACAATGCCAGCATTTGGATTTTTTTAAAACAAGTAAATTTCTTATTGATGGCAACTAAATGGTGTTTGTAGCATTTTTATCATACAGTAGATTCCATCCATTCACTATACTTTTCTAACTTAGTTGTCCTACATGCAAGTACATGTTTTTAATGTTGTCTGTCTTCTGTGCTGTTCCTGTAAGTTTGCTATTAAAATACATTAAACTATAAAAAAAAAAAAAGAAAGGAAGAGGAAATCTAGAAAGAACAGCAGAGTGAGTGGAAGGAAGGAAGGGTTGGGGAGAGAGAGAGTTGACTGGTGGGTAGAGGGAAGGGGAGGGGGGCAGGAAACATGGACATGTGTTCAGAGTGCTGTGAAACCCTAGGAGTCTTTTCATTTCACAGGCCTCAGTCTCACCTGGCAAAACGAAATGGTACAGTGGCTACAGATGAACCCCACCTCCAAAGAGTATATCTAGAGCACATGGTGAGAGCGGCCGTGGGGCATCAGATACGAAGAATGACATTTAACACAGAATATGATTTAATTTTTTTCCAGCAAAATATCTGTGCAGAAGCATTTACTGATTTCAGAGAGGAAGAGAGAGGGAGAGATAGAAACATCAATGATGAGAGAAAATCATTGACTGCCTGTGGCCTGTATGCCTACACTGGGGATGGAGCCCGCAACCCAGATATATGCCCTGACCTGGAATCAAACTATGACTTCCTGGTTCATAGGTCAATGCTCAACCACTGAGCCATGCTGGCTGGCCTGGGCTTTTGTTTTTAATCTCTTAGACAAACCTCTTTTGTTTTGAGCTCCAAGATGACTGTTGCCCAATTTAGTCATTCATGTTTTAATGTTGTTAGTTTATGTTTTTGTCATGGTATTGTCTATAAATTGACCTTCCCCAAAAACGATTTCTTACAACCATGTTTTTTCCATCCCCCCTCCAAGAATCAGGATGAGTGAAGTAGTTTGAATTCCATCTCTCTGCCACCTGACAAGCTGTATGTCCTTGAGCAAGTTCATTTTTCTTATCTGTGCAATGAAGAAAATACTTCCTGCTTTGTGGAGTTATGAAGGTTAGAAATAATGTGTGTAAAGTACTGGGCACCCTTCCTTCCCCAGCATGTGGGTAAACCCTTAACAAATGCAGCTGCTGCTGGTGGATCTAGTATCATGTTCACGCCATTGTGTGTCTCTTAATTCCACTTACCACTAAAATATCAACATCCCATTTGTTTTTAAAGCATAATACTTATACTGTGCAAATCTTAGATCTGTTAAACAGAATTGTTAGGAGGTGGGATGAAACAGTATATACTGTTTCAAATTTTTAAATTTTAAATTCTTTAAAATTTGAACTTTATTTTTATTTGCAATTTTCTGCTTTTTCCTTTTTGGGTAAAATCCTAGCTAGTTTCTTTTTCCCCCACTCCATTATATGCTCTATAATAATGCTGCAATTATATTTGTCTATGTGTTATGTGTATATATGCATGTGTTTATGTTCAGCTCTTTATATATAAAAGGCTAATATGCTAGGTGTCCCTATGCCCATCTGACTGGTCACTATGATGCGCACTGACCACCAGAGGACAGATGCTCAACCCAGGAGCTGCTGAGCTGCAGTGACTTTGCAGCAGCGGTTCTCAGGTGACACACCCCAAAACCAGAGAGGAGGAAGCCCGATTCCTCGTGGGTCTGTGTAATTCCAACTTCGGCCGTGGTTTATGTTGTTGCTGGGGCACTGTTGGCCTCGAATCTGGTTTACCGCACACTTGTGTTTGCCATCCACATCCTGTATGACAGCAACTTTGCAGAATGCCCTCTTGCACTTCGGGACCCCTCGGGGGATGTTGGAGAGCAGGTTTCAGCCCGATCCCCACAGGCCAGGCTGAGAGACCCCACCTGCCAGAGTGACCCCGCTCCACAGATGCCAGGGAGGGACCACGGGAGGTTGGCTCCAGGGTGTGTCCAGCCCATCTTGCCCAGTCCCGCCCTGCCAGCTACCTTCTAATTAATTTCCTTTCAATGTGCACTGGGTCACTAGTTTCATTATAACATTGTTGAGATGCTATAGGAACTTAACTCTTACTTATGTCAGTTAGCCTATGGTAGAATTGGTTGGTTTGTTTTTTTGTGTATGGGGTTTTTTTGGTGGGGGGGGGCTTGGTTAATCTTCACCAGAGGATATATTTTTCATTGATTTTTTTAGAGAGGGACACATTGGCTGTCTCCCAATTAGGGCTGGAGAATCAAACCTGCAACCCAGGTATGTGCCCTTGATTGGGAATTGAACCTGAGACCCTTCAGTGCACTGGCTGATGCTCTCTTCACTGAGTCACACCAGACAGGGCAAAGTTGGTTTTGTTTCACTTAAAGTTACAAAACTTATTGACAATGTTAAGTGAGGACTTACTGTATATACATAGTATAATCCCTCCAGTTTTGTGCATTCATTTATTATATACATAAACTAGAGGCCTGATGCATGAAATTCATGCAAGGGGCTCAGCCCTTGTAGCCCCAACTTTATCTGGAAGGTCGTCCGGATGGTTGTTCTGCTGTTTGGTCTAATTAGCATATTAGGTCTTTATTATATAGGATGTTAGGGTATAGCTATGAATATATAATATATGCATACTCAAGTGTAAGAGTAAGTGTGAGAAAGAATACAAATCATTTAATGGTCGTATCCATTATATACATGGAGAAATTTTATCCTACCATATTCTTCTATTATTGAATTTTTAAGTTATTTCAAATTTTCTCCCCTTAGAATTTTGAAGGAGATGTTACTAACAGAACTCCCTCCTGATTCTTTGGTGTATTACTGATGTGTAGTGAACAGAAAATCTTTCCAGGCAGCATTCAGTGGCAGAGTGCTTTTTGTGTTGCTACTGTTGCTGCATGTGCAGGCTCTGGAGCAGAGGGAGAACATGGGCCAAACTCTCAAGGCTGACAACTTGTGGCGGGTGGAGAACTCCCATGGTGCATCAGTCCTGGGTCAGCTCAGAAAAATCACTGATACTGCTGAGGAGCTTTAGGAAAGGGGTTGTCTGCAAACTAGGTATTCAAATATCCATCTAGGAAAAGATTAGGGACCCCAAAGGAGGCTGTAGGTCTACCTTACTCTCTCAAGGGTCCGTGATAGAGGAATAGTTTGAATTTTTACTTCAGACAGGCCATGACTGAATCTCTGTAAAAGATCCCCCCCATTTTTTATCCTCGCCCAAGGATATGTTTGTTATTGATTTTTAGAGAAACAGAAAAAAGGAGAGATAGAGAAACATGGATGTGAGAAAGAAACATCGATCAGTTGCCTCCTGTACACACTGTACCTAACTGGGGAATTGAACCTGAAACTTAGGTGTGTGCCCTGATCTGGAATTGAACCCATGCTCCAACCAACTGAGCCACCCAGCCAGGGAAGTTTTCAACTTTGAAAGGGTGCATTGTGCTAATGTGTAACTCACACAGCCCATTAACCCCAGAGCAGGACAATATGAGATGGCCCCCGTTTTAAAAATTACAGTTCCAGAACAGCACACTTGTTTGGCTTCAGTGTTCTACAGGGAAAAAGTACCACATTTCCACTGATAGGCCCAATGGTCAATCATGAAATGAAATTAAGTTAGTCTCATTGTTTTTGAACTTGAAAATTATAATACAAAATGCTTTAAATATTTTAATTTTTATTAAAATAGAAATATATGGGTTTTACCATTGCTGCTGCCTTCTTTGTGAGATTATTGTGTGTATCTTCTGTATGCTTTTAGGAAGTTTTAATTAAATATGTACTAAAGTATAAGAATTTATTTTGGAAAATTGTGAAATTCTTGTTAGGTTCTTAATTAAATTTTGAATGAAACCTGAATAGGGTATTTAGCCTCTAAGCTTATAAAAGGGATTAGGTGAAGCTTGTTTTCTTTCCACATTAAGGTGAATTAAGGATATGATTTAGGTGTGATTTGAAAACAGTCAAACGTTCCTTTATGCTTTTGTCCAGTTTTCTGAGAGTTATGTCTGTAATAAGATCAGGCTGCTTGTCTTCAACTTTGAAAGGGTGCATTGTGCTACTGTGTAACTCACAGCCCATTAACCTCAGAGCAGGGAGATATGAGATGGCCTGCTAAATGTCATTCTTGTGCTTCCCAGCATCCTAGGCAACTCTATTTTAAAAGTGGTTAAGAAAAAAACTAAAGCTTAAAATCCTTTAAAATCTGTTAACTTATGAGATATGGTTTTAGTCCATTAAAAAATGATTAGTTATTAATGATACTTTTAAAAGATCATAAACTTTTTTGAATATTATATCATATGCACAATGTAGAGTTGTGGCTTGAAGAAATTATACTGTAAACTCATCTCTAAAATACCATTTGTTTTAGTAACTAAATTATTTCTATAATTTAACAATAATATAAATTTAAAACACACTTGTTTTTAACATGAAACAAGCTTGTGTTTCACATCTTAAACTAAGAATGGAAATAATTTTGTGATATAAACAAAAAGTTTCTTCTGAAACTTATATGTTTCAAATTAGTGGATTTATTAAATCTTAGAAGGAAAAGACAGAATTTTAAAAAACTTTTTAGCTATGACCATTTTGTTTCACTTGTTTCTTCTTTCTCTAGGATTTACTAACCAGACATAAAGTGTTGGTAGCAGACTTCTTAGAACAAAATTATGACACTGTAAGTAGAAGTTATTTTTAAGTCTTACCTTATTCTCTCCTCCCTTCCTCCCTCCCTCCCTTTCTCCCTCCCTCCCTCCTTTCCTTTCTCCCTCCCTCTCTCTCAAATTTATGAGCACTTATTCCTGTTTATGATCCACTATAGAAATCCACCATGTCAACCATACATCCAATTGGTCTTTTACCCAGAAGCCAGGTCATCAGGAAACCTTATGGAAAATTGGCAATGGCAGGAGATCAGGGCTTTCTCATTTTTCATATCTCTTCCTAGTGTTATGCTCTGGAGCCCCAAGAAACAACTAGCACCTGCTCACCTTGATCTAGACTTAAGAGCATCCATGTTGCCCTTAAGAGCCAGTAGGTAACTTCCATATGGAAGAACACCCAACCCTTACTAAGATAAGTCATTTGACCTGGTCAATAATTACTTTTACTTACTAGTAGAAATACCAAAATATTTCTATTTTCTGACTCCCTTTTCTAATGGTGAATCCAGCTCATCCTTTTGTCATTTGAATTAATGTGACACTTCTAGCAAGCTTTCCCTAACACACCCTTACACACTCACACCCTTACGCGCGCGCGCACACACACACACCCTCCTGACTTCCCTCCCCTGCCCCTCTCTCACTGTTTACCATGTATTATTGTGTTGTGTCTGCATCTAACTAGCCAGTCCTTGAGTTCCCTGAGAGGCAGAACTTTATCTGTTGAACACAAAGGTTCAGAGTACAATATAGACTTTAGAGTCTGCTTGTTTGGCTTCAAGACCCAGCTCTCCCCCTTACTAATTGCGTGACCCTGGGCAAGTTCCTGTAACTACTTCAAAATAAACATTTTAATGCCTACCTCATAGGGCTGTGGTAGGAATTTGACAAGATTTGAAGTTTTCAAGATAGTACCATGGTAAGCACTCAGTATTAAGTTTTATCATTAATGTAAACTACATGCTTCTTTTATCCTTTTCACTTTCTTAATTCTCTCAGTAATTATTGTCAGTGTGCTCAGCTTGCCTTCATCTCACTCGAGCACACACATTCCTCCCACTTGGCCCTCTGAGGACCAGGACTGTTTTGTACCTTCTTCAGCCTCTGAACACTGTAGCTTTCAATTCTCTGCTGGTCTCGCTCCTTCCACCTTAGTAATCCCTGAGTGCATCAACACATGGTGGGAAGTTGACACTGAGCTTCCCCAGCGGCTGGCTCCCTGAGTTGATTGAAGGGCCTAAGTAATGATTGATGTTCGACCACAATAGGAAACAGGGGCTCCAAACACCAGTGTCCCCCAACCTCTGGGGAGAGTAGAGGTGCTCCAGAGAGGCTAGTTGGGGTTGGCATTGCCGTCTTGCAGCAAAAGTAGCCCTAGTTCCTCTACATTAGTGGTTCTCAACCTTCCTAATGCCGCGACCCTTTAATACAGTTCCTCATGTGGTAACCCCCAATTTCGTTGTTACAAATTGAACATAATTAAAGCATAGCAATTAATCACAAAAACAATATGTAATTATATATATATGTTTTCCGATGGTCTTAGGCGATCCCTGTGAAAGGGTCGTTCAACCCTCAAAGGGGTCGCGACCCACAGGTTGAGAACTGCTGCTCTACATGTTCATGCTATGAATTTGACAATTTGACTTTTAATGAGTTGCCAGGTGAAACCCTAAATTATTTAATCTTTCTCAAATTATTCATAGACTACCAGCAAGTCTACATAAACAGATTTCTTTAATATGGCATAAAATGCGTTGTCTTGCAACTCAATAGATGTTTTATTCAAAATGATTTATTGTGAGTATTCAATTACTACATTTTTCTACCCTATTTATAATTTGCAGAACTAAAATAAAATAGAGAAGTATGTCTCTTGTATCACTTGACCTTCCCACTCTTGATGTCTTTATGTGCAAAAGAGGATGGGGAAAGGGGAACCTCCCAGTGGACAGTGGTGGTCATTCTAGGGTTAAACACACAGAGATCGAAAGCACAGCAGCTGGGCTGCGCTGGACTCGGGGATTGGGGATTTACTTACTTCTGAAGCAAGTAAGCAAACCTAACGCAGAGAAATAACTATTAGTTTTACACTGTAATTTTTTTTTCATTAGATTTTTGAAGACTATGAGAAATTGCTTCAGTCTGAGAATTATGTGACTAAGAGACAATCTTTAAAGGTAATATCAAATTTAACTTAGAATCTCCATAAATTGATGTCTTGGTATTAAATGATTGGTTTATTAGTAAGGAAGTAAATACAGAAAAATTTAAGTATCCTTTTTGTAACTTGAGAAATATTTTATGTTACAACTATACTTTATAGCAAAATAATGTGTCTTGCCTCAAATACTTTTTAGAAGTAACTATAAATAATAAGTATGTGCTACTATACAAAAAGTGTGTTGTGTGTGACCACAACTTGAGATTACTAGTATATCTCAATTTGAGATTATATCTCCTATGAAATTCCTGTGGAAATGCCATTCTCCCTCATCAAACAGGGAGCCCAGCAGAGCAGGGCTACGTCTGTCTGTGAGTGGCCTTGCCTCCCTCAGTGAAAAGTGCCTGGAAGCAGCCATTTATCCAGGAGGGACATTTCTTGCGTATTCTGCCCAGATACAGTAAACCCTTAATTTTGCAGACCTTGATTTAATGAACTTCAGATTTAACGGATAAAATTTCTGGTCCATATGTCATGTGTGAAAATTAATACCCTGATAATTTTAAAATACTTTTGACTAAGATTTGCTTATAATTAACAGGTTATTTTGTTATTCGTTCACTGTTATTTTTAACAAATTTTAGCAAATAGTCCATATGTTGGGAAAAACACTAGTAATTTTGTTGAAATAAATATTAAATTATAGTCTACATATTGCGGCTCTGTGTGTGACAGCGGGTGGGGCCACAACCTCCCTATTGGCCCTGCTCTGTTCGTGACAGGGGAAGGCGCCCCAACCTCCTGATCAGCCCTGCTCTGTGCCTGATACGGGGGAGCGCCCCAACCTCTGATCACCCTGCAGCTCTGTGTGTGACATGGTGCGGCGCCCCAACCTCCCCCCCTCCCCCCGAACAGGCCCTGCTCTGTGTGTGACAGGGTAGAGCATGTGACAGGGGCAGCACCCCAACCCCCGAATTGGCTGTGCTCTGTGCGTGACGGTGTAGCGCCGCAACCTCCCCATCAACCCTGCCTTGAGTGTGACAGGGGGCTGTGCCCCAACCCCCCAATCGGCCCTACCCTGAGCGTGACTGGGGGTGGCATCACAACCTCCCGATCCGCCCTTCTCTGTGCATGACCGGGGGCAGCGCCCCAACTCCCCAATCGGCCCTGCTCTGAGCCCAACCAGGGGCTGCATTTAGGGATTGGACCTGCCCTCTGCCACCCGGGAGCAGGCCTAAGCCAACAGGGCGTTATCTCCTGAGGGGTCCCAGACTGTAAGAGGGCACAGGCCAGGCTGAGGGACCCACCCTTCCCCCCGAGTGCACAAATTTTTGTGCACCGGGCCTCTAGTCCTATATAATAAAAAAGAAACATGCAAATTAACCATCCCTCTGCTGCGCTTAAGCTACGTCCACCAGCCAATGAGGAGTGAGTATGCAAATTAACCTGACAAAGATGGCAGGTAATTTGCATGCACAGAGCAGAGTGGGAGAGCCAGCAGCTTGCGGGGGATGTGGCTCCCTCGGTCGCTCCCTTGCGGGGACATGGCTCCCTCGGTCACCGGATGGAGAGCAGAGCAGGAGAGCCGGAGGCTTGCGGGGTCGTGGCTCCGTTGGTCGAGAAAACCCAAAGCGTGGAGAGCACCAGGAATTCTGGGAATAGTAGTTTTGGAAAGCCCCAGGACCAGAAGCAGAAGCCCAGAGTGCGGGGAGCACCAGGAATGCTGGGAATCATAGTTCTGGTGGTAGACAGATCTCCTAGACACTAGAGCAAAGTGAGCCTGGAGCAAGTTACTGTTGCGGTAGGGGATGGAGGGAAAGCAAAGGTGAAGACATAAGTAAAGTCAGATTGTCTAGGAAAAATTAAAGGGAAGATATACTAAAAATTCC
>NW_006289082.1:1651740-1657505 GCF_000327345.1 Myotis davidii
GAGGGCTCCCAGATTGGAGAGGGTGCAGGTCGGGCTGAGGGACCTTCCCCCCCGCCCCTCCCCCAGTGCATGAATCTTTGTGCACCGGGCCCCTAGTGTCTATATAAGTAAAAACAGGTTAACTAATTTGTCAAATTTTTAACATATGCATTTGGAAAACCTACTTTATTATATAATAGACTTTCAGCTTTAATGGACATCCACACACCTGAATTAGTCTATTATGTCAAGGTTTTACTGTATTCAAAGGAATGTTTTTGACAGATAATACTTGGGTTTTTTTTGTCAAGCAATTTGTATGATGTTTGAGCTTACTAAATATCATTCATTTTATTTTTATATGTTTGGGATGACATTCATAGAACAATGCAATTGTTTCTAAATATCGTATAGTTTTAAGCTTAAGCCATAAATTAAATGTTTTGTACCATATTTTTGTAAATTCACTTTAACCGTGATTTTGCATTGGCCATGACCTGCTTTCCCCTGTATTTGTGCCCTCACTGTTCCAGCTTCCACCATGGAGGAGAGGTCAGTGTACTGTTTTCTGCCAGTCACTCAGCACTCTTTATTGAGTTTCCCTTTGAGTGGAAACCCATACAAGGTGATCCCTGTAGGAAAGATACCATGCTGCGTTCCTTGCTGGAGCTTGCTGTGATGAGACTGAGCTCTAGGCAAAGGCAGTAACATCAATGCTGGGCTCTCCAGTCATTAACGCAGTTGAAGATAAAGATGCATCCTTTTGCCACAGCCATGTACCTGAAGAACAGAATTGCTTGTTTGTGAAGGGCTCCACAGGACAGCCAAAGCACAGCTGTCCATGTTTACAAGAGGTAGTCTCCCTGGGAGGGAAGTGGAAATTGAAACAGTAAACAGAGGTGACAATGGTCTGAAGGGCCAGAATACAGGAAATTGCTTATAAATTTTCAAATCTTTCCTCTTTTCAGTGGGAATCTGTCAGATATTGGACCAAAGTAGAGACATTGTTACAAACTAAGGTGACTACTAAATTTAGGGGTCAAAAAAGCTGTGGGTCATAAACTTTAGAATTATCCCTGTTCCATTTCAGCAGTGACAAGAACTTGTGACAGAAATTTTTCCCTAGCTAGGTAGGGTCTTAGGCAAAGTTATAAAACTGGCAGTTTTTTATTCAAACATCCCCCTTCTGGTTTTCCTTTCCTACTATCCTATCATCTTCTTCTACCCTGTACCTATTGTCTCATTCTCTTCTCAAGATATCTTCAGCCCCACCTTATCCTGTTCCCTTGTTAATATTTGAAAAGTGGTTAGAGCAGAGCCTAGCTCATAGATATATTTGTTCAATAAAATAAAAAGAAATTTTAAAAGTAAACTAGAGGCCTCATGCACAAAATTCATGCACGGGGAGGGGGGTGTCCCTCAGCCCAGCCTGCACCCTCTCACAGCCCGGGACCCCTTGCTGTTAACCACCTGCCTGCTCACTCCTTACCGCTTGGCTCGCCGCTCCTTATCACTACCGCGGAGGTGGGAGAGGCTCCCACTGCTGCTGCGCTCTCCAGCTGTGAGCACGACTTTTAGCTGAGCGGCTTTCCCACTGTAGGAGCACACTGGCCACCCGGGGGCAGTTCCTGCATTGAGCGTCTGCCCCCTGGTGGTCAGGGCATGTCATAGCGATCAGTCATTCTGGTTGTTCCATTGTAATGGTTGTTGGGCTTTTATATAGATAGATATTCATCATTATCCCTAGAGTTTAATCTCTGGAAGGTGTTGATCAGTTCTAAATAAGTAATTGGGACTAGGATGTGAATTAGACTTATTCCTACCAGGATGCATTTGCATTTAAAAATAGAAGCCTGTTAATACAGTGGATGTGTGATTGGTATGTTATGTCATACAAATTTGGTGTGTAGCAAAGGGAAGGAAGGAAGATTCATTCCTCATTGCTATTTGCTGTCACCCAGCTCTCCACTTCCCAGCCTCCCTCTTCACATGGTTCTCCAGTTAGAGACCTCTGCAATGTTCCCAGTGACACCAGCAAGAAGCAGCAGAGTTTGTACCTGGTATTAAAACACCCCTTTTTTCAAACTGATTATGTTTCCTATTCATTTACAGATACCTCAGCTGACTCATAAGACCTCTTTCTTACTATTTATTAATCCATGCAGACATACTACATTGGTTGCTATTCCTGCCTAAAATTCTTTACAATTGAGTGTCTTGAAAGTATTTGATTAAGGCTATGGTAAAACCAAGCACTGGTTGAACTGGAGAGAGAGAAAGAGGAGAGAGAGAGAGAGAGAGAGAGAGAGAGAGAGAGAGAGAGAGAGAGAGAGAGGGGAGAGAGAGAGAGAGAAACGAAACTAGTAAAAGGCAGATAAAGCATATCTGAGAATGCAGAAATTGTTTAAAAGGTTACCGAAGAGTTGGCTTTTTTGAATGCCACATTATAGGGAGAGACTTGCTAAGATGGTTTTGTATCACTCTATTCAAGAAAAGAGCTCACTAAATATTGTTTATTGTTTTCATCAACAGAAAAACATTGTTTTGAAGAACTCTGCTAGCATGCTGTTGGTTTTTCCTTTTGGAAATTAGATGTGTGGATAGCAGTATGTTCTATTTTAACATAACCTTGTTTATGTCTCTGGATTATGTAATATTTTATATATAGATGTTTTATAATTATAGAAAACAAGAGGTTAAATTATTACAATAGTCTACTTACAGTATTCTTCAAGTAATGAATTGTATTAAAGCTAGGTGTTTTGTGGAAGGGCAATGTATGAAAGCAGCTCCCCAATGCTAGAAGGAACCGACATGCCAAAACATGAGGCCAAGTCCAGTTTGTCAGTTATGAAAGTGAGCTTAAAGGAAGCAGCATTCTGCAGTAGCAACACGATTCTGAGCTTTCCACCCCCACCCCTCACCCCCGCCAGACTCTGTATGTTATGAGAGCAGTGAGAATGCGTGGATGAGCAAAGAGATCAGGTGCCAGAGGCTTCAGTGCAGCGTGAGGTAAGAGAAACAGGGAGAGTGTCTCTCCCTAGAGAGGGAATTGATATGAATTGTGATCAGCCCAGAGCTCTGGTTCCTGTTCCAGAGCCTCCCAGGGAAGGGGCGGGATTAGGGTCCATCATCATCCAGATGTCAGGACAGCGGTTAGCTTTAAGATGGGGTCACTTATGTTCCTCACACTAGGCTATTTTCTGATTCCAAAGTAGTGTTACCTGCTGCCTTTTATTAACCATGTTCTAAATTTTCCTGAACTATTTTGGGGAACTTAGTTTCCTAGTGTCAATAAAAAGTAATTAACAGAGAAATTCCTTTCACTCATGTGACAGAGTTTAGAAATTTATTTTTTTCTTCTTCAGGGCCTGACATTTAATTACTAGCTAGAAAGATTATAATTCAAAAGAACCTTGGTGGAATTTGGGAGGGGTTTGGACTCTGGTCAATTTAATTAAAACCCTAAGTTAAGAAACACATTCATTATATCTACTTGATGTGCATGGTTTTACTATATAGTATGAAGCTGTAAAAGATTTAGTGTTGTTCGCCAAGTGATTTAACACAATTGTTTCAGAAAAGTAGTCAAATTATATTAGCAAAGGATGGACATCCCCATGTATAAAAACTGAAGTGACTTAATCTGAATAACTCATAAACGTCAGCAATGTTTATTGAATGTGTGTGCACATTTTAAGGGTTAGTTTATTTTTTAAATGAAATTGTTGCTAAAAGTCCTTTTCATATCTATATGTGTGTGATGTGTATGTATTTTAACATGTTGTATAGATTATATTTGATTATATATTTTATACAAATATATTTTTAGATATATATCTATTATATATAAGATATATCTATATAGATATAGATAGGCCGGTATAAAACAGTGTGTGTGTATGTGTGTGTGTGTGTGTATATATATACACACACACACACAAACATATATATACATGTTTTATAAAGATATCATATATATATATAAGTTAGAAGCCTCTTGTCAGCTCTACAACCCAGAAGTGGTTGGGTTTCTTTGTTTTGTTTTTTGAACATCTGGGAGCCATCATACTGTCACCAGAGGAGTTTAACCTTGGTGCTTCTCTCTAACCCAGGGGCCCTCAAACTACGGTCACGGGCCACATGCAAATACAAATATTGTATTTGTTCCTGTTTTGTTTTTTTACTTCAAAATAAGATATGTGCATTGTGCATAGGAATTTGTTCATAGTTTTTTTTTAAACTATAGTCCGGCCCTCCAACAGTCTGAGGGACAGTGAACTGGCCCCCTGTTTAAAAAGTTTGAGGACCCCTGCTCTAACCTATAAACATTTCTTGTTAGAGAGGTAAGAAAGGTTTTTTATGCTTGTTATTTGTTGGATAAAGGCAATTAGCTAAAACAAAGAACTACCTCGATGGTCAGGTGAATTTAGAGTGAACTATGAAAAGGTGCACAGCAAGTAATGCTGGCAAGTCCTTTTTCAGGGAGCAGGTTACCTTTTATGTTGAGGATATATGTATGTAATGATTGTAGTTCCTTGGCTGTGTAAATAAATGCGGTTTTATCTGTCTTTTTCATAGATTACCTACAGTGTTGTGCTTTGACTATGCTTATCTCTCTATATATAAAAGGCTAATATGCAAAATGTCCCCTCAGGAGTTCAACTGGGAGATCGGAAGTTCGATCACTCGCTATGACTTGCACTGACCACCAGGGAGTGGCACAGACCAAAGGAAGGCCCTGGCTGGCAGCTGGCAGCTGTAAGGAAGGGCCTGGCCAGCAGCCGGAAGGCCCTAATAGGCCATGATCGCCAACCAGGCCTAGGGACCCTACCTGTGCACAAATTTCATGCACCAGGCCTTGTTCAACAATAAAACTGCTTTCCTTCTACATTTTGTTGGGAAAATTCTGTGGTAATAGCACCTTATTTCCCCAACACTATCCACATTCATCACACAAGCTGTGAAGGGTACAAACACAAACAAGATTTGATGCATGCCCTGTGGAACTTATATTCTAAAGAGACTCACAAGTAACTCTGTCCTGCAAGGCAGTGTGAGTACAGCTGGGGAAAACAGAGAGCATAGAGGCAGTCGAGGAGATTCAGCCTGGGAGAAAGTCCAACTCACAGAAACATAGGGTAGAATGGTGGTTACCATGGGCTGGGGCTAGAGGAAATGGGGAGAAATTGATCAACAGGTATAAAATTTTAGCTATAGATAAATAAGGTTTGGGAATCTAATGTACACTATGGTGACTATAGTTAACAGTGCTGAATTGTATACTTGAAAGTTGTTGAGAGTAGATATTAAGCATTCTCACCACACACACATACATACACACACACACACACACACACACACAGATAACTGAGGTGGTGGATGTGTTAACGTGATTGTGGTAAATATTTCACAAAATATATGTGTATATGAAATCATTATAATGTACACTTTAAGTGTGTACAGTTTTGTCAATTATATATAAACTAGAGGACTGTTGTACAAAATTCGTGCATGGGTAGGGTCCCTACGCCTGGCTGGTGATTAGGGCTAATCGGAGCCTTCTGGCTGCCAGCCCAGGCCTTCCTTCGTTCTGTGCCGCCCCCTGGTGGTAAGCGCATGTCGTAACGAATGATCATACTCCTGGTTTCCTGGTCAAACTTCTGAGGGGACACTTTGCTTATTAGCCTTTTATATATAGATAAAGCTGGGGTGGGGGGATAGAGCAAGGAGAATAAGGCCACAGACCCAGGAAAAAGGAAGACTAAGAGGGAGTGGAGGAGAGG
>NW_006289082.1:1657525-1662378 GCF_000327345.1 Myotis davidii
GGAATGACTTGATCACAAAGGGCTTTGAGTGCCATCCATAGGAAGCTAGACATTTGTTTGTTTACCCATCCACTTTATAAGTGGAATTAGTAACATGAATAGGTCTGATCTTCGGGAAGATTTGTTTGACATAATGTACAGAATGGATTGAATTGACTGAAGACTGCAGAGGAGACCATTCGCGTGCTGTTGTAGTCGTCCAGATGAAAGGCAGTGAGGGTTTGGATGAGGGTACTGGCAGTAAAAATTGAATGAAAGATCTTTGAGGCCCTTAGAAATAGAAAGTTGGAAGATCTTGGATGTAGATTTTATGTGAGGAGCAAGGGAAAGAAAGGAGCTGGGGAAGATTTCAGCACTCTGCCCTAAGGCACTGGAAGATATGATGTCATTAACAAAGAGAAAAGAGGAAAGAGACATTGAGTGTGATAGGCCAGGCAGCTGGGGCTGCCTGGTGGACAGTTAGAATGTGGGCATGGAGTTTAGGAAAGAAACTGAAACTAGAAATGTAGATTTGAGAGACACCTTCCCAAATGTTATAGTTGAAGCCATGGACTTAGATGAGACTGTGGGGAAATGAAAGCTAAGTGATTCAAGTATATAGCTTGGAATGAATGAATGAATGAGAAAAAACAAGTATACAACTTGGAAAATTCCTGCATATGCGGTGCCGAAGGAAGGCGAGTCAGTCATAGAGGCAGCAAAGGAATACGCTGCAAAGGGTAAGAAACCAGTAGAAGGAAATGGCCTTGAAATCAAAAGCAAAGAAAGTTTCCAGAAGAGTGTTCAGTTCGCTTTAGATGCTGCAGAGAGAGACTAAGGAAGATGAAGATCAATGATTTACATTCTTGCCATTCCATATGTATATGACTAACTGGTAACCAGCTAACACACAACGATGGTCATCATTTTCTGTTTAACAAACGTTGCTTTTGTGCACTAAAATTACTTAAAGGTGTGTACTTCTCATTTGTTAAATAGACAAAAGATGCATCGCAGGCAAAGTGGTTGTTCCCTGGCTGCCAAACACACAACGTACGCACACACCCCTACATACACACCCCTACATATACACCTGGGGTTATGTTGCTAGACTGTATTGTAAGACAGACAGTTTCACGTGCTTTCTCCTTCCATCCAGAACTTAAACATCTATGCAATGTATTACTCTCCTGGGACATCCAGAAAAATTCCAGTAAATAGGAGATTTGGAAAATAAATATATCACATATAAAATTATGTTAAGGATACACTTCAACTGCCTGGTTGCCAAAGCTTTAGGATTGCTACCACTACAGTGAGAATACAAGTTTATGAGATGGAGCAGCAGCACATTAAGCTGTGCTGTTAGAGTCTCTTCAACTGTTCCCACTTTTGGTATTTTTATTTTATTTTGAAGTGTCTTAGTCCGTTCTGGCTGCTCTAACAAAATACTGTAGACTGGGTGGCTTAAATAAGAAAAATTTATTTCTTGTAGTTCTGGAGGCTGGGAAGTCCAAGATTAAGATGCCAGCAGTGAGAGAGCTCTCTGGGGTCCCTTTCATAAGAGCACCAGTTCCATTCATGATGTTTCTACCCTCATGTCCTAACCCCGCCGTGGGCAAACTACGGCCCGCGGGCCGGATCCGGCCTGTTTGAAATGAATAAAACTAAAAAAAAAAAAAAGACCGTACCCTTTTATGTAATGATGTTTACTTTGAATTTATATTAGTTCACACAAACACTCCATCCATGCTTTTGTTCCAGCCCTCCGGTCCAGTTTAAGAACCCATTGTGGCCCTCGAGTCAAAAAGTTTGCCCACCCCTGTCCTAACCTCTTAAAGACACCTCCTCCTAATACCATCACGTTGGAGGTTAAAATTTCAACATGTAGATTTTGGAGGGGACACAAGCATTGAGTTCATAACATGGAGTAATGCTGCATTTGGGGAACTATTAATTTGTCACCAGAAAATGTTTTGCTTTACTTTTTTATAAAAACATGCTGCACATGTTAAACTTCATTTGGAGTCAGAATCAGTGATTTTTTTACTGGTTATATATCAGGGTTTGTAATAAAAATTTGGGGGAACATATAAATCATTTTACATAACCTATTTTTCCCCAGTAAGCTACTAAATACATTAATTTAGGTAATGGGGGTATAATTGTAGTCAATTTTGTTATTCTTATCCTACCTCAAGATAACTTAAGGAATGAAAATAATAAATTAGTTTCTCACTAGCTCTTGATTAGAGCTACAGAGTGAGCTTTTTAAAGCTGCAGCAATAATTGGCTTAAAAATAGATTCAGAAATGCATTAAGTATGGACTTTAACAAAACTGTAAAAAGCTTAAAATAACTTACCTACTGCTTTCATGCCTGTGCTTTAAGATGTGCTTAAGGACTCAATTTTTTTCATGTCAACATTCTAAACTCACATTTATATTTTGTTTTTCAGTGGGAAGCAGTGAGGTATATTTTGAATAAGATGGCTCTCAGATTATAGCATTGATATTTTGTTTTATTTGTTTATAGCTGCTGGGTGAACTGATCCTGGATAGACACAACTTTGCCATTATGACAAAGTACATCAGCAAGCCAGAGAACCTCAAACTGATGATGAACCTCCTTCGAGATAAAAGTCCCAATATTCAATTTGAGGCCTTTCATGTCTTTAAGGTAAAGTGTAAGCTACAGAAATAAAGTGGGCATTTATTTTCCAGTTTCAAGTGGCAAACTCCCTACTTTTTATTCTCCTTTATACTTGAGAAAAAATTAAATAGGCAGTCTTTTGTTTTGCATGACTTAGGTGAAATTTTAGAGTTATATTAATGAATGCCCATTTCTTTCTAAAAGGTTTCTAACTAATCCATATCTCTAAATATTTTCTTTTTTTATTAAGAAAATAGGTAGATACTGTTTCCTAAAAGTTACTAAAATAATCAGTGACTGAGCTAGAACGCAAATCCTGAGTGTGAGAATTTGAATGCTTTGCTTTCTGCCTTAAGTATTTCTCTGAACCTTAAATGAAGCAATGAAGAAATACTTGCGTACTACTCACTTTTTTTACTTATTCATAAATATTTTTGTAAATGCATTTTCCTATGAAAGAAAGCTACCCCTGGTAATACCTGCTATCTCTTCCTAATACTTTTTTCATTAGTACCCTATATAATAAAACCCTAATATGCAAATCGACCAAATGGTGAAATGACTGGCAGAACAACTGGTTGCTATGATGTGCACTGACCACTGGCAGCGGTGTTGGGGGCCAGGGCCAGCCAGTGGGCAGTGCCAGGCTGCTGGCCAAGGTGGGTGCCAGCAGGGACGCCCTGATCACCACACCTACAAGTCGCCCCACAGAGCACGCTGATCGCGGGCCAGGCCTAGGGACCCTGCCCAAATATTGGGAACAATCTCTTAGATTTAAAAATTAAAACCTGGCAAGGCTACTCTAACACTGAAAAAACAGGATGAGGCAGTGATGACATACATGGACTCTGGCTTGCATATTTTGTGGTCACTACTGATTCTGACACTTATAACTGTGTGACAAAGCCAATTATTTAACTTTTCTCTGCTTCAGTTTTTCCACCCATAAGATGGGGAAAATGGTACCACTGCCTCAGAAGGATCATGTTATGTACTACTTTTTATAATCAGGGCAAAAAATGTAGCTGCCCATACAACAGCAAGATGCCTTTCACCTGTATGAAAGTATGGTCACTGGTGCATACAGCGTCCTGGATTGTGAGAGAGATGTCTGACTGCTGGTTTAGGCCTGTGGGGATCGGGTCTAAACTGGCAGTCGGACATCCCCCAAGGGCACAGGCTGGCCTGAGGGCCCTCCACCCCCCCGCAAGTGCACGAATTTTGTGTCCTGGGCCTCTAATAAGTAATAAAATGGCCTCCTAGAAACTTTAGACAATAGATTTTTATAGATTATGGTTGATGAGAAAAATCTAATCTGTAATCCCATACTCCTAACTATTGTAAAGATTTTAGTAAATTTTATTTTCCTGTGCACATATTTGAAGGGTTTTTTTTCTACAGCTGTATTCACATTGTATACGAAATTCATATCCTGATTTTATCACTGAATGCCATAACATCAGTAAACTTTAATTCATTACCATTATATGTCATTTTTAGAGCTAGTAGTTTTATTGGTATCATAGTTTATCATTGGGTACATTTATTTTAGTTTACTTAAATATTCCTACAGGCTAGGTGGGCTTTTTTTAGTCTTTATAATATATGTTCATTAATTGAATTTATCAGTCTATACATGGACACATGGCAGTTTATAAGATACTAGAGGCCCGGTGCACAAAATTTGTACATGGGTAGGGTCCCTAGGACTGGCCAGCGATCAGGGCTGATCTATGGGGTGACCGGTGGGGCAATCGGGGGGAACCCCCTGCTGGCACCCACCTTGGCTAGGCTGGCACCACCCACTCACTGGCCCTGCCCCCCACTGCCACCACTGGATGGGGCCTGCAGGCTGGGGGCACCGTTCCTGCATTGAAGCATCTGCCCTCTGATGGTCAGTGTGTATCATAGCAACTGGTCGTTCCGCCAGTCATTCCACCATCCAGTCGATTTGCATATTAGGCTTTTAGGATATAATTGTTGCTCTGAGAGGTAAAAAAAAGTTTTAAACCATCTTTCAGCCACCAGATCTTCATTGTCCAAAAAGTCACTAGAGCAATTTAAACCCAAAATTAATTTATAAATTCCATTCAATTACATTCAAAATTCCAACAGGAATTTTCCTGGAACTTAACAAGCTAATTCAAATTATTAGCTTTGTTATTTTTGTGTGTTTTGGGGTTTTTTTGTTACTTTTGTGTGTGTGTGTGTGTGTGTGTGTG
>NW_006289082.1:1662802-1663158 GCF_000327345.1 Myotis davidii
AAAATCTCTACCTGGTGAAACAACCTTTCTCGGAGAGGTGACCTTGGTTACAACACATAGCGCCAAGAGGGTGAGCAAATATATTAAAAACAGTATGCCATAATGCCAGGCCCCTTGAAACAGCAAGGATGGACTGGCTCATGGCAAATTCCCCCTTTTTTATTTTTTAAAAACAGGCATTAAAAAGAAAAATCCCAAATGCTCTCTTGTATCCATTTTAAGAGTAGGATTGGCGCTTTCTGCTATTACCTGAGTCCTGATCTATCACCCCAGGGAGAGCTTGCCAATCCTGCACTTTCCCTGGGTGGAAAAGCTGCAGTGGTGTTAAGGATAAGGCTTCTTGGTCCTACCTCCTC
>NW_006289082.1:1663262-1663995 GCF_000327345.1 Myotis davidii
GGAACCTTAATTCCTCTGCTAGCAAGCATATGCGTTAAAAGATCAATACAGAGTCTTTTTTCTTAAGACTCAGTATGGCACATCTTCTTAATCTAAAGATCAATACAGAGTCTTCTTTCTTTGGACTCAGTATGGCACATCTTCTTAATCTAAAGATCAATACAGAGTCTTCTTTCTCTGGACTCAGTATGGCACATCTTCTCAATCTAAGTTCTGTACTATCCACCTTCTTACCCTACTTATCCTCTATAGGGGGTCTGCAGTACCCTGGCGCCCAACGTGGGGCCCGAACCCACGACCCTGGGATTAAGAGTCCCATGCTCTACCGACTGAGCATGGGAATAAGGGGGAATTTGCTGGGAGCCGGTCCATCCTTGCTGTTTCAAGGGACCTGGCATATATGGCATACTGTTCTTAATATGTTTGCTCACCTTCTTGGCACTATGTGTTTTAACCAAGGTCACCTCTCCGAGAAAGGTTGTTTCCCCAGGTAGAGATTTTCCCCTGAAGTTGGGGAGGGAATAAAACCCCTTCACTAAGTGCCAGGCGGGTAATTAATCTCTTTAACTATGAACAATCATGCTTAAGCTACATAATCTTTACTCCCTGGAATGGAGATAAGAAACGCCCTAACCTTTGGAATAGAGATTGATAGGATTGAATCAACTGGTATAAATACAGATGTAACAAGACAACAAGACACAGAACTTAGAAGACAGAACCTACACAGAAC
>NW_006289082.1:1664727-1678800 GCF_000327345.1 Myotis davidii
CCGCCGTTGAGAACCCCACATTTGGGACGGATAGGACTCCACCAGGGTGCTGCAGACCCCCCTGTAGAGGATAAGTAGGGTAAGAAGGTGGATAGTACAGAACTTAGATTGAGAAGATGTGCCATACTGAGTCCAAAGAAAGAAGACTCTGTATTGATCTTTAGATTAAGAAGATGTGCCATACTGAGTCTAAAGAAATAAGACTCTGTATTGATCTTTTTAACACATATGCTTGCTAGCAGAGGAATTACGGTTACTCCCAGACAGAACGTTTTATACAAGAAGTATGTCCATGCTTTTCTGAGGAAGGAAAGGTGCCAGAAAGGTAAATGTAGAGGCATGGGAGGAGGTAGGACCAAGAAGCCTTATCCTTAACCCCACTGCAGCTTTTCCACCCGGGGAAAGTGCAGGATTGGCAAGCTCTCCCTGGGGTGATAGATCAGGACTCAGGTAATAGCAGAAAGCGCCAATCCTACTCTTAAAATGGATACAAGAGAGCATTTGGGATTTTTCTTTTTAATGCCTGCTTTTAAAACCCAGTCCTTGATTTAGAAGTGCATTCCTTATGAAATGGTTCATCTCAAGCCTTGACCAGGGCCCTTCAGTATCCCAGCTGCCCTGAAGGAGTCCTGCAGTATTGCATTAGTTGCCTCAAATCAGCATCTACCTTTAGAGGCAGCAGAGTTCAGAACCCATACAAAATAAAAATAAGGAAAAATTTTAAACTTGAAAACAAATGTAACCATTTTAGGTCTATTGTACAGTATATGGATTGAATGGAGTTGATCCAATGATGCCTGTATGCAAATTCCAACACATTTTACATTTATTTCAGATTGATACAGAGAAACTTAGTTTGCCCAGTATATGTAATCTTCTTAAAAAGAAAGGCTGTCAGGAGTTACTTACGTAGTTACCACAAATGCCAGACTATTTCTTTTTTTGTTGTTGTTAATCCTCACTCAAGGATATTTTTCCATTGATTTTTTAGAGAAAGTGGAAGGTATGGGGAGAGACTGAGAAAGAGAAACATCGATGTGAGAGAGACACACCAGACAATTTCTAGCTAAAACTTCACAGCATGGTAATTAGAAGAGCCACACAGTTGGCTGCAGTATGTGTCTTCCTAACATACTAATACATCAGGCATTTTGTGTCACATTGTAAATGTTACTTTTTAAAGTAAGTAACAATTGTAGCTCATTGTAGTAAAATTCACATAACACAAAATTCACCATTTAAGTGTACAATTCAGTGACATTTAGTCTATTTCCAGTGTTATGCAGCTATCACCACTATCTAGTTAGAACAGTTTCATCACCGAAAAGGAAGCCCTGTACATATATTAAACAATTACTCCTCATTTGGCCTTACCTCCAGTCCTGGCAACCACTAATCTCCTTTCAATCTCTATGGATTTGCCTATTCCAGATATTTTACATAAATGGAATTTCACAATATATGTGCCTGGTTTCTTTCATTAGCATCTCTTCAAGGGTCATCCATGTTGTAATGTAATCAACACTTCATTCCTTTTTATGGCCTAATAATATTCCATTGTATGAATATATCACAATTTGTTTATCCAGTCTTTAGTTGATGGACTTGGGGCTATTGTGAATAGTGCTGCTGTGAACATTCTTGTCCAAGTTTTTGTTTGAACAAATGTTATCAATTCTTCATGTATATACTCAGGAATGTAATTGCTCAGTGTTATGGTAATTCACACAGAGGCTACACCATTTACATTCCCACCAATTATGTTCAGGGCTCCAGTTTCTCCCCTTCCTCACCAACACTTGTTATTGTCAGTTTTAAAAATTGTAGCTGGCCTAGTGGGTGTGAAGTGACATCTGTGGTTTTGATTAGGATTTCACTAGTGACTAATGATGATGAACACCTTTTCATGTGCTTATTGGCCATTTGTATATCTTCTTTGGAGAGAAGTGTCTATTCAAGCCCTGTGCCCCTTTGTAAAAAGGCTTGTTTTTTGTTGTTGTTAATTCTCACCTGAGGATATTTTTCCATTAATTTTTAGAGAGAGGGGAAGAGACAGAGAGAGAGAGAGAAACATTGATGTGAGAGAGACGCATCGATTGGTTGCCTCCCACACGTGCCCCAACGGTGGTCTGGGATAGAGCTTATAACGGGTATGTGCCCTTGACTGGAATCAAACCTGGGACCCTTCAGTCTGTGGGCCAATGCTCTACCTACTGAGCCAAACCAGCCTCAGTGCTTGTTTGCATTTTTGTTGTTGAATTATAGGAGTTCTTCATTGTATTTCGGATGCTACACACTTATATATGATTTGCAGGTATCTTCTCCCATTCTGTGCTCTTGATAAGTGTCCTGTGATACACAAATTTTTAAATTTTGATGTTCAGTTTATTTTTTCTTTTGTTGCTCTTGGTTTTGGTCATAGCTAAAAAACATTGCCAAATCCAAGGTCATAAAGTTGTACCCCTATATTTTCCTCTAAAAATTTTATTAACTCTTATATTTAGGTCTTTGATTGATTTTGAGTTACTTTTTACTTATGGTGTGAGGTAAGGGCCTGACTACATTGTTTGATGTGTGGATATCCACTTGTCCCATGTTGAAAGTTTAAGTTGTTTTAATGAATAGACGTTGGATTTTCTTGAATACTTTTTCTATATCAAGTGAAATGATCATGTAGTTTCTTTCATTGTATTAATGTGATATATTAGGATCCTAGAGCTATAGTAACAAAATACCATAGGCTGAGTGGCTTAAAGCAGCAGAAAGTTATTTTCTCTCAGTTCTGGAGACTACAGTCTAACATCAAGGATCAGCAGAGTTGCTTCCTTTGGGAGGCTCAGGGAACATGCATGTTATGCCTGTCTCCTACTTCGGCTAGTTCCCAGCAGTCCTTGGCATTCTTTGGCTTATTGTGTAACTCCAATCTCTGTGTTTATTTTCACATGGCATTTTCTCTCTGCATCCCTGTGTCTCTTTGTCCAAATTTCCCTCTTCTTAAAAGTCATCGGGTTAGGGGCCACCCTAATCCACTGTGACCTCATCTTAATTTGATTACATCCCTATTTCCCAATAAGGTCACATTCACAGATACTGAGGTTGGGACTTGAACATTCATCTTTTGAGGGGACTTTTCACCTTTGCCCTTTTTTAGTTCAACCTAGTACATGTGGTATATTACATTGATTTTATTATGTTAAGCCAACCTTGGGTTTCTGGAATAAATTCTAGTTGGCCATAGCATATCATCCTTTTTCATATGATGATAGACTTGATTTGCTTGTATTTTGTTGAGGGTTTTTGCATCTTTATTCATAAAAGGATATTGGTCTGTTGTTTTCTTGTGATTTCTTTATCTGGTTTTGGTAACAGAGTACTGCTGGCCTCATAGAATGAGTTAAGAAGTATTCTCTTCTGTTTTATTTTTTGGAGAATTTTTAAATGAATTAGTGTTAATTCTTTAAAATTTTGTATAATTTACCAGTAAAATTGCCTGGTCCTAGGCTTTCTTCATCAGGAGGGTTTTGATTACTGATTCAATCTCCTTATAGAATTTTTTTAAATAGTATAAAAGAATAATATGAATAATTGTACATCAAAAAATTAGGTAACCTAGATGAAATGGGCAAATTCCCAAAGAATAAATAGAAAATATGATTCATAGACTAGCTCTCATGTCACCTACACCAGCGGTTGCCAACCGGTGATCCGTGGACCACTGGTGGTCCATGAGGTCCGAAAGGTTGGCGACCGCTGACCTACACCATGAGCCTTTCCTGTTCCAAACGCAGAAATCTAATGTAATCTCTCCCTCCTTTGAATCTCTGCAGTCTTTCAGAACCGCATTGGTTCTTATCTTTTTAAAAGATTTATATTTTAATTGATTTCAGAGAGGAAGGGAGAGGGAGAGAGAGATAGAAACATCAGTGATGAGAGAGAATCATTGACCAGTGGCCTCCTGCATGCCCTACCCTGAGGATGGAGCTCGCAACCAAGGCATGTGTCCTGACCTGGAATTGAACCATGACCTCCTGGTTCATAGGTTGATGTTCAACCACTGAGCCATACTGGCCGGGTGGTTCATAAAATCTTTGTGTAGTTTTCTCCTTCCCCATAACTGCTGGGTTGGGGGATCCTTTAGGACTCAACCTTGTGGTCCCCACTGTCATAGCAATCCTGTTCCTAGCATGTTGAGAGTAGAGTGCACTGTTGGAGGTACAGGACGTGGAGGCAGGGGCTGAGGGGCTGGTGGTGAAACACTGCATTTTTAAGTGTGAGAGAACATGAGAGAGCCCAGAGAGCTATAGAGGAGTTGATACCTTTATGGGTATTCTATCATGTAGTCATATATGTAGCATCTAACAAGGAAGTATGTCCATTGCAAAATATTGTACCAATTAATATTATAGTTTTGAGTGATTGTGTCTTACTATTATAGTTTTTGCTGCCTTTTATAGTATGCCTAAATTATTTGTCCAGGATCACAGTTTCAACCAGGAGTACATATAAGACTCTGTAGAACTTTATAAAAATACAGAATGCCAGACCTGCAGCCCAGATCTGCTGAGCTAGAATCTCTGGGAGGAAGGGCCTGGGCAGTTGTAAATTACAAAATGTCCACATACACAAGAAAACAGTGGTGACCTCTGGGAGAGGGAAGGTGAGAGGAAGACTTTACACCTTTGCCCTTTTTAAATTTTAAGCTAGATGAGTATATTACATATTAAGTATATTAAATATATTATATATTGGATATATTGTGTTAAATACATGTTGAATATATTATTGTTGATATGTAATTATATATTTAATTATAACTTAAATATATAATTATAGCATTTAATTTTAAATATATCAAATATAGTTTTATGTAATGTATGGGAAATGGGTATGAATGGGGAATTACTGATTTTCCTTAATAAAGGAAGTATGACCCAGGCTTTCTGTATTGTACTAACACAGGTACCACCTGATCAAGTGGGATCCATGCTGTCCCTGACATGCATTGCTTATCTCCATATTTGTTACTTTATGTTTCAGGTGTTTGTGGCCAGTCCTCACAAAACACAGCCTATTGTGGAGATTCTGTTAAAAAATCAACCCAAACTCATTGAGTTTCTGAGCAGCTTCCAAAAAGAAAGGACGGACGATGAGCAGTTCACTGATGAGAAGAACTACTTGATTAAACAGATTCGCGACTTGAAGAAAACGGCCCCTTGAAACCTCACCCAGTTCCTGGCTAGTCACCGTCTCATGAGAGGTGCCTATTTTTCTCAGTTTATTGTTCAGTGTAGATGGAATATAAACATTTGAATGAAAAGAAACTAACCTAGAACTATATATTCAGTTTAATCAAGTCTGTGATTATGTGAAATCAGAGCCATTAATAAAAGCAATTGTAATTTTTTTGTTGATGAAAAGCAGCCCTGAGCTCTCAGTCCCTATGAACCCCTAAGATGGAGCCCAAGTGATGGGTCACTGAATCCTCAAAGAGGGTGGAATTCTCAGGGGAGCTGGGCCTGGGCAGAAGGCACGAGAGTGTTTGACTTACCTGCACTTGGGCTAATTCCTTAAGGCACTGACAGGTCTGAGAAAATAAGATCCATGTTTTCAGTCACTACGTATTGTTGTTCCTTGCCCATGTCTTTTAACTCTAATTGGTGGTTCCTGACTTCCTAGGAAATTGATGCCCACCCCCCTGCTCAGCCCTCCTTTCTGCTCACTGTCCCACATTCCATCACGAGGGATGTCCTCAGCACTCCTGACTCCTGGCACCTCTCCTCCCCCCCCCCCCCCCCCCCCCGAGATTCCCAACACACACTCCACCTGCAGTAGGGATAGCTCAGAACCAGGGATTTCCAAGGGCACAGGGGCATAGCAGACCTGGGTGGTATGACCTGCTCACTTGAAAACTCAGAACAGGTGATTCAAAACCACAGTTCTAGCTATAGTCATGGATGTTTCACACTGAATTCCATGGCATTCATGAACGTTTGGAATATTTCATTCATAATTATCATGGGGAAAATGTTTTGTGGTGAAAGTATTTCAGAGCAGGAATCATTGCATTAGGATGCCTAGAATGTACAAAGCCATGAGTCCAGAGGGTCACACAGGTCTTTAAACCACTTTTATAAATAAAGGAACATTGTCATTGGGAGTGCAGATGATTAAATGTACAAAAAAATGTCAAATGACTAAAACATTGTTCTGTTTATTTTCTAATAAGCTGCCACTCTTAATTTCCTATTAAAATATTCAAATATTCAGTGAAAAGGTAGAAAAAGTGTAAAATGTTGGTCCCAAGTACTCTCTTGCAGTTTCCAAATCACGAGTTACTGTTTTCTGTAGGAACCTTTACTTCTTACAATATTGGGTGTTGTGTTCTTCAACCAGATGTTTCTCCACCCAGAGAGGGATACATCCCTCTCCAGGCTCATGCCTTCTGTAGACTTGGCATCTGAAGGAGTACCTGGCAGGGTTTCACCCTCCTTGGCTGGGACACAGGTTCCTGTTCTGTGTGCAGCGTGGAACCCTGAGGCAGGTGGTGTGGGCCCTGGGGGGCCTTCTGGCAGCAGCTCTGGCCAATGCTGGCGTGGGAGGGTCAGCCGGCAGCCCATCTGATGCCCTTCATTCTTTAGTCTGAAGTCTATTAGAGTTTGTCTTTTCTGGTTTTGCTTATTTGATTAGAAGAGATGAGTGTAAATATATTTTTAAAAGCAAAGGCACAATAACCATTGGAAATTTACTTGGTTGCTTAAATACTGTCCCACAACATCATGGGACACATGTTTTCAGTTGCAAATAAAGGCCTTAGTTTAATCCTTTTTGATAAGTAAAACATTTTATTTTCTCTGGGTTTGAATTAGCTCTTACCTAGCAACCCCTTATCCTAGTTTGGTTAAGAGACAATAAGTGAAGTAGCTGGGGCTTTGTTGCAATACAGACTTGTAAATTATTAATGTGAAAGAGGGAGCCAGAAGCTCACAGTCAATATATACTTGCACAAAATTCACTGTAAATATTGTGAGAATTGAATTTTGAAAGGTCATATTTAATAAACTATTTCAAAAACACACATTTAAAATAAAGACTGACTAAATAAGAAGGTCCTGCATGCTCCATGGTTGGTTTGCGTGTCCTGTGTCTGTGTCTCCTCAGCACCTTAAACAGGAAAGCCCCAGGGGGAGCACGGGCGGCCTCCTGGTGGGGTGGGCTCTGGAGGCCCCGCACCATCATCCTGGGCACTGCACTGTCCGCGCCATCTGTCCATGGTGCTAACTACCATTAACCGAGCACCGCATCCAGGCACTGCACATACACATCACATTATTGCTGCCTCATGACAGCCGGAGTCATTCCCACCTTATATTTGAGGAAACTGAGGCTCTGATCAGCTTAATGATCCCAGACAGCATGGGCTAGACCTGGAAGACAAACCTACAGTGGCCTGAAGCCAAACTGCTGCTCTTCCCTCTCTCATCCTCAAGGCTGAGAACTAGGGACCGTCTAGCATGTCAGGAACTATGTGCCTTGCCCGGCTGCTGCCCAGGAGGTGTCTGGGGTTAAGGTCCTAGCGTGAAGCCAGCAGGAGTTGAGATCATAATGTTCTTGGATGAGGCTCTCGGCTGAAGCCAGGCATCTGCCCAAACGTTAGGATTATCCTTGGAGAAAAGGCCAAGTGGCCCTCAGCCCCTATCCAGCTGTTCCTGACTGCCAGCCTCCACAGGTTCATATCCTTGGAGGACTCTGGGGGGAAACAGATGCTGGGGAGGGGCGGCGAGCTTTGCCAGACCTCTGTCACTAGCCAAACCGGTTTGCTCTGAGCCATTGTGCAGCCTGGAAACTTCACAAGACCCGGAAGTGATTGTAAAATGTGAAGGAAAATGAAATAGAAAAATTGCTAGAATTTTTAAAATAAGAAAGAGCAGTTTCAAAACAGATTTACAGATTTTTCTAGACTATTGTATTAAAAGAAATTAAGATTTTTATATATTTACATGTCTTTTCTGTTGTATTCTGGCATGAATAATCACCTTGTCCTCCGTGCTCTTTCAGGAGGCTTGGTGTTGGAGTGAGGGGCCTGTAGCTGGATAAAGGTCTGAAACATATAAAAAGACCTTGAAGAGCTAGACTTGGAAAGGTCAGATGAATGTGAACAAAATTACTTTGTTTTGAAACATGGAAAGGGCTGTTATGTAACTGCTGGAATGAAAGCAAAGTAAAACAGAATGACCAGCCTGGCCTGCACTGGGCCTCCACAGACACGGCTCTGAGCAGGGTCCCTCTCCGCTCTGCGCTCTGGGGAGGGCAGCGCTGACTCCGACAGGGTGCGTCACTTGCTCCAGGTCAAGCAGCTGGCAGCAGTGGCAGGATTAGGGCCAGGCCTGACCCCAAAGTCCCTATCTTTGCAAAGCGGCTGCATGTCCAGCTGCCTCCCCGAGCATGCTCTCCGCCCCAGGGGTAGACACTTTGTTCATCATGGCTGCCAAGGAAAAGAGTAATTCCTGGCCCCTGGTGCTAAAGGATGACTCATTGGAAAGAATTCAAAAGCTAGATTCATGTAAGGGGTGGGGGTGGTGACTGCTCCACTTGGTTGTCTGATGTTTGGGAGAGCAAATGAGACAGAGGTATAGGATAGGGAATTCACCTTCGAATTTCTCCATCACCTTGAGGAACCCCTTGACTACCCAGATATTAATTTCAAACTGCAGTTCTGCACCTGATTTTGTTTACTTGGCTTGCCTTTTAGGTTGGACATAATATTAGCTTAGATTTCCCGATAGGATCGGTTACTGCACAGCCAGTCATTCCTGCGCTTCACATTCCTCAGTGGCCCAGGGCGTTCCCGTGAGGCAGAAGTTCTGATGGAGGTCCGTCTGGTTCCTGTTGGGATTGCCTGTGCCTCATCACTGCCTCCCAGGGGGAGTGTACAAGTAGCAATACTCGCAGAGTCACAAAATCACACAAAAAGTCACAGCTCCTTCACCATTAATTTAATGTCAGTTGTAATTTAATCACCACACTGTGAGCCATTACATTATGTTATTTATTTATTTATCCTCACTCAAGGATACTTTTTCCATTGCTTTTCAGAGAGAGAATGGAAGGAAAAGAGGGAGGAGGGTAGAGAAAGAGAAACATCGATGTGAGAGAGACACATCAATTGGTTGCCTCCTGCACATACCCTGACTGGGGTCAAGGATGGAACCTACAACCCAAGTACATGTCCTTGACAGGGAATCAAACCCATGACCCTTTGGTGCTCAGGCCAATGCTCAAACCACTTTTATTTTATTTTCGTTTTATTATTTATTTTTTGTTGTTAATCTTCACCTGAGGATATTTTTCTATGGGTTTTTAGAGAGAATGTAAAGGAGGGGGAGAGGAACATTGATGTGAAATTTACACATCAATTGATTGCCTCCCACATGTTCACTCACCAGGGCCAGGGAGTGAATTGAGCCTGCAACCGAGATACATGACCTTGACTGGAATTGAACTCGGGACTCTTCAGTCCACAGGTCGACACTCTATCCTCTGAGCCAAACCAGCCAGGGCACCATTTTTTATTTTTTAAAGCTGTGAACATAGGGGCCCTTTGAGAGAACCTGTTTTAATACTCATTAATTTATCCTTTAGTGAAGGTCAAAAAAAAAATGAGTTCCCCTGGTTTTACTTCTGGAATTTAAAGCCTAAAGCAACCAAAATATTAATTTATTCAAATGCTTGTTTATTCATTTAATCCAACACCCACAAACTCATTCTCCATGCCCATGAGGCTTGGCTGGGATTAGAACCTCAGATGACATACCAGGACTGGAGGGTGAGACCTTGAGTGCCTGGGAGCTGGGTGAGCGGCCTTCCCAGGTCCATCCCCCGGGCTTGAGTGGCAGGGAAGGGAAGGCAGACTTGAAGTGGGAGCCCAGGAGAAAGAGCTGGAATCCATGGAGATGGTCTGCAACCCACACCCCCCTCGTCCCCTGGCCTCCACCTTCCAGGATGTGTCACCACAGAGCTCCCCAGCCCGAGCCCAGGAGAGGAGAAGCTGATGGGGAAGGTGCAGCTGGGCTGTCCCTCCCCACCCAGGAGGGTGAGCCAGCAGGTCTGCACCAACCTGCGCAGCGTGAGTGTGGCTGCCACTCCCTTCCCCTTGCCACTCTGACAACTTCTCTTGAGACCAAGCCAATTTGTTAGTTCTGGAAACATATTCCAGCTGAGCTAGAATGACACCTCACAAACCCACCATGTTCCCCACTGAGGGAGGGAGCCGTGTCCATGTTCCCCACCCAGGGAGGGAGCCGTGTCCATGTTCCCCACCCAGGGAGCCGTGTCCATGTTCCCCACCCATGGAGCCATGTCCACAGCCTCTCATGACCTCCCCCTCTTGAAGACCTTTTTTTCCTCTAAAGTGACACGAGCTTTGGAACCATAGGGACTTGGGGACGTCCACATCTGGACTTAATCCCAGCTCCCTACTCATGTTTCACCTTGAGAATCACTTGCTCTTGTTTCCTCCTGGTAACATGAGGCAAAAAGAGGACTTGTCTCACAGGGTGGTCGTGGGAATCAATGAGATACACAGTGTGTGACTTGCCGGCCCAGGAGGTGCTCCCATGTCCTCCTCAGCCACCCCAGGGCTCACCACCAAGGAATCCCACTTCAGTGTAGGATCTGGACAGGAGTCACGGGCATGAAGCGCAGTGTGGCCAGAGAATGACAGGCATGCACCCTGCCTGGCGGCATGTGGACATGAGGAGAGGGGGTGAGGGTGGGGGGAGGAGCCTTTTATGCCGTTCTAAGAGCTTAAAACCATCCAGGCAGCTGGCCTTTGAGCAGGAAGCGAGGTGCAACTTGCTGTCTGGGCACGGAGGCCCTGGTGGGGAGCAGCCTGAGCTGGCAGGTGGGATGCTGAGGGAGGGGCCCCGAGGAGGCCCCTCTAAGCACGGCAACTGCTGCCTTAGTCCTGCTGCACGAGGCCTTTCTAGATGCTTCACAAGCACTAGGCTCAACCCTCAGAACCACCCTGTGAGGCACACACTCTCCTTACCCTGATTTTACAGTTGCCGAAGCAGAGGCCCAGATGGTCCAGTGAGCACAAGGCAGGGCACAGTTCAAACCCAGGGCTCAGAGGCAGGAGCCATAGACGTGTGAGACATTTAGGACTTAACATCGGCCAGAGTTAGTGCCACACCATTTCTCCAAGGTAAGGGCAGGGCGAGCCCTGTGTCCATGGTGCTGTGCTGCGTGAGGAGGGGCCGTACATTCCTCACTGGCCTCAGGCCTCGGAACTGCACCCTTGGACCTGTCTCCCTCTGCGTTTCCACCTCATCTGCAACCGTCTTCTACTTGCAGACTTTCTCCTCACCTCCCAGTGGAGGCTCAGGAGGAAACCACGTTCCTCCCCTGCAGCCTCGCTCTCGTGATCAGAGGGGTGAGGGCTGCTGGGCCGTGAGGGGTTCAGCCATGCCTTCTGCCAGCCCCTGCGTCCTTCCTCCCCGATGGCCGTCAGGTTCTTCCTAGGTCTCCACAGGCCGGACATGGCAGCACTGAGCCGGGCCTGTGAGCCCAGTAGCTACGTTGGCCAGAGCTGGTCACGGTTCCATTCCCGTCAGGGCACCTGCCCAGGTTGCTGGCTCCATCCCCAGTAGGGGGTGTGCAGGAGGCAGCCGGTCAGTGATTGTCATCATTGATATTTCTATCTCTCTCTCCCTCTCCCTTCCTCTCTGAAATCAATAAAAATATCTTTAAAAAAATAATAATAAAGAAGTTACCCCAAAGACAGGCTGACACAGCGTTTAAAAGTGCCACTGGGACAAAGGATGGTACCTGCCCAGCCAGGGCCTCGCTGTTTCCCAGCCCCTGCCCTCCGGAGGGCCTGCCTGGGGCCCCAGCTTCTAGACAGAGGCAGGGCCCTAAGGCAGGCCACTGCCCCTGCTGTGGGCGAAAGGAACCACTGCCATTTTCCAGGCACAGAGCACGACCTGCCTACGGCATGAATGAGACTGTGCTGCCCGGCATGTGGGAGGAAGGGTGGCCGCCCACTCAGTTCTGGCAGCTCTCCCCCTGGGCAGGTGGCCACCTTCTCCCTGTGCTCCTACTCGGCCTTCTGATCAGTGCCCACCTGGGACCTCATTGAACCTCAATTATTTCCATGCGGTCCCATCTCCAAATACAGTCATTTCAAGGCTTAGGGCTTCAACATATACACCTTAGGGGGGAGCCCTGGCCGGTTTGGCTTGGTGGATAGAGCATCGGCCTACGGACTGAAGGGTCCCGGGTTTGATTCTGGTCAAGGGCAACACATGCCCGGGTTGTGGCCTCAGTCAATTATTCTCTCTCATCACTGATGTTTCTCTCTCTCTTGCTCTCCCTTCCTCTCTGAAATCAAAAAAATATTCAATAAAAATAAATCTTAGGGGACAAAAATATTCATTCCATAACAATATTCTCCTGCTTAAGACACTCAAAATCTAGCTCAGAGTAAACTAACCACCTGAAGAGAGAGATTCTGTGTTTTGGAAGAATGATAACTAGGCAACAAGTCAAAAAAAGTAACAGACTTCAGTTGCAGCAAGGAGATTTTGATGAGTTTCCTGGGAGGGTGGGAGGATGGTTAATACTATTTCTGTCCTGCAGATTTCCTCGTGTGTCTCCCAGCCCACACCCCTTAAAACCCTCAGTCCTACTTCGCCTCAGACCAGGCCACACTTGAGATGAGGACTCTGGTTTCTATATATTCTCTGTGGAAGTTCAACCTTTAAGCGAAACCTTCTTCCTCATCCCTGTCTGCACACCCAAGCGGTTTCTTTTCCTCCAGGCTGGGGAAATGACTCCCCAACATTTCCAAGATTAACCATCTGCCTTTGCCTTAAAGGCCTTCCCTACGTCTCTTCCGTAAGTAGCTTATCCCATTACCAGCGTCCCCTCTTCAGTCACTCTCTCCATCATTTTTCCTGCTCTGCCATCCACCTGAAAAAGCCAGTATTTGACGTTTCAGGCCACAATCTTTTCTCCTCTAATGCTTTTGCAGCCCATGAGTGTTTATACTCTAGTCTGGGTTTGCTTTTCTTCAAGAAATTTCTTTTCTTGGCTCAAGATGATCAAGTCATAGGCCTGGAGGAGACCTGGGTCAGGAACTTCTCAGTTGCAAGGGACAGAAACACATTTCTAATTAGCTTAAGAAAAAAACAAAACAATGTTCACATACTGAGAACTCCAACAGATAGTGCCAGCTTCAGGCAGGGATGGATCCAGGAGCTCAAACCATGTCATCAGGGCTCTCTGTTTCTCCACAGCCCCCTGTGTGGCTTCATTCTCAGGCAAAATGTGTTGATACGGCGAGAACCTGGCCACTGGTGTTCCCAAACCAATAACTGCTCCTGCTTCCAGCCTACCTCCCCAGGGAGACAAAGAAACAGGACACAGGACACTGTTCCTCTTTTGTCCCCAGTCCACCTACCTCCCCAGGCCACTTCCCCAGCTTCACCCAGGAGCCCCGCAAAGCTGGCTGCTGCTCAGTTCCTGCCCCGGGCCTTTCCCCCAGGCTATCATTTCTGCCGGGAACTATCCTCCCAGGCTGGCTCCCTCTCATTCTTATCCCTTATCTCTCAGCTTAGATATCCAGCCTGGCTCCTGGCCTCCCGCCACGTTATGGATACCTCCCCAGCTCGGGTGCAAACCCTCAGAGAGGGGCACTGTCTGTTCTTCACCAGCACATCTGCAGGGTCCAACCCAGTGTTTGTGCCATATAAATGCTCAGTGGACATTTTTAAATGAATAAGTGACTCATTCTTCTTTTTAAAATTCTCACCCAAAAATATTTTTTTTATTGATTTCTGAGAGGGGAAGGGAGAGAGAGAAACATGATGCAAGAGAGAAACACCAATCAGTTGCCTCCTGTACACGACCCGACAAACCTGAAACCCGGGGTTCAAACCTGAAACCTAGGTATGTGCCCTGGTCAGGAACCAAACCTGCGACCTTTTTGATGTGCTGGACGATGCTCCATCCAACTGAGCCACCGGGCCAGGCGAGTGACTCATTCTTTGAGTCATAATTTCACTTGCGTCTTTC
>NW_006289082.1:1678843-1684716 GCF_000327345.1 Myotis davidii
CTCCCTGCGACCCGGCCTTCTTCCTGCTACTTCAGGCACATTCTTGTCTTCTCATTCCGCACAAAGGTCATCATTGCCAAGACCCTCATCACTTCTCATTTTGAACCAACAGCATCCAGTCCCCCCTCTTGCTCTCTCATGCCACACTGACGGTTTCCATGCTGATGTTGGAGTGCTTGGTTAAGGGTACACATGTTTGTCACTCCTCTGTTTGAACCACCCCCCACATGCCTCCTTATTGTGCCTCAGAATTACTACTGAGTTGCTTCCTGTTTTCACTGTCCCCTGTCAACCTCCTACTCCTTTCGGCTGCTGCTACAACTATATGCAGGTCCCAACAGGCTATGCTCTCCTTCCATGCTCCCTCCACACTCAGTTCCAAAGCCCATCGAACCCAACAATGCTCACATTCTACTTTCACTTGTCAGCTGGGCCTGCGCCAATTTCTGGGACAGGCAACCACCTGGTCGATAAAACAACAGTCTTTCCTGTGTTCTTTTCCCAGGCCCTTTCTTGTCCATGTTATCTGTGATTTAGGTGGGAAAGAAGGAACACATTGATCAGATGACTGAGTGACACAAGTCAAGGCAGGGACGGATGCCTAATTATTGGATGTAACAAAACTAACAAGGAGCACGGCTGGCTGCAGTACTTGGCTAGATCTAACCATGGCTGGATGTACAAGGATAGGTGTGAAGTCCTACCCACGTCCAAAAACAAAACTCCAACTCTGCAAGCAGGAGCATGGGTGCTCAAACAAGGGTTCTGGTAACCCCGATGGCCCAGTTTGGCCATGTCATGTTTTGTTGGATTCTTGTGGTACATTCCTGTCTGCAGCCCCGGCCACTAGTCTCTCCCCATGCAGGTCCTTCCTCCACTTGGCCTGCAATAATTCCTTGGCTACAATGGGCAGGACCTTCTGGGGCAGCTGTCAAGTGGACATGCACACAGTTGAAACTTTGAAGAGATGTGTTGTTGAAAACAGCTATCAAAGCTTTGGTGGTCCTTGAGGTCACAGGGGAGGACGGTGTCCTGGAAGAAGGAAGTAAAGTGAGAGGCCAGAGGGCGCAGGGGAGAGGCCCCTGGAAGGAGAGAAGGGGGCTGAGAATCATGGGAAATGTCACGAAAGCCAAGGAAGGAGTGTCAGAAGTGCAGGATGGTATGAGGCAATAAAGGCTGCAGGGACCACGCAGAATCCGGCCATTAGGAGTTGGAAGCGCCTTCTCACAGGAGAGTGGGCCCATAGGTAGTAGTGATGTGTGGAATAAATGAAAGATCAGATGTTGACAAAACTAGTACAGGCTTCTAGGTAATGAAGGGAAAAACAATGGCTAAAGTGAAGTCTTTGTTTTCTGAAGGTTGGAGAAATGTGTCAGTTATCAACTGCTGCATAACAAATCCCCCAAACTTGGCAAGTTAAATGAAATCAATTATGGTTTTTTTGCAGGTGTATGGGTTGGCTGTGGGTCACCTCACCTAGGCAGGGCTGGCTGAAATGGCCTGCAGTTTGTGTCTGATGATGGCAGAAATGCAAAAGAACAAGTGGAGACACACAGGGATTCCTGGGGCCTGATACCAGAATTGGCATAATGACATTTTCACTTCATGCTATTGAACCCCAAATCAAAGGCGGAGAAATACACTCTACCTGCTGGTGGGAGGAACCTGCCAAGCTATATGGTAAAGGATGTGAACAGTGAAAAATTGGGCCCACTGATTCCTCCTACCTTGGGAGACAAGCAGAGTTGAAGATAGAGAGGAAGGTGACATTGGAGAGAGAAGGAGGGAGAGAGACTGGACGAAATTTAGTGAGTATTGTGAAAATTGTGACAGGCACTGAATTTTAAGAACAGTGTCAGGTGTGGCTTTGCCAGTACCAGCGATGCAGCCATAAGTCATTGAAACCGAGACTCCATTTCATTATCTGTAAGTGGACACGGTCACCCCCACATCACAGTGTGACAATGAAATGAATGTGCATTACCATAAAGTGCAAATTTGTGTAAATGACACAGCAGGTTTCCAAGAGAGTGGGAGGTTGTCACCACGCGCAGGAACACAATGACTCCTTTCAATACTGAAGGGCATTCATGTGGAAGGAGATGGGGCACAAAGAAGCCTGTGTTACAGGCAAGGATGATGATGGAGATGAGGGGGCTCTGCTGGGGGTGGGGCTATGCCATAAAAACAACATTTTAGTCATAAGTAGAGTTCAAATGTGGCTTTACGAGGTGGCGATCTCTTCATCGCTGGGGGTGCACGTGCAGGGCCGGCTGACCTATCTCTAGAGGACACTTGAAGGGGTGCAGCCATTCACGGGTGTAGGACTGACCAGCGATTCTCAGTCAAGGGCAGTCCCCCCACAATGCCTGGGGGTGTTTTGTTGTCCAAATTTCTGGGTGATTCCAATGGCATTTGGTAGGTATGGGCCAGGGGTACTAATGCTCTCACAATGCTCAAGACTGTCCTAAACAGTGGAAAATGATTGCATTCGAAATGCCATCCGTGCCCGTTGGTCACAACTGGACGAGGTAATTTCAAAGTGCCAGTTTTGAGACTCCAAATAAATGCATGTCCCATTTGTAGCAAGCCCCAACCCATCATTTCCCCACAGTGCCTCACTGCACTAACTGAAAAAGGATTTGATTTCAGAAGACTCTTAAATATGCCTGAAGAAGTACAGCCACAACAGCAAAACATTATAGCCTATATTAGGAGTAAAATTATACTCAAAGGTTCATAAAACAGTCATCAATATCCATGACTGTGTTAAGGGATATTAAAAAGTTATCAGGCAAATAAATCATCAATGATTCTAGCATGTAAAGACAGCCAACTCCCCTGCGTGGAGACCCACATTACCTATAAAGTTAACGTGCTACCTGAAATAAGCAGGACACATTTATGAACTGTTATTCTGTTCGCCACTTACAACACAAAAGGCTCTTTGCAGACCTGTTTTCTTTTTTAAAAAAAATTGGGTAGGCAGTTTGAGCTGGTGTCTTCTGTTCCATCAGCATTCACATTTTTCTTGATTTGGGGACTTGGGTTAAAGTAGCAGGTTTAGTAAATATTTGCTGTTGAAGATGAGGCATCTTTTAAAGAAAGGGCTGACCTGCATTCTCAGTGTCCCCCTTTGTGCCCCTGAGCTTATCCAGAATCCATGTCACCCATGGTTGGCCAGAGAATGGCTAGAGGAGTGGTGTCCCTTCCTGCAGGGTCAAGCCACCAGCAATGACTTCATAGAAGTTCTCAGAATGCACAGCCTACAGAGGCCCTGCTGGCATCAATTCCAGCCATCCTGGGGGTGGTGAGGCTGGAGGAACTGAGGTGAATTTGTCATTCTGGCAGCAACCTTGGCAAGGAAAGGTGGAGCCTCCCTGCCCGTATTCATCTTAAAATGTGAGCCTCCTGCTGTCAATTAGGGCTTGGAATTACTATAGTGCTCATAACTGTGGCTCTCCCTAGCTAGTTACATTTTAAAATAAATTTTCAGAGACACACTTGTGCAGCAAAACAAACTGAGTATTACCCAGAATCCTCCTCGCAGATTTACCAACTACAATTTGAGTTTCTCAACGCGTGGTCATTGATATCAATTGAACACCAACAGGAGACCCCAATTTAGGAAATGGTGAAGAAGAAAACTTTATTCAGTGCAAACAGCTCAACTGTGAGGCAGCACCATGTGAAACAACACAGCCATTAGGCAGCCGTGGGGCAGAGTGATCCTGGGGTCAGGCGCCTCTCCAGCCAGCCCTGGTCTACTCTGCTGAGACAGCTCCAGCCAATAGCTCCAGCCAGGGAAACACAATCTTTAGTCTTTGGTTTAAAGGAAAAGTTTACTCCAAGAGCCAGAGGAAAGGTGACTTATATAGACAGAAGTCACCCACCCAATCCTTGACTGGTTCATCCTCATGCAAATGAGGAATCTAAATCCTCACAGTTTGATTGGTCCGCAGGGCACAGTCTTGATTGGTCATAAGAGAGCCACTCTGATTGGTCAGTGACAAAACTGATGGGCATATAGCTGTGAAGCTCCAATTGGCTGGGGAAAGCCTCAGTCCTATTGGTTGAAATAGGACTCCAGGAACTCTTTTATAAGGACTGGCTCAGCTGGCAGAAACACCGGCAGATAGTTCAGTGCAGATTTCTTCCTAGTTTGCATGAGAGGCCCCTATGCAGAAATGTTACAGAGTAATGAAAAGCTAGGAAAATTCCAGGGCAAGAGGAATAGGGAAACTGAGATAAGAATGTTAAAACAAGATCAAACAGTGTGGGCAATTTGCAGAGAGCTTGTAAATTGCAAGCCCTTATCTTTCCCAAGGACCCTTGAGAACAAATGGTTAAAAGCCTCCCTAAGAGAGAATGCAGGAAAGGAGGGGAGAAGTGAAAAGGAAAAAAGGGCAGTTTTATTTTTCACTCCTTAAACAGAGAAGCCAGTAGTCTCAAGGCTTGGCAAGATAAAATTGCCAGGTACTTCTCATAAATTCTGGGAAGGCCACAACAAATTAAAAAGGGACCTAGGGGATTTATACCAAAATATTTAGCAGAGCCTGGCCGGCATGGCTCAGTGGTTAAGCATAGACCTATGAACCAGGAGGTCATGATTTGATTCCCGTCAGGGCGTATGCACGGGTTGCGGGCTTAATCCCCAGTGTGGGGCTTGCAGGAGGCAGCTTATTAATGATTCTCTCATCATTGATGTTTCTATCTCTCTCTCCCTCCCCATTCTTCTCTGAAATCAATAAAACCATATTTTAAAAACTATTCAGCAGAGGAATTTTGAAACCTATAGACAGGCGGGTGTAACTAACACCTCAAACCCCCGCCCAATTAACGTCACAGAGGCTCAGTCTCCAGTCACTGCCTGATGGCCACCTGGGCTCTAAGCTGGATGAACTGATTAGCTCGCCGTGCTCCTTTTCTTTTTTAAAAAAATCTTCATTGTTGAGAGCATTACAGATGTCCCCCTTTCTCCCCGCATTGCGCTCCTCCACCTGGCACCTGCCCTGTCCCAGACCTTCACCACCCTATTGTGTGTCCACAAGTAATGCATATATGCATGTAAGATCTTTGATTAATCTCTTCCTGCCAACCCTCCACCCTTCCCTCAGAGATTCCTCAGTCTGTTCCATGTTTGCAGGCCTCCGATTCTATTTTATTCATTAGTTTACTTTGTTCATTAGATTTCTTGTTTATTTTGATTTTTAAATTCAATTGTTCATAGATATGTATTTATTGCCATTTTATTGTTCATATCTTTGATTTTTTTTCTCTTCCATTTCTTCTTCTTCCTCTTCTTAAAGAAGACCCTTCAACATTTCAGGTAATGCTGGTTTGGTGGTGATGAACTCCTTTAGCTTTTCCTTATCTGTGAAGCTCTTTATCTGACCTTCAATTCTAAATGATAGCTTTGCTGGGTAGAGTAATCTTGGTTGTAGGTTCTTGCTGTTCATCACTTTGAATATTTCTTGCCACTCCCTTCTGGTCTGCAAAGTTTCTGTTGAGAAATCAGCTGACAGTCACATGGGTGCTTCCTTGTAAGTAACTAACTGCATTTCTCTTGCTGCTTTTAAGATTCTCTCTTTGTCTTTAACCCATGGCATTTTAATTATGATGTGTTTTGATCTAGATCTCTCTTTGGATTCCTCTTATTTGGGGCTCTCTGCACTTTCTGGACTTGTCTTTTCCTTTCACCAGGTAGGGGAAGTTTTCTGTCATTATTTCTTTAAATAGGTTTTCAATATCTTGCTGTCTCTATTCTCCTTCTGGTTACCCCAAAATGAAAATGTTGTCCTGCTGGGGTCCAACCCCAGCAGGTCCAGGGGTTCCAAAGGTGTGGATGGAGTCGGCGAAGAAGGAATGACACA
>NW_006289082.1:1685464-1695589 GCF_000327345.1 Myotis davidii
CCTTGCTTCCATTTGTTTCATTTCTTTGTCTCTGCATTTTGGCTGCTCCCCTGTGTTTGTTTCTAAGTACTGGCTAGAGCTGCTATGTCTCCTGGAATTGGTAGAGGGTCCTACTAGGTGTCCTGTAGGACCCAGTGGCTCAGCCTCCCCAGTCACCTATGCTGGGCACTCTAGTGCACCCCTGTGTGGGCTGTGCAGAGTCTTATTGTAGTTTAGCCTTGATTACTATTGGCATCACTGTAGGGAAGAATTGACCTCGAGATCAATTGGCTGTGAGGACCAGCTGCAACTACAGTGGGAGAGCTGCTGTGCAGGAGACACCCTTATGGAGCAGGACTTGCTTCAGTGGGGCTTTGGTGCTCACTGAGTCTGCCCTTCGAGTGTGTCACTTGTGCATGTGTAGAGATGTAATCTGCTCTGGTCTGAAGCTGTCCATTGGGTGCACTGGCTCTGTGGCTTCCTTGAAGGTGCAAAGTCAGCCACTGCCTAAGGCCACAGAGAGAGATCTGCAGATGGCTGCTACTTGTATTGGGCTAGGAAGTGCCAGACAAGGCCCAGCTGTGAAGCAAGGCAAGCTGGTGCGGAGAGGCAGCAAGTACTGGCTGTTTACCTACAGTGCCATCTTGGTTCTCTTGCCTTGCTTCTTTAGTAAATTTGCTTGCTTTAATAAATTGGCTTTACCACAACACAATCAGGGTCACTTGTTTAAATTCATTTCTATGAGCCTAGCCAAAAGTGGCTCCTTGGTTAGAGCTTTGTCCTGTGCAGTGAAGAGTCACAGATTCAATTCCTGGTCAAGGGCACATACATGAGTTGCAGGTTCCATCCCAGTCCCAGAGGTTTTAGGAAAGTCTAAAGCCTGAGCCAGGACAGGCCATTCATATGGAAAAGCTGCGGCAAACAGCTTAGGTGGGGCTGCAAATTGGATAGGGCAGAGTCTCAGGCAATCACCAGGATGGGGCAAACAGTGTGAGCCATGCTGAGGGAAACTCATATATGGCTGCCAGTCAGCTCTGTGATGGGGGAGATCACAGTATAGGGACAATGCCCCATGCAAGTACTCCCATCTGGGAGATAGCTGTCCCCAAGTTCCTGCTCCAATGCCAAAGAGTCCAGTTCCTCCCCGTATGTCCCTGGATCCCCCAAAGCCATTGCCCCAGTGCAGGACCTCAGAGGAAGCAGGACCCTATAAGTTCATGCACTGGCCCTTTAAGAGGAACTTCCTGTATCTCCAGCAGCCTCCGTGTTACTCAGCCTAAACTGCTGCTGGTTTTTATAGCCCAAAGTTAAGGGGACTTCTCTTCCCAGCTCGAGAACCCTGGGCTGGGGGTCTTGTGTGGGGCTGGACCCCTTGCTTCTCATGGGAGGCCTCTGCTGCCGATTGAAAGAAATGACACACCTGGATGTTGGACAAGCTCGTTCCGTGCCTCCACCCCTCTTACGAGTCTCCATGTACTTCCTTTATTTCTCTAGTTGTAGGACTTCCATTCAGCCAGACTTCAGGCAGTTCTGAATGGCGGTTGTTCTGTATTTTATTTATTTTTATTTTTTTAAATATATTCTTTATTGTTCAGATTATTACATTTGTTCCTCTTTTTTCACCTCATAACTCCTCTCCTCCCAGTTCCCGCCACACCCTCCCCCCCCCCTTCCCAAATTCCTGGTCAAGGGCACATACATGAGTTGCAGGTTCCATCCCAGTCCCAGGTGAGGATGAGTGCGGGAGGCAACTAATTGATGTTTCTCTCATCTCTCATCTCTCTCTCTCTCTCTCTCTCTCTCTCTCTCTCTCTCTCTCCCTCTATCCTCCACCCCCACTCTCTCTCTTCTTACCTCCCTCTCTGCCACTTTCTCTAAAAATCAATGGAAAACATCCTCCAATGAGTATTAACTAACTACATAAATTTATTTATAGATGAAGACAAGAACTGAGTGGGGACAGCCCCTCCTGACCCCGGAGGCTATCCGATAGTACCTTTCCTGGGCTCTCTGGGCTGCCTGTAACAGAAACGGCTGCTAGGCTGTGTGTTTATTCATTTTTTCACATATTAAAATGATTATTAGTTTGTAGAAGAGCTTTAAGTCTGTCATCTCAGAATTACATACATTTCTAAGAAGTATTGTTATTCTATGTAAAAGCATGACACATCTGAATAGGGGTACATGGGCTTCTTTCATAGCTACAAAAAGAGTGAACTGACAAACTGAAAATAAGAGTTACATAAAAAATAGTGGGAAAAAGCAAGCACAAGACCCTTCAAAACAGAGCAATTTCAGGTTATTTAATAGAGGGATGAAAGGCTCACTTACTTAGGGCCTAAAGGCGTCATCGCATTGAAGCTGCCAGAAATACTGACTCTGAGTCCATAAGAAAAAAACAACTGCCAGTGGTTCTCAACCTTCCTACTGCCGCGACCCTTTAATACAGTTCCTCATGTGGTGGTGACCCCAACCATAAAATTATTTCCGTTGCTACTTCATAACTGTAATGTTGCTCCTGTTATGAATTGTAATGTAAATATCTGATATGCAGGATGTATTTTCATTGTTCGTGACCCACAGGTTGAGAACAGCTGGTAGACCATAGCCTATTTAACAAGACAAAAGTGTATGGAATTCTATTTAGAAATATTTCCACTTCCAGAATAATGTGTTGCCATTACAGACTCACCCTGTCTAAAAAAGACGTAAAAGGCAGCTACTTTATTGAACACCTATATTGTGCAAAGAATGTCATACATTAATTCTAGCCCTTTTAATAATCTTACAAAGTATTTATTATTATCCTCTTTTTTTTTTTTTTTTTACAATTTTATTTTGTCTTGGTTTCAGGTTAGTGGTTAGACAATCATATATTTTACGTAGTGTCCCCCTCGATATTTCCAGTACCCCAACTGGCACCATGCATACTTATCACAATACTGACTCTGTTTCCTGTGCTGTTCTTACACCTGCATGACCATTTTGTAACTGCCAATTTGTGCTTCTTAATCCTTTCACCTCTTTCACCCAGTTCCCCAACCCCTCTGCCCTCTGGCAACCCCTAGTTTTCTCTCTGCGGAGTGCCTGGCATACAGTGAGCACTCAGAAACATGCTAGTGAGCTGTGGGGTGTTCAGATAAAGAACCCAGAGAACAGCCATTGGTTATCATCATAGTTGATATGATGAAACAAAGTTGGTCAGAAGTTATGGTATGCAATAGGAGCCCTCCACTCACTGGCTTAAATTTCTTGAGATTTAATGGCCTCCTGCATTCACAGTACATTCGAGTGTTTTGGCTTAACTCCTGCTTTTTTTAAACGTTGAGATTGTGCACATCAGACTGCACAAGGTACTTCAAGCTATTCAAGCCATTCAAGCCCCTCCTCCACAACCTCTGCTCACCAGGAAGAGCCTGTCCTGTTTCATGTGCTCTATAGCAAACAGGCGCCTTGGCCACCTTGTGCCCTGGGGGCCTGCCCTTTAGGTGTGGGCATCAGCACTGCCATGAACCAAGGCTTCTCCCTTGTTCACCTTGACCCGGACCTAATTGCTGAAGGTAGGAACTTGCAATAACATAACGGCCTTAACATCTAAAGTGGACGGGGAAGTATGTGTGAGGAGAGATATTCCAGGAGAGTCCTAGTTCATGTCCTTCTGGAATACATGTGTTTTCCCCAACAAATCACCCTGTGCTACACTCACCAAAGAGCTTCTGTCCTCACAGGGGCTCCTCCTTTCTCTCTCCTACGTGTTAGGTGGGTTTAGAAATAAACATTCAGGAAAATTAGGAGCAATGCGTGTGTCTTAGTGTCAATAAAGATAAAGTTCAGGTTTATAAAGAAGAGCCTTGGTACCATTCACTGATCCATAAATAAAGATGACCAAAGTGAAAAGATTCGGCAAAGTCAGGCAGGAGGGGACTGCAGGAGCGGTTACATGCTGGGCTATAGTCACCTTTATAGAAACAAAGGTTGTAATACTAAGTGGTAAAATAAAATTAAAACTCTGCTACATATTGGTATATATGTAAACTCACTAGACTTTTACTAATGAGTTCTTTCTATCATCACTTAAGAAACGGAGGCTTGATGGTAAAACCAGATAGACTATAGTTCTTCACTACCTTTCCACTGTACATAATCTTTACAGATAACTCAAATTTCATGAATTTGATTGTAGTTGCATACTGAAACTACACTCAAATGTATCATAAAAGATTTTTAAAATGTGGCAGCAGTCCCTTAACAATGAATGATATTTTCATATTTTGAGTTATTGTCAAAGATGTTCATAGAATAAATAATTAAGCGCCATGGGGAGCTCAGTAGGCAATGCCCAAGGTAAACAGTTGGGAGGTGCTGGAGGAGCCATCCGCACCCAGGTTAATAAACTGAGTCTAAATTAAACTTGATCTTGAAATCGCCTAGTGGACCACTGCAAGCAGAGATGAGAGTTAAACACTAGAACCAAAATACATAGTAAGCCAGGTAAATAAAGCCTTTAAAACATGCAATCAGAAATAACAAATGGAAAAACATCTAAATGCCATAGTGATGTCAAACAAGATTTAACTCTTTATCCCCATATGTTGTTTTTCAGAAAGCATGCATTTTTTTAAGTATTCCTTGTCTCCATCAAATCTTAAAAACCGCCCGTGGCAAGAACACGTACTCCTCTGGCACAACATTTTTGGGGCTTATCCCTAAGGAAAATACACATAGTGACATTATGAGGTGGCTGTTTGCACTAAATATATGATTTAAAATGTTTAAAATAACCACGGGAAAAGAATTTGATGCTTAAAGCCAAAACATTACAGAAATTACAAAAATGGAGAAGTGAGCATATACATTTACCTTTTTTTCCACAAAAATCATTATAATGAAAGCTGAGGATTTCTGTTTTGTTTGAAACATAAGCTTATAGGCAAAGAGAACAGAGGACTCAATGGCAACATTTGGGAAGCTGTGCTGTGAATGTGAAGTCCCAGGGGACTCTGCAGTGCATGAGGCCACACCATCCCAGACTACCTAGTGCTGAGTAACTCTACGTAGGGTTTCAATCCAAACCTTGAAACTCATTCTAGTAGAGTAACAACAATCATAAAACAATGCCTTCACAATTCGGAGGGAAAATTATTCTCAATCTACAATTCTATAGCCAATCGAACTACCAATTAAATGTGAGTATAAAATAAAAACTACAGACACTCACAGTATCATAACTGTTCCCAATAATAATCTTATCTGAAGGACATCCTACCACCATGTGCCCTTTCTCAGGAATCTTCTGAAAGATATGCCCCACCAAATTGAGAAAGAAAAAATGGATCCCAGGAGACAGGTATCCCCAAGATACGTATGAGGGAGAGCCCAGAAGACACCTGTGCAGCAAGTGTAGCGAGCAATCAGTCCAGACTGGAGGTAGTCAGAGGCTTTTTTTAGATAGGAGGTATAAGGATTTTTTTTAGGATACCTAATGTATTGAATGCACTGAGAGAAGGTTACACAATTGGGAAAAGAGTTTGGCCATAGATTAGTAATAAAATTTAAAAAACCCAACCCCCACCGCAAAAATACAATTTTTAAAGTCAGGAAAATAAGTTCAATAAGGAAAGGAAAAGTAATCATAGCGCACAACGTAACAAACTGTGAATAGCATTTACATTGTCATAATAACAGACAGTGAATATTGATGCAACCAAAATAAAAGTATAACAACAGTCGGAAGATGGAAGTGTGTGGAGAGGAGACTGAAGTGAAAGAAAGCCTTCCACAATGGAAATTCAAAATATAAAAGCCTAAAACTGAAAAACTACTAAGGGAAAATATAGACATTATTTGGAGTTTTGGAGATAAATACAAAAGAATCAGCTAGAATAGTCAAACCTGATTGCCTCTGGGGAGGGTTGGGGTGAGGGGGGACTATTGTTTCAAAGTAAGGTTTAATGAACTATTTGATCATTTTAAATGTGTAGGTATAATTTTACTAAAATAACTAAATTTACAATAATGGAAATCCTTGAATCTATTACTACAACATACATGTTAAAATCAGCCAATCTGTCAACATGTGCACTTACATTAAAAGCAAAACTAAAAATGGAAAAGCTTTTGCTAGACGTGCTTGACGAGGCCCTTGCACTGCTCCTTACCTACATCCGCTGCGTGGTTCTCAGCCGTGAAGCTCATCAGAATCACCTGGAGGCCCTGCCTGGCCCCACCCCGAAGCGTGTGTCTGATTTAAGGTCTGGATGAGCCCTAAGAAGGTGCATTTCTAACCATTCCCCAGGTGATGCCAACCTGTTGGGGCAGGGACCACATTCTGATAATTGTTCTCTATTACTTGGTCACATATTTGTATCCTTCACTAGACTGTGAGCTTCTTGAGGGCAGGGAGAATTTCTTACACATCTCATCGCCAGTCTGGCCAGTGTCCAGCAGTCATTCGATCAGTAAACAAATACTGAAATGGTCATTCACTGTGCCAGCACTGTTGTAGGCACTGGATTCAGTAGTTTAAAAAAACTCTCTATCTATCTATCTATCTATCTATCTATCTATCTATCGCCCTGCCTCATAGAGCTTACATTCTGGTACTACATAGTAAACTCTCAATAAATTCTGAAATCTGACCAGTTGTACAGAAAAAAATGGCATTATTATGACCATTTTAATAGTGCTATGGAAATATCAATTTTCCATTTCCGAATCATAGCTTTTCCCTTTTGTATGTTTCTCCCATTTGTATGTATCTTCTGATATCCACCCCCCTCCAATACCCAACAATAAATCCATAAACCTGGCAGTATTCCAGGCTTTTGGTTGGGTCTTACAAAATATTGACTGATTAATAAAACATTTGATGGAGGTAACATATTAGTAAAACAACAAATCCAAGAAAACTTTTAAGTACATCTAATTAGTGTACGAAAGCAACTGGGGATATAAACAAATCTGTTTGCATATTGATAAATATTAAAGAAGAGCTTAACCACTGGTTACCTCTAAGGGCACCTCTTCTCCCTCCCTCTCTATTCCATGCCCTACACCTTGTGTAAAAATGCTGGCAGTTCTCACCTGCCTGCTATGACTTCTTTGAACTCCCAGTGGAACTAAACAGCCTTCTGTACAAGCAAGAGCATCTGGTCAGGATTCGGATTGTCCTGTGCAATTCTGAGGAACCAGCAGAGGCCTCATGAAGCCACGTGGTGTCATGGACAGGAAGGGACATCAGCAGAGCCAAGCCCAGTTACCTCTCTGTCGCCAGGGGAGTAGTTCCTCAGGACAGCCTGCCACGGGCCTGAGGGCCACGGGCCACTGCAGCTCCCTCTCTAACTGTAGGAAAGTACAAAGCAGGAACCTTCATCTTTGAAGTAATTTTCTGAAAATTTCTCAGCGAGAGAGAGAGAGAGAGAGAGAGAGAAAGAGAGAGAGAGAGAGAGAGAGAGATTGATTTGATTCCTGAAGAGCAGTTTGGAATGATGCAACTGAAATGACCATAAGTTTACTTTCAGGACTGTCAGTATGCTTAATGATTGCAAATGTTTTTGAAAGGCCTTGAATTCAAAGCCATGAGACACTCAGTGTTAATTATGTGGAGGGAAAATGGTCATCATTATGAATAGAATTCTAAAAAGCTAGTTTCAATATTCCAAACTATTTCTTCTCTGTTAATCATAACCAAATTGAAAATTCATTGCTAGTGATTTCAGGAGTAAGTGCTATCAAATAGTAATACTGTCTCAAAATAATATTTTCCTATTGCTATCCTAAATCAGTAATATACCACTGTATATACCACTATGTAATATACCACTATGATTTCTACATATGAAAGACTTAAGAAAAATTAATAACCTTTTAAAAAATATACTTCTAGTAATGCAGACAAGGTCCACTAACTTCATTTATGTAATTCAATCTTAAATTTCTGGTTATTAGAAAGCTTTGGGTATAAATGTGAACTTTTGGTGATTCATACAATGGCTCTTTAAAATAGCCAGGTTGGCCCTGGCTGGCATGCCCAGTGGTTAGAGTGTCAACCCTCCCATCAAAGGGTCACAGGTTCAATTCTGGTCAAGGGCACATACCTAGGTGATAGGTTTGATACTTGGTTGGATATATCAATGTCTCTCTCACATTGATGTTTCTCTCTTTCTCTCTCTCTCTCTCTCTCTCTCTCTCTCTCTCTCTCTCCTCTCTTTCCCCTCCCCACTTCCTTTCCACTCTCAATGGAAAATATATCCTTGGGTGAGGATTTTAAAAAAATTGTTTTTAATGGCCAGGTTGGCTCAATGGTTGAATGTTCATCCATGAACCAGGAGGTCACCAGTTCGATTCTCGGTCGGGGTACAGTTTGCAGGCTCGATTCCCAGTAGCGGGTGTGCAGGAGGCAGCCAATCAATGATTCTCTCTCATCACTGATGTTTCTACTCTTCTCTCTCCCTTCCTCTCTCTAAAATCAATAAAAACATATTTAAAATAAAATGGCCAGGTTGTTTAAAATAAAATCCTTGGAGCATTTTATTGATTGTCACCGTTGTAATCCAAGGGAATTAATGTTTCTTAAAAGTTGTGTATTTCTCTGCTGAGATGTGACCCCCAGTGAACCACACCCCCATTTAGACTGGCGAATATAAAGCAAACAGGGAGAAACCAATCCCTGTGGGCAATCAAGCTGGTCTCACCATGCCTCTACTACTGGTACCCCATTTAGTGTAATAAAAGAGCACAGAACTATATTCTGGAAAACAAATCTCAAAATATTATCATTAATGTCATTCATATGCTAGTAATAAATTAGCATTCCCAGATTCTTTGCAACTATTTGCAAAATCCACCCTTATTGTCTGAGTTAACAAGGCTGACTTTTTAAAGTGCAATGAAAATTCTTGACGTCTTCACTCCAGTTCAGACAGGTCTCCTTAGTGGTTTCCAAGACACAGCTTCTTGTGTGGGTGCATTTCTTCATTCGGAGGGATGGGTCGCACCACACCATCTAGTGTTCAAGAATAACAACGTCAGGAAAACTTCACTTTAAATATGTTTGCATTCGTTAAAGTCATGTAGGTTGCAAGACCAAAATAATGCTTACGTTAAAAAGGAATATTCATGATCTTGACATGCTCAACTGCTGAAGGCAGATTCCAGATAACTCACTCAGGTAATACAGTATCTAAGCTTTAAAAGAATGGGCTCACAACAGTGTGAGGCCAACAATTCATCAAACATTTTTGGGGGGAAATTTGTCCCTTTTATTAGCTGGGAAGAAACAAAATGCACCTCCTTCTCCTTTAAGGAGGTGAGGGAACAGTCTGTGGAGCATAGCGAGTACGAGGGAAGGCTCCACAGTTCCCACACTCCTCCACTGGAAGGGAGTCAGGCCTAGCTCACTGCTCGGATGGGAGAAGAGGTTGGCTTCAACCTCTCCCCGTCTTTATTTTAAGAGCTTAATTGGTACGAGAAATTGCATGTTTAAAGTGTACAATTTGATGATTTTGATATTAATATACATCCCAGAAAACATCACTTAAGTCAATGTGGTGAACATATCCATCATCTCCAAAAGTTTCTCCCGCCCCGCTGCTTGCCCTCCAAGCCTGTGTTTTCTGCTCTGCTCTGTTTTCTTAGCCATAAGGACACCTGACCAGGAGGGCGCAGTCTTGCCGTCTGGAGGCAGATCGGGAAAGCCTACCCCCTCTCTTAAAAAAGAATATATATAACACAAATGGAAATTTTAATGCCTAATAATAAAATGTATATTCAAGACCACCCCCCAAAAACTAGAACAAAATTACTTCTGTATGCTCCCCAATCTAATCCCATTCCTTTTTCACCCAATTCTAAATTAATTGCTATCCTGAATCCTGTTTCCCATCGCTTCTTAAAAATAATTTCACCACATATACTAAACAATACAGTATTGGCTTCCTTTTTTAAAAAATATTTATTTATTTATTTTAATCTTTATTGTTGAAGGTATTACATAGGTCCTCCTTTTTTGGCTTCCTTTTTTATTAAAAAAATGTTTTTATTGATTTCAGAAAGAAGCGTGAGGGAGAGAGAGAGACATCAATGATGAAAGAGAATCATTGATCGGCTGCCTCCCATATGCCCTCAACTGGGGATTGAGCCTGCAAC
>NW_006289082.1:1695635-1698480 GCF_000327345.1 Myotis davidii
CTGGCCTCTGTGTGCGTGTGTGTGTGTGTGTGTGTGTGTGTGTGTGTGTGTGTGTGTGAGAGAGAGAGAGAGAGAGAGAGAGAGAGAGAGGTAGAGAGAGACAGAAAGAGTAAATGGGTGGAGAAAAATATACATGGTAACACTACTCAAAAGAAAGCAGGAGTAGCTACATTATTTTCAGACACAGCAGACTTAAAAGCAAGGAAAGTTATCAGGGATAAAGAAAGGTATTACATAATGATAAAGGCATTATTTTATCTTCTCTAAGAAGACATAATAATCTTTAATGTATATCAACCTAACAACATAGTATTAAACTACAGGAGGCAAAATTAATAGAATTGCAGAGGAAATTAAAAATGGCAGCGGAGTAAGTGGATGCTATACGGACATGCTTACAGGACCAAACCAGAATTACAATAAAATACAGAAAAACTTCCTGAATAATCAGCAGAAGACACGCTGGAAAGAACCTGATAACCGAGGACCAAAAGTGGATACCGCACAGAGACTAGTAGGTGGGGCAGAGGTGCAAAAGGGCTGGCCGGGCTCCCATAGCAACTGAAGCTCCAGAGAGATTATCTCAGCTGTGGGGGGTTGCCACTGAGAATTCTGGGATCTAATCCCCACGCTGAGCCCCACAGCAGAGAGCACCAGAACTGAGAAAGGTACCCATATAACATCTGGCTGTGAAAAGCAGCAGGGTTGCTGTCTGCCAGGGAGAGATGGCTGGAAATTCAGGCATTCTCTTTTAGCCACCCCCAAGTTCATGCCAGGCAATCCAGTTCCTCCCTGTGTGTCCCTGGATCGCCCAAAGCTGTCATCCCAGGGTTGGAGCTCAGAGGAAGTGGGACCATGTAAGTTCATGTGCCAGCCTTCTAAGGGGAACTGCTGGGTCTCTAGGAGCCTCCATGTCACTCAGCCACAATCCTCACTGGTTTTTATAGCCCAAAGTTACAGGGACTTCTCTTCCCACCTCTGGGACCCTGGGCTGGTGGTCTGATGCAGGGCTGGGATCCCTTGCTTCTCATGGGAGGTCTCTGCAGATGAGATATACCTCCCGATTAAAAAACAAAAACAAAACACAAAACAGACCAGCCTGTTCTGCACCTCCGCCCCTCCTACCAGTCTCAATGTACTTTCTTTCCTGCTCTAGTTGTAGGACTTCCATCAGCCAAATATCAGGCAGTTCTGAATGATGGTTGTTCTGTATTTTAGTTGTAATTTTGATGTGGTTGTGAGAGGTGGCAAGTAGAGGTGTTTACCTATGCCACCATCTTGGTTCATGTCTGTAACATGCTCACTAAGAACCAACAGAATTGAGGAATCAAGATGGCGGCATAGGTAAACACCTGAAATTGCTGCCTTGCACAACCACATTAAAACTACAACTAAAAGACAAAACGGATATCATTCAGAACCACGGAAGGCTTGCTGAGTGCAAGTTATACAACTAGAAGGAAAGAGAAAAGCGCACTGAGACTGGGAGGAGGTGCAGAAATAAAGTGCAGAGGTATGGAGGCACGTGCGGAAATGGGCTAGCAACTGGGTATGCTGCTGTCTTTTTCAATCGGCAGGGAGAGACAAGCTCCCGACTGCTCTGAACTCCAGTTCCGGGTGAGACTCTGAGGACCCAGACTCATACAGGGAGAAACTGGACTGCTGGAATCAGGCCGGAACATGAGGGTGGCTTTCTCTCAGAGGTGCTTGCAGCGATCATTGTTCCTGCACAGTGCCACGGGACACAGAGACCGGGGGACCTCTTCGGGGCAGGGCTGACGAGCAGCCATTGCAGTTTGCTCCACCCTGGTGATTGCCTGAAACTCCACTCCACCCAATTTACAACCCCACCCAAGCTGTGCACAGAGGCTTTTGCATATGAATGGCCTGGCCTTTTGCAATCTAAAACCTAACAAACTGCAGCTGGTCAGAGAGCCCCAGAGCTTCCAAAAGAAGGTCCAAGGCTCGATAGCAGCCTGCATTGCTTCACAGCTGTGCCTCATCTGGGCACCTCCAAACCCCAAACAAAGAGGAGGAATCTGCAGATCTCTCTGTAGCTCCTGCTGGGAGATCTCAGCTCAGGTAACTGAGGAGGCTGAGCCACTGGGCCCTACAGAACACCTACCACACAAGGCCATTCTATCAACTCAAGGAGACATAGCAGCTCTACCCAAAGCCAGTCTGTCAACACAGGAAAGCAGCCAAAATGTGGAGACAAAGAAACAGGTCACAAATGAAAAAAATGGAGGAAAGCAAACTACTGGATATAGAGTTCAAAACCACAGTTATAAGGTTACTCAAGAATCTTCTAGAAACCTCCGAGAAATTTTGTGAGACCCTCAAGGATATGACAAAAGACCAATTAGAAATTAAGCATACACTGATTGAAATAAAGAATAATATACAGAGATCCAACAGTTGACTAGAGGATCCCAAGAATCAAGTCAAAGATTTGAAATATGAAGAAGTAAAAATCACCCAACCAGAAAAAAGAAAAAAGAATCCAAAAAAAAGATAGTATAAGGAGCCTCTTGGACTTCAAGCATACCAACATCCGAATTATGCGGGTGCCAGAAGAAGAGAGAGAGCAAGATATTGAAAACCTATTTGAAGAAATAATGACAGAAAACTTCCCCTACCTGGTGAAAGAAAAAGATTTACAAGTCCAGGAAGCCCAGAGAACCCCCCAAAAAAGGAATCCAAAGAGGACCACATCAAGACACATCATCTTTAAAAAGAGGCAAAAGACAGAGAGAGGATATTAAAAGCAGCAAGAGAAAAACAGTTAGTTACCTACAAGGGAGTACCCATATGACTGTCAGCTGATTTCTCAACAGAACCTATG
>NW_006289082.1:1698935-1708645 GCF_000327345.1 Myotis davidii
CTGAACAATAAGATTTATTTTTTAAAAAATCACGTAAAAAAAAGAACCGACAAAATTTTTTCCCATAGATTTTTAAAGAGAGTGGAAGGGCGGGGGGTGGGGGGGAGAGAAACATCAATATCAGAGAGACACATGGATTGGTTGCCTCCTACATGCGCCCCCACTGGGACCCGGAATCGAACCCATAACACAGGTACATGCCTTTGACCAGAGATTAAATCCATGACCCTTCAGACTGACACTCTAACCACTGAACTACACTGGCCAGAGCTGTAGATATTCTTTATTCTTAATTTACTGAGAGTTTTTATCATGACTTTTTGGTGTTGAATTTTGTCAAATGCTTTTCTGTATCTATTCATATGATCATAAGATTTTTGTTTTTTTAGCTTGTTGATGTGGGTGCTCACAGGGGTCATTGTTCTTGTACTGGGACCTCCCCTGCCTCAGAACTGACTGGCAGCCATATTTGAGTTTCCATCAGCCTGGCTCACACTGTTCACTCTGTCAAGGTGATTCCCTGAGACCCCACCCCATCCAATTTGCAGCCCCACCTAAGCTGTTTGCAGCAGCTTTTCCATATAAATGCCCTGTTCTGCCTCAGGCTGTAGACTTTCCTAAAAATCTCTCGAACAAATAGCAGTTGGTGTCAGCATGGCCCAAACCTATTAATAAGAGGCCCAAGACCCGGCACTAGCACCAGCCTACCTTGCTTCACAGCTTGGCCTCACCCGGGTACTTCCTAGCCCAATACAAATAGCAGCCATCTACAGATCTCTCTGTAGCTCCTGCCAGGTGGCCCCAGGTAGTGGCTGACATGCAAATCCTGGGAGGCCCCAGACAGCTTCAGACCATAACAGATTACAAGTCTACTCATCCACAAGTGACACACTCAAGGGGCAGATTCAGTGCACACCTAAGCCCTGCTGAAGCAAGTCCTGCTCTATAGAAGTATCCCCTGCACAGCAGCTCTTCCCTTGTAGACACAGCTGGTCTTCATAGCCAACTGGCCTGGAGATCAATTCCTCCCAGTGATGCCAACAGCAACTACAACAAGACTGTGCACACAGCCCACACAGGGGCACACCTACAGTGCTCAGCTCAGATGACTGGGGAGGCTGAGTCACTGGGCCCTACAGAACACCTACTACACAAGGCCACTCTACTAACTCCAGGAGACTTAGCAGCTCCACCTAATACTTAAAAACAAACACAGGGAAGCAGGCAAAATGCAGAGACAAAGAAGCATGTCACAAATGAAAGTAATGCAAACAGCAAACTACTGGATAGAGTCCAAAACAATGGTTACAAGGTTGCTTAATGAGAACTTCAAGGGATTTAATGAGAGCCTCAAGGGACAGTGAGACTTTCAAGGATCTTAGTGAGAATGTCAGACATGAAAAAGAACCAGTCAGAAATTAAGCATACACTAACTAAAATAGAGAATAATTTACAGAAATTCAACAGTAGAGTAGAGGATTCCAAGAATCAAATCAATGGTTTGGAGTATGAAGAAGCAAAAAAAAACCCAATCAGAGCAATTGAAGGGTGCTCTTTAAGAAGACGAAGGAGGAGGAGGACGAGAAGAAAAAGATAAAAAATACGAACAATAAAATGGCAATAAATACGTATCAACAGTTGAATCTAAAAATCAAAATAAATGAACAATAAATCTAATGAACAAAATAAACAGATGAATAAAATAGAACCAGAGGCATGGATACATGGAACAGACTGACGACTCTCAGAGGGAAGCGGGGAGGCAGTGGTGGGATTAAACAAAGATCATACATGCATATATGCATTACCTATGGACACAGACAGCAGGGTGGTAAAGGCCTGGGGTGGGGCGCGAACCGGGTAGAGGAGGGTTATGGGGGGCGGGAAAGGGGAACATGTATAACTAGAGGCCCGGTGCACAAAAATTTGTGCACTGGTGGGGGTCGGGGAGTCCCTCAGCCCCACTTGTGCCCTCTCACATGCTGGGCCTTCTGGTTTGGGGCCCTCCCCCCTGTCACTCACAGAGTAGGGCTGATAGGTGAGTTGGGGCACCGCCCCGTCACACACAGAGCAGGGCGTGTGGGGGGGTTGGGGCGCCACCCTCTATCACCCACAGAGCAGGACCAATCGGGTTGGGGTGCCGCCACTGTCACACTCAGGGCAGGGCTGATGGGGAGGTTATGGCTCTAAGTCCGGCCTTATTTGTTAAAATGTTTCAAACTGCAGGCTCAGAGGCCTGCAGCGGTAGGCGGGAACGTTGGTTTCCTCCGTCACCTAGGCAAGGAAGCCTCATGTTAGTTTCAAGCTGCCTGTCTGCCAGTGGCCATCTTGGCTGTCAGTTAATTTGCATATCTCGCTGATTAGCCAATGAAAAGGGTAGCGGTCGTACGCCAATTACCATGTTTCTCTTTTATTAGTGTAGATATTCTCAACAATGAAGATTTTTTAAAAAATTTCCTTGGGTATTAACAAAAAACAGAAATAAAAATAATATCTACAAATAACATCATACTTAATGGTGAGGCACTCTGAGCTTTCCAACACAATCAGGTACAAGGCCAGAATATCCTCCTCCCTCACCACTCCTTCCCCATCAGAGTGGAAATTCTAGCTATATGCCACAAGACAAGGAAAGGAATACAGCTTGGGAAGGAAGGAATTAAAGATCTTTGTTCACATAATCCGAAAGAACTGAAAAAAATACCTCCTGGAACTAATAAGTGATTTACATCAAGGTTGGAGGATACAAGGTGAATATCCAAAAGTCAATATGCAATTGAGATATGCAGATGGAAAATACGCATACGAAAGGATGTACCACATAAATGTCATCAGGGAAATGCAAATTAAAACAAGATACTGCCCTGGATGGGTGGCTCAGTTGGTTGGAGCATGGTCCCATACACTAAAAAAGGTGGTGGGTTTGATTCCTGGTCAGGAAACATACCTAGGTTTTGGATTTGATCCCATCTTGGCTCATACAGGAGGCAACTGATTAATGTTTATGTTTCTCTCTCTCTCTCTCCTCTCTCTCTCTCTCTCTCTCTCTCTCTCTCTCTCTCTCTCTCAATCAATTTAAAAAGTCCTTGAGTGAGGATTAAAATAAATAAATAAAAAGACCTACCTACTAACATGTGCCTAGCATGGACTAAGTGCTTACCATTAGCCCAATGCCTTAAGAAATGCTATTAAAAATACTGGGCAGTTTACCACCAGTTCATTTAAAAGAACAAGATACCACTGTACACCTATTTGAATGGCCAAAATCGAGAACACTGACAACACCAAATGCTGAGAGGATGTGGAACAATAGGAAGTCATATTCACTGCTGGTGGGAGTGCAAAATGATACAGCCACTTTGTAAGACAATTTGGCAGTTTATTACAAAACTAGACATACTCTTTATCATACGATCCAGCAGTCATGCTCTTTGGTATGTATCCAAAAGTGAAAATATGTCCACACAAAAATGTACACAGATGCTTACAGCAGCTTCATTCATAACTGAAATTATTTGGAAGTAATCAAGATGTCCTTCAGTAGGTGAATAGATAAACTATGTACATCAGACAATGTAATCGTATTCAGCACTAAAAAGAAATGAGCTATAAAACCATGAAAAGACATGAAGGAACCTTAAATTCATATTACTAAGAAAGTAGCCATTCTGAAAAGGTGACATACTGTATGATCTAACTATATGACATTCTGGAAAAGGCAAAACTATGGCTAAAAAAAAAAGTGGTTGACAAGGGTTGAAGAGAGGGTGCAAGAAAAATAAGTAGAACACAGAAGATTTTTAGGGCAGTGAAAATACTCTGTATGATGCCATAATGATACATACATGTCCTTATATATTTATCCAAACCCATAAAATGTACATCATGAGTGAATTTATAATGTAAACATGGACTTTGGGTGATTATGATATGTCAAAGTTGGTTCATCAGTTGCAACAAATGTACCACTCTGGGGAAGATCTGGATAATGGGGGAAGCCATTCATGTGTAGGGGTAAGTGGTATATGGGACTCTCTGTATCTTCCCCTGAATTTTTCTGTGAACTGAAAACTGTTCTAAAACAGAAACCCTTGGTCTAAAAATTACCTTTTCTACTTAAGTTTTTAATATTTTTATAATTGATTTTTATATCATGTAAAGCAAGAACCCAATATTGTTTTTCTATATGGATTACCATTTTTTCAGCATTATAAATTGAATAGTCGATTCTTAGCCTGTGATGTGCATTGCCATCTCTGTCAGGGATGCTAAATGTTCCACCACTCATGGATCAGTACCCCATAAAGACTGTGCCACTCAAAAAACCAATAGCATGCCATTAATAAACAGTGCTTTAACTCAGCCACTGAGTTTTTTTAACAAGTATATTTTTATTTCTCTAAATCCTATCTGATTCTTTTCAAATCTCCCTGGTCATTTTTTATAATTGCTTGTTCTGTGCTTTTTTAAATAGCATATTTTACTTCCTAAACATTTTATAGCCTCTATTTCATAACTCCAAAACATAAAATCCTTGGGGGTCTATGCTGTTTGTTATTTCTGTTCACTCTTACTCATGGTGGCATATTTCCCACTATGTATGGTTATTTTTAAATTATGAGCTCATATGTTATTATATCCTGTGGGCCTGCGTTGGGATCACTTTCCTTCTGAGAAAATTTGCATTTCCTTCTGTCAGGAGGTGTACCTGAGTGGGAGCCTTTTAGCTTCCCTGGCGGACGCCAAGCTTCATGTGGGAGTCTCAGGCTTAGTTCTCCACTGCAGCAGGCCATAGACTTACTTATTCTCAAGGTCCCAACTTATATGGACATTTGTCCCCAAGGTAACCTGGCTTTGTGTTTACTGACTGTTGCTATTTAATTCTATTAAACTGTTCCTCTTATTTCTATTTCCCCCCAAGGAAACAGTAGTACCAGGATATTTCCCTTATTTTCTTCAATGCCCTGTGATTTCTTAAAAAGAATGTTATGGGTTATTTGAGTTCCAGTTATACAGATTGGAAGTAATTACTCACACTACCTGCCTCCCTTCTCTTTTGTCCCTGCTGCTGGATCTGAGAGGGTATAAATCAGCAAGTCTCCTCGAAGCTGGACAGACTCTCCCTGAGTACTTTTTCAAGGTCTAGACTTGGTTGGGGTGGGTAGGTCAGAGAGTAAGGAAGGACAAAATACCATAAAGTCTGACTTGGGAGAGTCCAAGCCTCAGTCTTGCAATAAAATTGGTGTTTTGATTTTCATCTGTTTGAGTCCTGTGTCTGTTTCTCAGCTGATTCCAAAGTTAGAAAGTAATCTACTTATATGAAATGGTCAGAATAGATGATTGTGTACCTTTTAATTGTGTACAATGTGTCAATTAAAAGTTATATGAAATGGTCAGAATAGATGATTTCAAAAACCAAAGCAGATTAGTGGTTGCCTGGAGACAGGGGGAATGAAAATGGGAGTGAATACAAATGGAAAGGTTTCTTTTTGAGATAATGAAAATGTTCTGAAATTAGGTTGTGGTGAGGTTGCACAACTCTATGAATACACTAAAAACCATTGAATTTTATATTTTCAAGGGGCAAATTTATGGTGTGTGAATTATATCAATAAAGCTGTTATAACATTGAGAAAGACAGGGATATTATTTATTTTTACTTATTATTGTTGTTATTATTATTATTGTTAATCCTTACCCGAGGATATTTTCCCCATTTATTTTTAGAGAGAGTGGCAGGAAGGGGGAGAGACTGAGAGAGGGAAACATTGATGTGAAAGAGACACATTGATTGGTTGCCTCCCGGAAGCTCCTGGACCAGGGGTGGGGATGGAGACTGCAAACAAGGTACACGGTATGAATAGAACTGGGGACCCTTCATTCCACGGGCCAATGCTCTATCCACTAAGCCAAACTGACTAGGGCGAGAGAGGTATTATTTGTTGATATGAAACACTTCTTAAAAAATACATACAAAACATGAACTTAACAGTTCAATGAACTGTCACAAAGCAAACATACATTTAACCATCATCCCGTCAATAAATAAAACACTGCCAGCAGCCAGATGCCTCTCTCTTGTTTTCTCCTAATCACGAACCCTCCGCCCAATCTTGGGACTTCTAACCAAAGCATATCTTCCTTTTCCTTAATGATCTGGAAACAATAAATCCTGGACACAAGTCCTTTGTTGATGATAAGTGGTAAATATCTTCTCTTATTCCATGGCTTGCCTTTGTCCTCTTTTAATGTATCTTTTGATGAACATATATTCTTAATTTTATCATAGATAAATTAATTCATCTTTTTACGGTTAAGGTTTTTTGAGTCCTTTCTCTAATAACGGAATTATTAACTGATCCCCTCAAGCACTGTTATTGAATATACATTCTTTAATCAGATCCACATATATGATGGGTGAGGCAAAAGTAGGTTTTTAGTTGTTCATATGGAAAAGAATACAATAATTAATAAATAATAATACAAGAATAAATGGTTTCATGTATACACAACTGTAAACCTACTTTTGTCACACTCTGGGTATATCTTTTTTTCCCCTTTTACTTATTTTTCCTGATAAATTTAAAAAAAGAAAGCTGAAGCATAAATATGTATTTTTTTCCAGATTACTATTTGAATAAAATAAAGCTAATTCAGAACAAAGAAAATCAAGATATTTACATAGAAATTATTTTCATAAAGATATTTATATTTCCTGATTTTTCAGGATAATCAAATCATTGTTATTATCAAGGAAACTTTACCTTATAAACTTCCACTTACCTAGAATACAAACAATCAACAAGCTAGCATAGCTAGTATTTAAAAATAATATTGTACACCAATAACTAATGTTCAAAATTAATGTGCCTAAGGAATTGTAAATCTCCCAAAGATTCTATTACTTTCAAAATGTCTGTGTCAGTATGCAAATAATAAAGCTTTGAAGACTAGCAATTCATTTATGGTAGGTGTGATGACTGATAGTTAATTAGAATATCCAAATACCCGGAACATTTCTAGTCTCTGACAAATCTGAGCAAATGTGGCTTTACTCTAATAAGAATTCATACATCCTCATAATTTGGCCCTAGATCCAGCTGTATTACTTATATGCAGTTTTCCTGTCAAACCATCCAAAAAGCTTTTGTTTTGGTATGGAAGAACACTGTTGTTTACTATTTCATATAAATTTAATTTATGAAATCATTTTGTATATGATTATTTATATTAAACTGCAGATTATGCAGGACTAATTACTAGCCAGCACTTTCCATCACACCTAGTATATGGTAAACAAATGCTTGTGAGCAAACTGAGTGGCAAAAATCGAACCTGGAAAAAGAGTATCCTCTGTCTAAGACTCCAACAATTTCATTAAAATTCACAATGCATCATTACTTCTCAGCAATAAAGTTAACCTCAAAAAGGACTTGTAAATACTTACTCTCTCTGCTTTCAGGCTCATTTCGTTCAAGAACACAAGTTCCTGCTGGATTCAGTTGCCACTGCAAAAGGGCACAAACATTTTATTTATGCGTTTAAGAAGGATTTAATAAATAGTATTTTAACACCCTACTCTCAAATATCAAAACAATTTTAAAAACAAAGCCCTAATGACCCTGAAGGACTTGAATTCCCAAATGATATGACTTCTGGGATCAAAATCAATATTCTTAAAGAAGAAATGAACTTTAAAGAATCTTTACTTTCATTTTATAGGTAAGAAAATGGAACACCAGAAAAGTGTAGTGACTTGCCCAGGGTTACACACTAACTAAAGGTAGCAATAAAATTAGAATCTGGGTCTGCCAATACTATAGAATTTCCACCACCTCATACTCTATCTTCAGGTACTTCTGATCTTATAATAGCTAGAGAAGGCCCAGATATTAAAAAATGAAAATATGGCCAAGATTATCTTGCCTTTTAATATAGTTGTAACATCTATACTAATAATAGAGGAATATGCAAATTGTCTGGGACACCGTCATAGTAACAGTAAAGAGCAAACAGCAGGCTGTTTGGGGCGACAAGGCCAGCAGGGGGGTTTGTGAGGGACGACCAAACGACTGAACAGCAGGCTGCCTGGGGCGAGCAGGCTGGCGGGGGGGTGCAGTTGGGGGCGACCAGGGGGCAGTCAGACGGTGCCAAGGCCTGCAGAGGCGGGCAGTTGGGGGCAATTGGGCCGGTAGGGGAGCAGTTAGGCATCAATCAGGCCAGCAGGGGAGCAGTTAGGGGGCGATCAGGCTGGCAGGCAGAAGTGGTTAGGGACGATCAGGCAGGCAGGTGAGCAGTTAGGAGCCAGCAGTCCTGGATTGTGAGAGGGATGCCTGACTGCCGGTTGAGGCCCAATCTTTGTGGGATCAGGCCTACACTGGCAGTAAGACATCCCCCAAGGGGTCCCAGATTGGAGAGGGTGCAGGCCAGGCTTAGGGACACACCCCTCCCATGCATGATACTAGAGGCCTGGTGCACAGATTCATGCTCCGGTGGGGTCCCTCGGCCTGGCCTAGAGATCGGGCCAAAACCGGCAGTCCAACATCCCCCGGGGGGGTCCCAGATTGCAAGTGGGCGCAGGCGAGGCCGAGGGACCTCTAGTATGAACATAAGATCTTTGGTTAATCTCTTCCCGCCCTCCTCCCTCCCCGCTTCCCTCTGAAATTCATCAGTCTATTCCATGTTTCCATGCCTGTGCATTGAGCATCTGTCCCCTGGTGGTCAGTGTGCATCATAGCTACTGGTTGAGTGGTCAGTTGGCTGGTCGGCCAATCACTTAGGCTTTTATATATATATATACTAGAGGCTCGATGCACAAAGAGATTTATGCAATAGTCCTTCCCTTCCCCTGGCTGCCAGCACCAGTTTTCCTCCAGCACCCAGGACCCAGGCCTTCACTCCCGCCAGAGCCTTCAGTCTTTGCTCCGTGCTTGCATATGCAAATAAACCGCCATCTTTGTTGGGTTATTTTGCATGCTCATCCTGATTGGCTGGTGGGTGTAACGGAGTGACACCAATTTGCATGTTTCTCTTTTATTAGTGTAGATTGGCAAACACCAATGACAAAGTAAGAATCTTCAAAGTGGCCAGCGAAAGACAGAAAGTTCCCAAAAGTGATGTGTCTGTATGCTGGGGGCCTGCCCCTAGCCACACCATGGAGGCTTGGAGCAGGAGTCCCTCTGTGTTGATCTCTCAGGCTCCTGGCCTCCACTGCATGTTGTACTCTCCCTTGAGCTATGGCCAGGATGGGGGTGCTGCTTGCAAGCCAGGCTTTCCTGCTCCAGGATCGCCATGGCGACAGGGGAACAGGCCCAGCTTGGGGCTGCCCCCAGGCCGGGCTTTCCTGCTCCTGGATCAGGTACAGCTGGGGGCTGCCTACAGGCCACATTTTTCTACTTACCGATGGCCATATCACCACAGCGACCCAGGGCCCAGAGGCACTTTCCTGCTCTCCAATAGTCATAGGGTCCCGGCTGGGGGCGGGGCTTAGCAGTGTGGGGCTTAGGTGGCACATATGGGTCCAGGCTGGGGGCGGGGCTTATGCCCTGCTGCCCAGGGCTGCACATGGGGCCCGGATGGCAGCTCGCGTTGTCCCGCCGTGCACAGTATAGTATAGAGGCCTGGTGCACGGGTGGGGGCCGGCTGGTTTGCCCTGAAGTGTGTCCCAGATCAGGGTGGGGGTCCCGCTTGGGTGCCTGGCCAGCCTGGAT
>NW_006289082.1:1708860-1709751 GCF_000327345.1 Myotis davidii
ATATAATTGCAACATTGTTGCATCTGGAGCTCAGAGCTGGGCTGCGGCAGGCGGGGAACCTTGGCTTCCTCCGTCACTGGAGCAAGCAAACCTCCTGTTTGCTTCAGCTGCCTGGTTACCAGCCGCCATCTTGGTTGGCAGTTAATTTGCATATCCTGCTGATTAGCCAATGGGAAGCGTTCGGGGGTATGGTGAATTTGCATGTTTCTCTTTTATTAGATAGGATTATTTATATCATATCACATCATCTCTCTAATTAGTTTTCCATCTTAACTATTCAGAAAGAAATACAGAAGCCTGAAGATTCTCGGATATTACAGAGAAGATGGGAGCAGCAGATAAGAAAAATGAGTGTAATCAGGATCTCATAGCATAGCCCTTCCTTATTTCCTGGGCTGGAAATCCTCATCATCAGAATCACTTAATGACTTAACCAAAAAGGCCCAACTAGGGAACTACCTCCAGAAAGACACAATTAAATGTTTAGTACCTGGGAGCCTCTCCCTAGCATCAGCCTAGCATCAGTTGGTTCATCAAATAAACTAACTAATATCATGGGGACAAAACAAAAGATAAACATTTTACCACATGGAAAAAAGTCCTTGGAAAGGGAGGACATGAAGAACTGCTTGGTTGCCTATAGAAATGGGATGGTTACGGTCAGCATGAGGAACAGAGAATTTATAAAAGGTGAGAACTTCTATATAAAAATTTATTTTAGAGAAACCAAGATGGCAGCATAGGTAAACACCAGAAATTGCTGCCTCGCACAACCACTTCAAAAATACAACTAAAAGACAAAATGGACATCATCCAGAACCACAGGAAGGCTGGCCGAGTGGAAATTCTACAACTAGAAGGAAAGAGAAAAGCACACTGAGACTCAGAGGA
>NW_006289082.1:1710792-1747732 GCF_000327345.1 Myotis davidii
AGCAAAAAACACCCAACTGTAAAAAGAAAAAGAAAAAAGGATCCAAAAATATGAAGATAGTGTAAGGAGCCTCTGAGACAACTTCAAAAGTACCAACATTTTGGGGGTGCCAGAAGAAGAGAGAGAGCAAGATATTGAAAACATATTTGAAAAAATAGTGACAGAAAACTTTTTTCACCTACCTGGTGAAACAAATAGACTTACAAGTCCAGGAAGTGCAGAGAATCCCAGACAAAAGGAACCCAAAGAGGCCCACACCAAGCCACATCATAATTAAAATGGCAAGGGTTAAAGAGAAAGAGAGAATCTTAAAAGCAGCAAGAAAAAAGCAGTTAGTTACCTACAAGGGAGCTCCCATGAGACTGTCAGCTGACTTCTCAACAGAAACTTTTCAGGCCAGAGGGAGTGGCAAGAAATATTCAAAGTGATGAATAGCAAGATGTTACAACCAAAATTCCTCTACCCAGAAAAGCGATAATTTAGAATTGATGGTCAGATAAAGAGCTTCACAGATAAGAAAAAGCTAAAGGAGTTTATCAACACCAAACCAGTATTATATGAAATGCTGAAGGGTATTTTTTAAGAAGAGGAAGAAGAAGAAAAAGGTAAAGATACAAATTATGAACAACAAACATGCATCTATCAACAAGTGAATCTAAGAATCAAGTGAATAAATAATCTGGTGATCATAATAGAATCAGGGACATGGAAAGGGAATGGACTGACTATTCTTGGGGGGTAAAGGGGTGTGGGAGATGCAGAAAGAGACTGGACAAAAATTGTGCACCTATGGATGAGGACAGTGGGTGGGGAGTGAGGGCGGACGGTGGGGCGGGAACTGGGAGGAGGGGAATTATTGGAGGGAAAAAGAGGAACAAATGTAATAATCGGAACAATAAAGATTTAATTTAAAAAAATAAAACAAAAATTTATTTTAAAGGCATGTTTCAAAACTTGTCAAGCCACTAATATCTATTAATTTGGGCAAAATAAAAATTAGTAATCCTGAGTTTACATTTAAGGATAATCATAAAAAGACTATTTCCAACTGTAAAAATTTAGAAGCAATGTAGGTGTCGAACAACAGAACAATCGTTAAATAAGGTATGTCTATAGATTGAAATGTGTAATTATTAAAAATTATTTTTCTCGCTCATTTGTGGAATATAATGAACAACATAAACTGATGAACCTATATAGAGCCAGAGAAAAAAATATTTTAGAATATAATAGAAGTAATCCTGTTATTTACAGATTTTTAATATTTCCTACAACTTTGGTGATATTACACTATGGAAGTACAGGGTTGATAATATTATTATATTTAAAATCATTTTTCTTGAAATATTAATGTATATTGCATGTAAAAAAATTATTTTAGAAGAATTTTCACTGACTGAAAATATAACATGTTAAAAACAGTATCTATGAGTTATGGGATAATATAAGTCCTTTTCTATTTTCTTAGTGCTCTACAATGAGCATATGTTACTTTTATAATTAAAAAAAACACACATGACCTAACAGAGAAAAATCTACATGAGAAAGAGTTTATGAGTAAATGGACATGGGTTTATACTGGCAAAATCTATTTTTGACAGTATTGTTGCCCAGCCCTAGCCTAACTAGCAATAACCCCACAAAACAGAACCACTGACCTTAAGGTATATGGTGATACTTCAAAGAGAAAAGCAAACATTTTTCACACAAAGTTAATTTCAATATGCTTTAATCTTTTAAAAATGCCAAATTTATTCATATTCTTATACTACTTTTGACAGTCTAAAAATATAATGGTTATTAAAATTCAAACTTAGAACAAATACTAGTTCATGTCAGTTGCTGGTATTTGCAAAACTAGATGTTTAGCTCACCAGGCAGTTTAAATCATTTACATAATATTGTAAACCAATCCAGACAAGGGAAAGGAGCAGAGGGTGGAAAGCTAATGTTCACTGGAAGTATGGTATACCTGAGTGAGGATATTCTGGGTGGATCTTGGCCAAATGGGTGTTTCTGTGTCACATCTGTGCTCAGAGAGCCTTCACTCCCTTTGTTTTCCTGGCCCCTTCTGTTTCTCTTGCCCTATCCTACATTCTTCTGATCTCTTCATTCTCTGTACAATTGAAAAGCTACTAAAATCGACCAGTAAGCAAGATATTTCAGAATTCACTTCACCCATCATACACAGTCCTGAATGCTAGATTACTTAATCTTTATGAAGAAAATTTGAAAAATTCTTCCCACTGTCAGGTGGAATGAAGAGATAGAAAACAAAACCACAGAACTGGAGATTTATCCTTGACTTGTTGGATGTAAGATTTTCTTAGTTTTACAAAAGAGGAATCTTTCCCATCCCTCTTCTTTTAGAGCCTCCGTTTCTCTTTTTAAAGTAGTGAGAAACTTTAAATAAAACGAGATAAAAGACAAAAGTATAGGACAAAAATTTAACAAGTAAAAATTTATGATACTTCATACACAGAGAGAAATTAGATAGTATGTTGTTATATTTTTAAAATTTTAAATATGTACATAGTTTAATTAGTATCTTTTAGGTGCTTTACAGGGGGAGGCAAAAGTAAGTTAAATTATCAGTCATTATTACCTAAAAGATAAATCATAAGTAAGGATATGAAATAATAATAATACAATAATTAATAAATAATAATACAAGAATAAACTTTTTCAGGTACTCACAACTGTAAACCTAATTTTGCCCTCCCCTGTATAAATTCCAGGACCCTGGACTCAAAACAGAAATGAAAAGTTGAAATTTATAAACAATTCTATTACATGTCTTTTGTACCCACTGCAAATTCTAGTATATAAATGTTACATTCAGTTCCAGAATTATCATTAAAAAGCAATACATGATTCTGGACAGGACCCTTTTGCTATATAGAACATTATTGGGACAACTGGTGAACGCTGATGAAATCTCTGGCTAAAATGGAAGTAAGGTGTCAATAATAATTCCCTGAGATTTGTGGTTAGATTATGGTTATGTAGGAGAATATAGAGTTTAAGAAAATATACAATAAAGTATTTAAGAGTAATCTGGTATCATGTCAACAACTTATTCTCAAATGTTTCTGGAAAAAAAGTTTCTAGTAGAGTTTTTGAACTTCTGTGTATATTTGTAATTGTTCCTAAATAGTAAAAAAAATATAAACAGTTAGAGTTCTGAGTTTTGCACGAACTACCTCAGTACTTTTATTTATATATCAAATATTAAATCCCCCTCCCTATCTTTTCTGTAACCTTAAACTATTTTCACTTTGTTTACTGCTCCATCCAAGCCAGAAAGAAGGGTGAGGCTCGGAAGAGGTAGTTCAGAGATTTTTTTTGGTTACGCACCAAAGGGTCTGCTAATTCAAGATCTGTAAGGTCAATACAACTCTCTTTACAGAGATACAAATTCATAAGACAGAGATCCTAAACTGAAAATTTGTAATTAGGCAAGTGCTTGCACATAAAAATAAACTGTGATAACACTTTGTTGAAACTCTTTAAAAGGGTGGGAATTATTAGGTTAAAATATGTGGCAGGGTACCAAACAACATTAATAGGAAGCATATTTGAAAAAAAAATGTGTATCTTACTTACTGTAAATTTGCTAACACCCTCAAGTTCTCCAAATCGCATGTAAGAGATGTCTGCCTTCTTTCTTCCAACATCTATATCCCCTGTATAGATTTGTTTTATGCCTGCACCTTTAATTAAAGGTACACACTCATCACATGGGCACTTTGTCACAAAAATCATACTTTTTTCTTCTGGTTTTATTTCTTGACACCTACAAAAAGTGTATAAAATATTAAAAGGGTAGTTTCTGAAAGGGTAAGTTATATTTCAGAGAAATCTTTAAAAACTAAAATGTCTGCTTTAAGAGCAGATTTGTAACATTATAAACAATAGTAAGTGAAACTTATTCTTTCTGAATTAGTGAGTGTTCAAAATCTAAACTCATAAATGTTAAAATATAACCTGAACATGACAATTATTATAAGCAAAATTTACTTATTCGAAGCCATCTGGCAAGTTTTCAGTATTATATTACAAAGTAAATGAAAACAGTAAGAGAGAGAGAACACAATGTTCTCTAAGTAAGTACTTCTCTGTAATGCCAAATCAGGGGCCAGAACTAACACCCCCTTAACAGTTTACGATGTCTAATTATACATTAACTCATGATAGCCAAAAGAACTATCCCCTTATCTGGTACCTAATGGATATTTAATAAATGCTTACTAAACTAATAAATTACTGTCATCCCTTGGCTTTGCGAACATCAATTTAACAGACTTTGGATTTAACATACAAAATTTCCATTAAATCTCTGTTAATTTTAAAATGCTTTTAACCAAGATTTGCTTATAATTAACAGGTTATCCAATATAATAAAAGCCTAGGTGGTGTTGCACAACGTCATCACAAGATGGCCATCCCCATACTGTCACAGGACGGCCACCACAAGGTGGTCACCACAAAATGGCCGGCAGGGGAGGGCAGTTGGGGGCGATCAGGCTGGCAGGGGAGCAGTTAGGCTTCAATCAGGCCAGTAGGGGAGCGGTTAGGGGGCGATCAGGCAGGTAGGCAGGCGAGCAGTTAAGAGCCAGCAGTCCCAGGTCGTGAGAGGGATGTCCCAGATTGGAGAGGGTGCAGGCCGGGCTGAGGGACGGTGCCCCCACCCCGTGCACAAATTTCATGCACCAGGTCTCTAGTTTGCTTATTATTAACTCAGTGTTATTTTTAACAAATTTTAGCAAATAGGCTATATGTTGGAAAAAACACTGTAATAATTTCACCAACATAAATAAATATTACATACCTACAACTATAGTCTACATATTTAAATCCAAGAGTCACTGCTCGTAAACAATATTTGGTGAATGAATAGCACATGATCACACCGCATAGTACATGGTGGTTGGTTCCATTGTTGCGTGGTGTGGCTTTCTGCAGCATAACATGTGCTAGCTGATGTTTCCACATGTATTAAGCCACACCCCAGCCGTGTGCATTTGTTTACACTTGGTGACTGCTGAATGCAGGCATTTACTAGACCTATTCAGTATAAATTTAAAATTACAGTAATACATATAGAAAACTTTTCTGTGAAATTAAACTTTCCACATACTTAATTTTAATTATACAAACATGTCTACATAAGTAAAAATTGGTAAACTAATTTGTCAATTTTTTAACATACACATTCAGGAAACCTATTTTATTATATAACTAGAGACCCAGTGCATGAATTTTCATGTGTGGCGGGGGGGTCCCTCAGCCCGGCCTACCCCCCTCACAGTCGGGAGCCCTCAGGGGCAGAGGTGACCTGGCCATCAGGGGAAGGCGACGCCCCATCACACCTCTGCTGCTGTCACTGCCGTCAGCGCAAGCCTTGGCCGGCCCTAGTTACCTGAGCCTCGGACACCCCAGGTGGCTGGGCAGCTGCCATCCGAGGCTTGCCTGTGCCTTGGGCCAGCCCTGGGCAGCTGGGGGGCTGAGGGGACTGGGGGACTCTTGAGGCAGGTGCGTGGCAAGGCTGGGCTCACCTAGGGGCGGGACTGGCCTTGCCATGTGCTTGCCGCCCCAGCGGGGCTGAGGGGTCTGGGCACTGCTATCTTGCTGCTATGGGTGCTGCCATATTTGAGGGCATGGCAGTCAATTAGCATATTCCCTCCTTATTGGCTGTGGGCACCGCCATCTTTGCGATGGAGTGAGGGTCAATTAGCATATTCCCTCATTAGTAGATAGGATGGACTTTTTTTTAAATTTCTTTATTGGTTAAGGTATTACAAATGTGTTCTCATCCCCCTATTAACCCCCAACCTCCCTCACCCCCTCCATACTCATACTCTCATCCCCCTGTTGCCCTCCAGTTCCATCCAAGCTGTTGCAAATGGCAATAATTCCTTCTTTTTTACCACAGCGTAGATTTCCATTGTGTAGATGTACCACAGTTTTCTAATCCCCCCCCACCTTGCCAATATTAGTCTGTTATATTGAGGTTTTACTGTAATATTAAAGTTCTGGATTGAGTTATAGTTCCCTTACCCACTTCCCTAACACAGGATACTTTTATTTAAGAACCATTTGGATTTAACATATCTCCGTGCAAGCTTTAATGAAGAGCACAAGGAAAAGAGAGAGGAGTTGTTTGAATGGGGGTAGTTTAGGACTAAGGGATGCTCTCATCTGAGGCTACGGGGGTTGTATTTCCTGGTTCCATGGTCACTCTGCTCAGAGTCAGCCGTCTTCCACCACCACCAGCCTTCCATACCCATCTTTCTAATTCAGACTCATTTGTTTACCCGGACTAGGCCAACACAATTTTATGCACCTAACCTATTCACACAATATACCCGTAACGTAAGCAATCAGTACTATGAATCTCCCAATGCCATTCCATTTTCCCAAATGAAGTCTAACCTCACAGTCTTCCCTATACAGTGGGGCCTTGACTTACGAGTTTAATTCGTTCCGTGACAGCTTGTAACTCAATTACTAGTTTGTCAAATCAATTGTGAACGAGTAAGACACATGATGCTGGGCTGATGTTGTGGCGTTCACTGTGATGTTCGCTGCGCCAACTAGTGGTGGGGTATCTGAAGCTGGCTTGTAACCCTAATTTTAGCTCGCAATTCAAAGAAAAAAATCGGCCGAAAGACGGCTCGTATCTCGAAAAACCCGTTAGTCAGGACACTCGTAAGTCAAGGCCCCAATGTACAGTCCCAACCTAATCCCAGGAGCTCCATGGTCCAGCCTAACTGGAGCTGCATGTTCCTACACATAAGCTTTCCTCCTCCTTCTAGACCACTGCTATGCCCGAAGCAAGAATGACTTCCCTGTAAGTACCTCCAATTGTCACAATCCTACCAAAACCTTCAAAGCTCAGCTGAAATGCTAGCTTCTCCATAAAGCTTTTCCCTCCCAATCCCTTCCATCCATAGCAGCCCATGAATTTTGACAGCACTTGGGTTGGGTGAATGCACTATCACATTCCCTGTATCACATACTGTGTTACAAGCTCTTAAGGATAGGAGCAATATTTTATTCAGTTTTGAATACCCTAAGATCACCCCCTTCATGGTTAATGCTGAGAAATGTTTGTAGAAATAATCTAAATTAACATCAGAGGAGGAGGTAATGCCAGTTATAACCTCTAACAAAAACTATGTTAAAGCAATTTAGTTCATAATAAAATCTATATATTCATAATAACAAAATATGTGCTTTAGAATTTGAAAACAAAGGACAGCTTACATTCCAGAAATATACAAGACCCTAAGAATACACTTCATGCCATTTTATATTAGAGAATAGGGAATGAGGAGGAAAAAAAGATTGCTCAATAAATCTGCCCACAGTATCTCTGATGATGGCCTCAGGTCAGGCAGCAAAGACCAAGTATAGCCAAGGTTATACTTCTAAAGAGTATTTCTTGGAATAATAAAAATTTTAAAAAGGAAATAAATTGCAGCTAAAAGTAAGCTAAATTCAGCCCTGGCCGGGTGGCTCAGTTGCTTGGAGCATTGTCCCATAAACCAAAAGGTTGTGGGTTCAATTTCAACTAGCCCTTGCTACATTTTAATGAAAATGCAAAGGAATTTCATACCTAAAGGTCAAGGCATTCTGTTCCGCATGGACAATGTATCTGAATTTTCTTATTTCTCTGTCTTTCTGTTTGTCATCCATGTTTGGGAAGTCAGCATACTCAGATCCAACAGGAAAAGCATTATAACCACATCCTATGAAGTACATCATGCCTGTCCCATCGCAATTTTGCTACGAAAGGGAGCAAACCAACAAAACTTAGTTTTCAACAGTCTGAAAAGGCAGTTTAGTATCATACTTTGTATAATGAATTCAATTTTCTATGAAAAACTGAACCATCAAAAAATATAATATTAAGTCCTCCAACTGCAGTGTGGTCTTATCAAAGCTAAATTTCAAGAAGGCTGATCAGCTTTCTAACATATAATCTCAAGGCAGAATTGGTTTTAGCAGTTAATTAAATACTAGCTTGTCTAATTCACCAATTGTTTCATTTGATTCAGACAGCTCTCCTAGAACAGGTTATAAGATGCTGGAAAACAGAAATCATGCTTTCTTCTTTCTTTATCTCTTAGAGTACACCTATTAGAGTGCTTTGCATATTAAGAGTTACTCAGTAAATGACTGTTAATTTCTTATATGCTCTGTGCTGTTACTGGTTAGCAAGCCAGAAATTTAAAAACATATTTTGAGCAATTTCTGTTGTTGGGTTAAAAATGTGCCAATATGATATAGTTGGAAAATAAAAATTTCAGTTTCTTATAATCTTCAATAATTATTGAGCCCCTATTATATGTGTATGTATTATCATAGGACTTCTTATTTCACTGGTTCTTCTTTATTTCTCCTGGTCAATGGCATATAGGTATTAATATGAATGTTTTATCAATTATTAGAGTGAAATATTTTATAAATCACAAGTATTTATAGTAATGTGGAATATGCTATAATAAACCTCACTAAATTTCAATATAATTACTCATGTGAAAGTATCAACAGACTCATCACTGTAGTAGCATGATGAAAATCAGTTACAGTGAGCACACAAAAGCTTATAAATAAATCTCATTAATAACAAATTATTATTGAGTACTTACTGTCAACATCATGCTGAGTTTTATTTTTTTTAAATATATTTTATTGATTTTTTTACAGAGAGGAAGGAAGAGGGATAGAGAGTTAGAAACAATGAGAGAGAAACATCGATCAGCTGCCTCCTGCACACCCCCTACTGGGGATGTGCCCGCAACCAAGGTACACGCCCTTGACCAGAATCGAACCTGGGACCCTTCAGTCCGCAGGCCGATGCTCTATCCACTGAGCCAAACAGGTTAGGGCATCATGCTGAGTTTTATATGTATTATTTCATTTAATCAATTTCCGCAACCCAGAGAACAGCAGTACTACCATTATTCCCATTTCATGGATAAGAAAACTGAAGCCAGGGTCACAAAACTATTAACTAACACGTGAAATTCAAGCTCAGGTTGACTCCAAACCCACATCTTTGCACTTTACCATGCTGTGTACACTATAGGTAATTTGAAAGGAAACTTAAATTCTCCACAAAGTAGTCAAGAACACTCAGATCTTAAGCTAGAAGCTGCTGAGCATTCATACAAACAAGACAGGTAATTCCTGACATCGTGTGAACCTTACAATCTAGAGATGATAAGAAACTGGACGCATAATTTTAACTGTGATGAGTGATACAAATGAGCTGTACAGAACACTATGAAGTTTTTTTTTTTTAAATATATTTTATTGATTTTTTACAGAGAGGAAGGGAGAGAGATAGAGAGTTAGAAACATCGATGAGAGAGAAACACCGATCAGCTGCCTCCTGCACATCCCCCACTGGGGAAGTGCCCGCAACCCAGGTACATGCCCTTGACCGGAATCGAACCCAGGACCTTTCAATCCGCAGGCCGACGCTCTATCCACCGAGCCAAACCGGTTTCGGCCACTATGAAGTTTTTGGTAGAGGAACCTATCTAGTAGGTTTTAACAGCTGAGTAGAGTTAAGAGATATTTTGAAGGTGGAGCCCACAGTATCTGGTGATTAATTGAATGTGTGGCATTAGAAGGAATGGGATGGTGACCACTGATGAAGAAATAGGTTAGCAGGGAAAATACTAGATGTACTTACTGGCTACGATGAACTTAAAGGATTTATGAAACATCCAGGCAAATAGTCAAATTACTTGCTATAAAGTCTATGGAAACAAAATTTAGGCTCCTACACATAATTACTAAGAACTATCTCTTGATTCTGTGCTCTCCTAACCCATCCCCATAATTCTAAGCCCTCATCATATTTTATATGAGTGCCCCTATTTCCTGTCTTAAAAGATTCTTGGATTGGCCTGGCCACTGTTGCTCAGTGCTTAGAGTGTCGGTCTTGCACCCACGGTTCATGGGTTCAATTCCTGGTCAAGGGGATGTACCTGGGTTGCAGGTTTGATCCCTGGCCCGTCAGGTATATGCGGAGACAGCCAATCTCTTTCTCGCCCTTCCTCCCTCCCTCCTTTCTACTCTCTCTAAAAATCAATGGAAAAAATATCTCAGGTAGGGAATTAAAAAAAAAAAGATTCGTGGATTACACTATCCAATATGGTTAGCAGCAGCCATGTGTGGTTAGTCTGAACTGAAAGGTGTGGTAAGTGTAAAACACACACAATATTTTGAAGACTGTAGTGCCCCAAATGCAGGATATTTTATTAAAAATCTTATTTAAAAAAACCTTTTAAGCCTGGCCTATGTGGTTCAGTGGTTGAGTGTTGACCCATGAACCAAAAGGCCCCCAGTTTGATTCCTGGTCAAGGCACATGCCCAGGTTGCAGGCTCAATCCCCAGTAGGGAGCGCGCAGGAGATGGCCGATCGATGTTTCTCTCGTTGAGGTTTCCATCTCTCTATCTCTCCTTTCTTCTTTCTCTAAATAATCAATGAAAACATTTTTTAAAAAAAACTTTTAAAAATTAAATGTATTGATGTTGACACTGGTTAACAAAATTATACAGGTTTCAGATGACCAATTGTACAACACATCATCTGTATACTGTACTGTGTGTTCATCACCCCAAATCAAGTCTCCTTCCATCAACATTTATCCTCCCTATACCCTACTCCATCTCCCCCCGCATCCCCTCCATAGGCAATCACCACACTGACATTTGTGTCCACAAGTTCTTTCTCTTTTTTGCACAATCCCTCCACCCCCCAAAATCCCCTCCCTTGACATTTGTCAGCCAGCTCTGTGCGTCTGTCTCTATTATCCACTCATGTGCTGATGAACACTTAGCTATTTCCAAATCTTGACTGTTGTAAATGACACTGCAATGAACACACGTGTGCATATATTCCTTTGAAGTAGTGTTTCAATTTTCTTTGGAAATATTCACAGAAGCAGGATTGTTGGGTAATAATTACATTTTTATTTTTTGAGGTAACTCCACACTGCACCAGTCTACATTCCCACCAACAGTGCACAAGGGTTCCCTTTTCTCCACATCCTCACCAACACTTGTTTGATTTATTGATGATAGTCATTCTGACAGGTGTGAGGTGATATCTCTTTGTGATTTTAATTTGCATTTCTCTGATATTTAGTGACATTGAGCATCTTCTCATATGTCTATTGACCATCTCTATGTCCTCCTGGAGAAGTATCTATTCAGGTCCTTTGCCCATTTTTTAATTGGATTGTTTGGGGGTTTTTTGGTATTGAGATTTTTAGTTCTTTATAAATTTTGGATATTAACCCCTTAACAGATATATCAGTGTATATGTTCTCCAATTCAGTGGGTTGTCTTTTCATTTTGTTGATAGTTTCCTTTGCTGTGCAAAAACGTTTTAGTTTGATATAGCTGCATTTATTTGTATTTTCTTTTGTTTCCCTTGCCTGAGTAGATATATCAGAAAAAAAATATCGCTATGAGAAATGCTTGAGCTTTTACAGCCTATGTTATTTTCTAGAATTTTTATGGTTTCAAGTCTAACATTTAAGTCTTTAATCCATTTTGAGTTTATTGTGTATGATGTAAGAAGGTGGGCTAGGTGTTTTTTCAGCTTCATTATAACTTTAATTATTTATTATTTTCAGTTATAAACTTCTTCTTCCAATTATGAAAATCCTACCCATTCTTTGAGACATCCCAAATAATAATAGCTAACATTTATTAAGCTGCTATTATATGCCAGCACTGTTCTAATACTTGTTGGGATTATTCCATTGATTTCTCATGAGAAGTCTGTGAGATCCATACAAATATTATTATCCCTATTTTAAAAATATGGTTATTTATTTCAGAGAGGAAGGAGAGGGAAAGATAAAAACATCAATGATGAGAGAGAATCATTGATTGGCTGCCTCCTGCATGCCCCATACTGGGGATTGAGCCTGCAGCCCTGGCATGTGCCCTGACTGGGAATCAAACCACAACTTCCTGGTTCATAAATTGACACTCAAACACTGAGCCAGGCCAGCTGGGCTTATCATTTCTATTTTAAAGATGAGAAAATCGAGGCTAAGTACATTGCCCACGATCATATAGCCAGTAGGTGATGGAGCCAGGATTCATATCCGGGCAGTTTAATTCCTATGTGTTCCAAGAATTTTTTTTTCCTTAACTATTATCTCCTTCCTGAAGTCTTTTCTGATCCTAGCTCCTTTTCCTCCATTTGCTGGGTGGGCTAGTTTTATTTTATTTTTTTTTGGATGAGTCTAATATTCCCAACATCATTTATTCAATAGACTATCTTTACCCCATTGTATGTTCTTGCCTCCTTTGTAAAATACTAATTGACTATAAAGGCCTGGATTTATTTCTAGGCTCTCTATTCTGTTCTATTGACCTATGTTTGCTTTTATGCCAGTACCATGTGTTTTTTTTTTTATTACTATGGCCTTGTAGTGTAGCGTGATATCATGTAGTGTGATTCCTCCAACTTTCTTTTTTTCTCTCTCTTAAGACTGCTATTGCTATTTGGGGTCTTTTGTGGTTCCATATACATTTTTGGCATATTTGCTCTAGCTCTGTGAAATATACCATTGGTATCTTTGAGTCTGTAGGCCGCCGCTCTATCTACTGAGCCAAACCGGTCAGGGCACCATTGGTATCTTAATAGGAATTGCACTGAATCTACAGATTGCTTTGGGTAATATGGATATTTTAATGATGTTCATTCTTCCTATCCATGAACATAGTATATACTTCCACTTATTTGTATCTTCTTCAATTTCTTTCTTCAGTGTCTTACAATTTTCTGAATACAGGTCCTTATTCCTAAATATTTTATTCCAGGGGTCCTCAAACTACGGCCCACGGGCCACATGCAAATACAAATATTGTATTTGTTCCCGTTTTGTTTTTTTACTTCAAAATAAGATATGTGCAGTGTGCATAGGAATTTGTTCATAGTTTTTTTTAAACTATAGTCGGGCCCTCCAACGGTCTGAGGGACAGTGAACTGGCCCCCTGTTTAAAAAGTTTGAGGACCCCTGTTTTATTCTTTTTGAAGCCATTATGAATGGGATTGTTTTCTTAGTTTCCTAGTTCATTATTGGCATATAAAATGCAACTGATTTCTGGATATTTATTTTGTATGCTTTTACTTTATTGAATTCATCTATCAGTTCTAGTAGTGTTTTGGTGGAATCTTTAGAGTTCTCTGTATACAGTATCATGTCATCCACAAATAATAAGTTTTACTTCTTCCTCTCCAATTTGGATGCCTTTTATTTGTGCTTCTTGTCTGACTGCTGTAGCTAGGACTTCTGGTACTATCTCTATATATAAAGAGCCAGGGGGCATCACATCTGAAACAATCGAATGGACAACTGAAAAGGCTGAGTGGGTTACCAGGCAGCAAAGGGGGTTAGTGAGGGATGACCAAAGGACTGAGCAGCAGGCTGCATGGGGTGACCAGGCCAGCAGGGGGGCAGTAAGGGGCGACCAGGCTGCTGGGGGCGGGGGGCAATTAGGGATGACCAGGCTGACAGAGCGGGGCCGTTGGAGCAACCAGGCCAGTGGATAGGGGCAATCAGGCAGGCAGGCAGGTGAGCAATTAGGAGCCAGCAGTCCTGAATTGTGAGAGGGATCACGGATTGGAGAGGGTACAGGCTGGGCTGAGGGGACCCCCTCCCATGCATGAATTTCGTGCACTGGGCCTCGAGTCTATACATATAAAAGCATAACATACAAATCGACTGGACAGTGGAACAACCAGCTATGACGTGCACTGACCACCAGGGGGCAGACGCTCAATGCAGGAGCTGCCCCAGCCCGCAGGTCCCAATCGCCCAATCAAGGCCTGCTGGCCAACATGCATATAAGCATAACCAATAAACACAAGATACTGGGGGGTATGGAAGGCTAAGGGGAAGGTCAAGGGGAGGAAAAAAAAGGAGACATATATAATACTCTTTGTAATACTTTAAGCAATAAAACAATTTTTTTAAAAAAGAAAGATGGCATCTGTGGTATAGGCCGGTGGTTGGGAAACTCATTAGTCAACAGAGCCAAATATCAACAGTACAAGGATTGAAATTTCTTTTGAGAGCCAAATTTTTTAAACTTAAACTATATAGGTAGGTACACTGATATTAACTTAATTAGGGTACTCCTAAGGCTTAGGAAGAGCCACACTCAAGGGGCCAAAGAGCCGCAGGTGGCTCGAGAGCCACAATTTTCCGACCACGTGTATAGGCGAATGATTCAACACAGGGATTCTGGTGGCTGTCCCTTCAGCTCCCTCCCCAAAGCCACTAACCCCACTCTCCTCATGGGACTTGTCACTGTGAATGACGTTTTATGCATTGGCCCTTTAAGAGGGTACCTGTATCTCCAGCCATCTCTCCCCAGTGAACAGAAACCCTGGAGCTTTCCACAGCCAGACGTTATGTGGGTGCCTCTATTTAATTTATTTTTATTTTTTGGTTAATCCTCACCTGAGGATATTTTTCCCATTTATTTTTAGAGAGAGTGGAGAGGAGGAAGGGTGGAGGGAGAGAAACATCTATGTGAAAGAGACCATCGATTGGTTGCTTCCTGCATGTGCCCCAAGTGGGGCTGGGGATCAACCCTGAAACCCAGGTATGTGCCCTTGACCAGGATTCGAAACTACGACTCTTTGGGGTGAGGACTGAAGCTCTAATCACTGAGCCACAACGGCCAGGACTCTGGGTGCCTCTTCTCAGCTCTGGTGCTCTAGCCTGGGGAGCCCAGCGACGGGTGTAGACCCCACGCTTCTCAGGAGAACTGCCCCTCACGGAGCTGAGATATCCCTCCAGAACCTCGGCTGCTGCCCCTTTTTGTGTCTCCACTCTTCCCACCAGTCTCAACATGGGCTCTCCTGTGAGTCCTTGGTTATAAGGTCTTCCTTCGGCTCATCTTCAGTTGGTTATTCAGGGTGATTCTTATATAGTTTGGTTATAAGTCTAATTTGGTCCTGGGAGGAGGGGAGTTTAGCTTCCACCTACTCCACCGCCGTCTTAGATCTACTCAAAGCTCTGCAGTCCACCGTCAATGGCAGGGCTGGTTTCCTATAAGACTTCTTGCCTTGGTTTGTAAACAGACATCTCCTCCCTGTGTGCTTCACCTGACCCTCCCTCTGGAAGCCACTGTGGCACTCTCTTGGCCCTCTGTGCAAGTCATTAATAATCTTTTATATGGATTACATGTTGAAATGATATTAATGGATAGATTAGATCAAAATATATTCTTAAAATTAATTCACCCTTTTCTAAACATGGCTTCTATAACATTTACAATTTAATATGTGGCTTGTCTTTTATTTCCGCTACTTAGCACTGTGCTAGTGTATTCCACTATCTAAAGGATAAAGTCCAAACTCTCTACATGGAATACAGAGTTCTTCAGGGTCAAGACCAATTTCCTCTGCCACACTATTAAGCATAAGACTCTGTACTCCAACATGCCAAATCACTTCCATTTCCCAACTCCCTCTCACACCCCTCACCTCTGCATGCTATCCTCCTAGTCCAGCAGTTCTCAACCTGTGGGTCGCAACCCCTTTGGGGGTCGAACGAACCTTTCTCAGGGGTCGCCTAAGACCATCGGAAAACACATATGTAATTAAATATTGTTTTTGTGATCAATCACTATGCTTTAATTATGTTCAAATTGTATCAATGAAAATACATCCTGCATATCAGATATTTACATTACGATTCATAACAGTAGCAAAATTAGTTATGAAGTAGCAACGAAAATAATTTTATGGTTGGGGTCACCACAACATGAGGAACTGTATTAAAGGGCCACGGCATTAGGAAGGTTGAGAACCACTGTCCTACTCTCACGAACTTGCTCTGCCTGGTAAATTCCTATTCATTCTTCAAGACAAATAACATTTTATTGCCTCCAAGAATATTTTACTCATTTCTCCAAGCAGTTAAGGTTGATCCTCTGAGCTTTCATGGTATCATGTTATAATCACTCTTGCATACCAGACTCTTTCACTTCTCCGTCTGTATGAATAGATTACAGAAGGCCATGAAGGGCAGGAAATGTGGTCTTTAACTCTCCCGGTACACTGTGGCACAGTGACAACCTATAGAAGGTGTTTAACAAATGTCTGCTAAATAAATGAATCTATCCATAAAATTGTTGTGGGAATAAAGAAATGCTTACAGGACATAAAATCACCAATATAAAATATTAATGCCTATGGGTCAACAAAATAATGTATTTAAGGTTGAAATATATTTAAAGAAAATCAAAGTTAAATGTTTAAACAATTAGTTTAATACTTACAGATTTTTTTTCTGCCCAAATGACTGCTCCAACTCCTATTTTATGATCCTCTGAAAGATAAATGGAATTTAACACAGTAAAAAATCAATGATTTCTTAGTGTCAGAACTGTATTTTTCTAAAAATAATATACACATATTTATTGAAACATAGTTTCTAAATGTAGCAGCAATTCTTGACATTTCACAAATTATAGAAAACCACTAAAATAAATACTTTTAAGCATGCAATATGGGAAGTAGATACTAAATAACTAGACACTGTCACTACCAGCCCAGTCACACGTGATCTTTATGTGGAGATCATTACAATGGCAGTGTCCAGGATCAGGTCACTTCAGAGCTCTAACCAGAACTGAGTGTAACTGCTGATTCTCCACCAACAAGTCAGTTTCTAAATGACTATTTCTAACGGATGATAAAATTGTTTGAAAAACAAATTTCTGAACTAATGGATTTAATGTAATAAACAGTCACACAAAAATCAAGTCTGTCTTCTAGAAATTTTAATACTCTAAATCATGAAAAATACATTTCATGCAAATGTTCTTGCTATGAAAAATGTTCAGATGTATAATACAAACATAAATAAAGCCGAAACCGGTTTGGCTCAGTGGTTAGAGCGTCAGCCTGCGGACTGAAGGGTCCCAGGTTCGATTCCGGTCAAGGGCATGTACCTGCGTTGCGGGCACATCCCCGGTAGGAGATGTGCAGGAGGCAGCTGATCGATGTTTCTCTCTCATTGATGTTTCTGACTATCTCTCTCCCTTCCTCTCTGTAAAAAATCAATAAAATATATATATTTAAAAATAAATAAATAAATATTTATGGGCTGAAGGGGATTTTGATTTGAACACTATGTTGTCCTTTCCCTGACCTTCATAATTTGCCTTTGGGGAGGTAGGATAGCCCAATTAATTACATGATGCTCATTTCTAAATCAATTTTGAGACTATAATTTTCCTGCAGAACCAAAATGTTGGCAATAAATAAAGCTGTATTTCTTAAAACCATTAATATGAAACAAAATTTTAAAACCAAAAGAGAAATTCTACACATAAAGGGTTGACTTTTTCCTCCTACTAATACAAGGGTGAGTACAAATTTCTAAGAAAATTATACAGTAATTATGAAAACCATAGTATTTATCAAACTCTTAATAAGAGACGAATATAGTGAAGTAGGTACATTTACACAAAATAACAATCATCTATGATCTTGGGCTAGAACATTTTCATATTGGTGAGGATTAAATGAAATTGTGGCTTCATTCTATAATTTCCTTACAAGTAATCCTTCCAGTGATAACATTTAAATACTTAACTTTTTAAATAAAAGTCTACAGAAACTTTATTTCACCTATGTATTAAAAATTAGGATGCCTCATAAATAATTTTTGAAAGTTATGATACTACAATAAAATTCTCCAACTTTAGTTAAAGCAAACTCAGGTTTTTAAAATTATCTTATACAGCATTTGCATAATTTATTTTAAGCACGTTTTACTCATTGCCTCATTTTTTACCCTAACAGTAAAGCATATAAAATTTCCTATTTTAGATGAGAAAACAGGCAAAGAAATTAAGTGACTAAAATTTAGCCATCTGAACCTAACCTACTTTGCCTTTCCTCTACCCCTCCGTTGACATTAAGAATTTCATAAGAAACATTTCCCTTCATTGAGTGCCCGACTATACAGTGCTGAGGAAAACAGAAGTCCTTATATTCATGAAACGTACAGTCTGTCTGATGAGGAAGGAAGACAGGGACAAGGACACACCTCTGTGCTGTGCTGTGCAGAAATGTAATACAATGCTAAGGAACAGAGTGCACGGGAGGAGGAGGGCTTACTCTAGAGTGGGAACTGTCATAAAAGGGATTTGGGTGTAACCTAAATAGACCTTTAGAATAAAGCATGAGGGGAAAGAACATAATTATGGCTTTATGATCATTTCTAAGGCAAGTGACAGAACTCATAAACATAAGAGTATATTTGTCTACAAAACCTATATTGGAAGTAAAATTATACTTAATACATGCATAAATCTGAAACAAAAAATAAAAAACTGAAATAGAAATTCTTCAGATTAAGAGCCTACTTTTGCGACCATCTACATTGAGTAATTTTCATGTTGTTTTTTAAACTCAGGAGCCACTTTTGCTTCCATTTGGGGACAAACTAAACCTTGTCAAGAGGGGCCTTTCCACCAGCAATGCAACTCTATTGCCTATCTGAGGTTAGTCACACCACGAGGATCGTCTTTACTTTGCATATGTTAAAATCAAAATGAAATTTCATCTATATTAGATTGAGTAGATTTCACTCAGCCCTAACGTTGGCTGACAGATTAGGTCATTTCTCAAAAAGCTTTTCATGTCTGTAATTTTTACAGAAATTGCTCTAGTCATTCAGTGTCTTCATGTACACTTTTGAAGGAATGGTCAACTTCCAAATTCCCGAGACTCTGAACACTAAGAGTCAGATTAACTAGGGTTCTAGAACGCAGGCATGGTTACTTTAGCTCCCAGTTCTGTGGTCTTGTCAGAGTCTGCTCATGTGGTCTACAGGCCACTTGTGTCAGAATCACCAGCTGCTTGTTATAAAGGCAGCCTCCTGCCTCCCATGGAAATGCCCTAAATCAACCTCTCCATGGAAAGCGGAAAGACAGAGGAATCCGTATTTCTCATAAGCATTCCCTCTGTTAAAAGTTGAGAACCAATGAGTTATAGTTTGAAACATTAAACTCCCTTGGCTACTCCAACCTACTTTTGTCATCAACATTGTGGTTCAGGAGGAAGGTATAATCTTCAGCTTTAGAAAATGCTTAGTCTAATGGGAAAGCAGGACCCCAAAAAAGCGATTTAAAAAAATCACACTTAAACCAGGTAGATGGGATGTAATGGCTTCCTAACTCTTCAATTGGTTCCCTCCCCATGTGCCCTGACAGGGGCCAGTGATCAAACCTACAAACCAGGTACATGCCCTTGACTGGAATCCAACCTGTGATCCTTTGGTCAAGCACTGGCACTTGCTCTAACCCAGCCGTGGGCAAACTACGGCCCGCGGGCCGGATCCGGCCCGTTTGAAATGAATAAAACTAAAAAAAAAAAAGACCGTACCCTTTTATGTAATGATGTTTACTTTGAATTTATATTAGTTCACACAAACACTCCATCCATGCTTTTGTTCCGGCCCTCCGGTCCAGCTTAAGAACCCATTGTGGCCCTCGAGTCAAAAAGTTTGCCCACCCCTGCTAACCTCTGAGCTCACCACCCAGAGTTCTCTTTTTTTAATCCTCACCCAAGGACACCCTTAGAAAAAGGAAGGAAGGGGAAGAGGGGGAAGAAAGAGAAGGATCGATGTGAGGGAGAAACATCAATCCACTGCCTTCTGTATGTGCCCCAACTGGGAATCGAACCCTCAAGCCATGTATGTGCCCTGACAGGGAATCGAACCAGCAACCTTTCCGTGCATAGGACTATGCTCCAACCAACTGCGCCACTCCAGCTGAGCTAATATCAAATTCCTTAATAAGAATTGAGTGCTTATTAAACCGGCTGCATGTCAAAGTTCCTTGCAGAACTTTAAAAACTTACAAGCCTTGGCCATACCCTTAGGGACTTGGTTTAGTCTGGATTGAAATGTGAACATTTGTTTTTTAATAAAATTTCAGAGATTCTGATACGCTGCCAGATGAGAGCTTCCATTCTACTGAAATTACTTTGACCTATGGTCTTTGTTTAGAATACATTGCAGGCCAGTGAAATTTATAGGAACCCTTTCTTTCAAAAAAATGTATTTATTCATTTTTGGAGAGAGAGGAAGGGAAAGGGATAGAGAGATAGAAACATAGATGAGAGAAACATCAATTGGCTGCCTCCTGCACACCGCCTTCTGGGGATCGAGCGCACAACCTGGACATGTGCCCTGACGAGGAATCAAACAGCGATCTCTTGGTCGATGCTAAACCAACTGAGCCACGACTGAACCTTTTCTGAAGACTTTCTGTTTACCTTCTTTCCTGAGATAAATAAAATTTTTTTACTATATTCCACTCATCAAATCTTACTCTATTGCTCCTCCTGCTTGCATTTTTTTTCCTTATTTCCAAGTTGCATTTTAAAAAGTGATGACTCTTCTACTTTGAAATATTTTACATCTGATAAGATGTAAAAACAGTATTCTATAGTTGGGAATAGAGATGCTATCTTTTATTACAATAAAGAAAATCCCCAGGAAATATTTTTTGTTTTCACATATATGGCCATGCATAACTTTAAAAAAGTAAAAATGTTTGATTTCTCTACTTGTGACATACTAATTAGCAATTGGAAAAAATATGCCAATATTCTTTTACTTTGATTCTGTTAGTTATTTTGAATTTATATATTGTAAAGATTTTTAAAGTTTTTATTAATATTGAATACATATAAAATATTGAAGAGTTAACAAAAATAAACGACTTGGTTCCCTCTCTCTTTTTGTTCCATCTCTAGTGGAGGGATCAATGAACAGTGAAATGATAAAAACAAGAAGCAGAAAGAAGGGCCTAGATAATCAGGGCATGTAGCACCAAATTATAAGGCCACAAGGAATCCTAAAACCATTCTGAGGAAGAGTTGTCTACTCAAGGGTCTCACTAATTTCTATATGTTGTACATATGACCAGCAAAACTCAGTATCAGAATAAATGAGTTCTACCATAGATGAGATGAATCCCTTTACTTCTGAGATAAATACAACCAACTGATAAACCCCAATTCATGAACTCAGCATATAACTTACCAGTTCGATATGCCAATAACCTGGCCTGAACCATGCAGTGCCTTGCAATTTCTTGTGGCAAACTCTGATTGTGAATTTCATTACTCTGTTCAGTCTTGTCACAATAAAATCCGTAGTGTTTACAGATGGGAACACTGGAAGCTACTGTGGCCAAAAGTAGAATAAGGTCTTTCATGTTTTGCCTTAGATTGCTAAAGTATGGATTTTCACATAGATTCTCCAAACCTATAGTCATCAGAATCTGCTTATGTAGTTCTTCATTTGAAACAAAAAATAACAGTTCATATTCTTTTATTCTTTCTTGTCTACATTTGGAATAAAAGTCAATGTTAGTATCTGGAAATGTTTTTGCCATTTTTTGAATAAAGTCACATTTATAAGAGGTTTCTTCTACAAATTGCATCATACAACACACCAAAGGCTGAAGCAAGACACACACATGGGCCCTACTGTTTGATTTCAATCTTTCCACTGCTTTGGCATCTAACTTTGCATCTTCAGAAGTAGAAGTCTCAGAAAGCAAACTTATTTCTGGATCAGCAGGCCAATATGAAATTCGGTTAACTCCAGCTGAAATACAAAATATGAAAGGTAGTTATCAGACACATTCTGAAAGTAAGGGCTTTCTTGATAAATTTACCATATCACTGCAGTAGATCCAGAGATCCCAATATAATAAATGCCTGTTACCAAGTCACCAATGACATAGCCTATTGCCAAACCATGGCTCACAGGCCATATCCAGCCCACTGCCTATTTTGGTATGGCTTGCAAGTTAAGAACATATTTTATAGTTTTAAATAATTGGAAAAACAAAGAACAAGAATATTTTGTGACACATAAAAATTACCTGAAATTCAAATTTCATTGTCCATAAATAAACTTTTATTGGGACACAGACCCAACCATTCACTGACACAATCTCTGGCTGCTTTTGCACTCCAGTGGAGTAGCTGAGTTGAGAGCTGAGTAGCTGTATAGGCATCATGTGGCACACAAAGCCTAAAATATTTATTATCTTGACCCTTTATAGAAAAGTTGGCCAACCCCTCACAAAGCCCAGTGGAGGTATTTTGGAATCACTGGACTTGCCAAGTGTGGTCCCAAAGCCCAGTGCTGGAACTATATATATACCAGAGTCCTACAAGTAATCAAATGGCTGCTTTTAGAAACACCAGAGCCAACAGCTAACAGTGTCTAGAGTTTTGTATCTGAAATAAACTAATCCACCATGCATTAATAATGTACCTGTATACTGAATTCTTTCTCTAGGAAGATATTATATGAAAATATTCTAAATGGAGACTAAAAAAAAAAAGCATGGATACCATATATAGTGCAGCATTGTTTAAAACAGTAAAGACATAGAAAAAACTAAACAGATAGAATAGGGGAATGATTAAACAGAGTAGGGTCTTCCTCATAAGAAAATATCATACAGTTATCCAACATTTCCACAAAGCACTTATAATCTGAGGACAGCAGTGGGGGAGGGGAACAATATTCATTTTTAAAAATATATATTTTATTGATTTTTTTACAGAGAGGAAGGGAGAGGAATAGAGAGTCAGAAACATCAATGAGAGAAACATCGATCAGCTGCCTCCTACACACCTCCCACTGGGGATGTGCCCGCAACCAAGGTACATGCCCTTGACTGGAATTGAAACTGGAACCCTTCCGTCTGCAGGCCAATGCTCTATCTGCTGAGCCAAACGAGTTAGGGCAATATTCATTTTTTAAGTCCACAAAATTAAAGACAGAACAACTTAGAAGGAACATTTTTAATCACTGTGATAGAGGAAAGGTTAGTAATCTTTAATATACAGAGATTTTGATTTATTAAGAGCATATACAGATATAAATTGATAAGAACAAGGCCTCAAAAGAGTCCAAAGATATAAACAGACAATTTACAAAAGAAAAAACAAAACTGGATAACAAACATAGGAAAAGTATTTTAATTTGTATTTCAGAATGAAAGATGAGAGATGCCTTATACAGAGTTAAGCACTGAATTGTTCATCAGTTAGTGTTTTACAACAAAGACTGCTTTGCTAGTATCTTCTGTGATTGCAGCTAAGAGAGACATTTTTTGTGGCTGTGTCCAGAAGTGGCTTGTTGGCCCACAGGGGGTTGTGCAGTCAAAGTAATAGAATAAACCAAATAAAGTCTTAGTTGAATAAACACACATTTCTATCTACTCCCCGTTACTTCTAACTCTTATGTGATTTGGGCTATAAAGCAATTTTGAAAGCCTCAAAGCTAATATCAGAATGTTTCCTCTGGCTGCATTACACCTACTCTCTCTTGAAGTTCTCAAAATCCATTTCCTAATCAGCAGTCCTGGTCAATCTTTCATCTAAACATCCTGGTTGCTTCTAGTAAACCTGATTCAAGGAGAAGAGGGGATGACCAATCTTTAAACAAATATTCACGTACCAGTGGCAAATGCTACTGCAGAAATTTTCCAATTTTGTTGACTCAGACCCAATTACACTCTTTAAAATTAATGAGGACCCCAATGAGGTGTAGATTGTATCTACTGATATTTACTATATTAAAAATTTAAAAAATGTAAAAATATTAATTCACTAAAAAAAATCCACACACACAATAAAGAACCTATGATACATTATTATAAACTAGCGGCCCAGTGCACAACATTTGTGCACTGAGGTGGGTGGGTGGGGGGGTCCCTCAGCCTGGCCTGTGCCCTCTTGCGGTCCAGCAGTTGGACATCCTATCGCTGCCGCTGCCGCCATCACCACTGCACTCGCCAGCCTTGAGCCCAGCTTCTGGCTGAGCGGCACTCCCCTTGTGGGAGCACACTGACCACCAGGGGGCAGCTCCTGCATTGAGCATCTGCCCCCTGGTGGTCAGTGCACATCATAGCGACCTCAGTGCACATCATAGCAACCTGTAGTCCTCCTTTCAGTAGATTTGCATATAAGGGTTTTATTATATAGGATAACATAGCTTAATGAAAAATAACTATATTTTCCAAAACTGCAACAGAAACTAATATAGGAGAATTACACTGCTTTAAATTTTAATATCTCTTTATTATCTGGCTTAATAGAAGACATCTGGATTCTCAAATGTGTTGCTGCTTTCAATCTGCTGCTATAGGTTGTTTTATTGAAGTATATGAAAAGTGTCCAGCCTCACACAGATGTGTATTTGGAAAAGTAGTATTTTAACAGCTATTTCAGATAGTTGTCAATATTCTTCTTGGACACTACATAAAATTTTAATAAAGGATAGGCCCTAAAAATCATAAATTTTTTGTACTCTTATTCTATTCATTAATATTACCACCAATCTCATCCAGAAGAGTCTTTAAGTCTGGGAAGCTATAAGATCATGATGCCAAGTTTTTCAAAATTTTCACTTGAAGGCTCAAATTTTATCATTGACAACAAATACTATCAGTTGTATTCCTGTATTCACTTAACTCATTTTTGAGATAATGTCTGTCAAATATCCAAGTGTTTATAGCTTGTCAGATCACAGTGTTCCATGAAAAAAGTGGATAATTCAGTTCATAACTCAAACATTTGCATAGGTAGTTTTCCATAAGGCAACCTTCATACTTAAGTTTGCAGCAAAAGTGCTTTATATTTACCTCCTATTTTCTCACACAGATTATAAACATGTATACTCAAGGGTTGGGATTTAATAAAAATAATTCTTACTGTTTCACCAAAGATTCTTACATGAAACCTTTTTTTCCCCCCCAAGTATGTGACCATGAAGAGTACAATGACTACTAGTGCCTTGTTTGTTATTAGGCAACAGTTTTGACAGATCAAAACACACGTGATTGGAGCCAGCAAGAACTTTATATGTATCGTGCATGCGTGAGTCAACTTAGCCATTTATATATAGAGAATAAACTTGCTTAATGAGACCTACTTTCTGATGTAGCTAAACTTTTTCCAGCCCAGTGAAGCACCCCAACTTCTCTTTCAGGTAATTGTCAGCAAAACAGCAGTAAATATCAACAAGTACATTATTATTGTAGATCACGCAGGGAGAACAAAGGGTAAAACGTTTAACTGTAGCAGTGTTTGACTATATTCTGCACAGTGAGAAAATCTAAAGTCATTTTCAAGGTCCACCATTTCTTACTTCTTTTCAGTCGGGTCAAGTTTCTAAGCTTTCTAAATTCCGTTTTCCGACTAATGAAAAGGAAATAGGATTCCTCTGAGTCTCCTACCTACCTACTCCAGGACTTCTGTGAGGATCAAATGAGATGAGGCACGGGAAAACGCTCCAGACATTTGGTTAGTGTGAAATGTTTGCACCTGGTTATAAAGCAAGTCGTGTTCCTGGGCTGAAGAAACTGCAGCCTAGTCGCTAGGGAGAGGAAGCTGGGCGTTGCTATGTGATGTCATTACCCGGCGCCCATAGCCACCGTTTCTGGGTTGGGCTGGCTGTAGGCCGCATTTTGCGCCATGGGATCCTGGCAGCGTTGGCTGCGACTTGGTGGCCTGTTGCTCCAGGTGGCAGCGCCTGTGTTCCCCTTGGGGAAAGCCAAGTGTTGCTTTGTGGGCGCCAGGTCTGCACTACCATGTCTCTGTAAATGGCAAGTGCACGTCACAGCAGTTCCTGTGTTGAGTGTCTGCCCCTGGTGGTCAGTGTGCGTCATAGTGACCGGTCAGACAGTGGGAAGGACACTTAGCATATTAACCTTTTTATTTATATATATATATATATATCTAACACTAACAAAAGCATTTCTATTGTAGGTTCTTCCTGATTATCCACACTTTCATTACCTCTCTTGGCAGGTTCAAATGTCTTAAAGACATCAAGCAGTAGTCAGTAACTCGTACTTCCCTACTTTTCTAATTCTTGGCGCTGAGGCTATTAGGAGTGCTTACAGCAAACATGTCAAACTTGTGGTCGGTTTGACATGCTTGGAACTCAGCACAAAACACAAGACAAGAATCAAGGTCTCATCTTCCTCCAGTAACACTTTCACAGTCTTCCTTTCTATATCAATGTCACTTTGAATCCTGAAAGGGCGAGGACTACGCCCTCCATCTTACCCTGGTTCCTCCATTTTTGGGCAGAGCCATGTGCTCAGCAAGGCTTCTTCCCGGAAGCCCAAGCCTCTGCTAGCCACACCCAGGATTTCTCTAAACTAACCAATGACAATCAAGGGAAGTGCACACCATCGATATGACCACATCCTGTGTAACGAGACACCGACTTGTGCCTGGCCAATTGGCAGGGCCCACAGTCCTCTCTCCTGCCCTTACTCCACCCACCTATAAAACTCCTCTTCACACCGAGCTAGGTCTCTCTCTGCCACCTGCTGCTGTGTCAGAAAGGAGGGTAGGGGAGCCAGACCCAGGTTTGAATAAAAGACTCTTTGCTTTTGCATTGGACACGGCTGGCTCCCTGGTGGTCTTTTGGGGATCCTGAAATCTGGGCATGACAAATCCCACTTTATACCCTGCCTAATGCAGCAGTCTATTAATCATGCTCTAATTCAATAACAACAACAACAAAATATATATAGAGAGAGCCAGGGGCTGTCACATCTGAAACAACCAAACGGACAACCAAGCAGGCTGAGTGGGGCGACAAGTCTGGCAGGGGGGTTAGTGAAGGACGACCAAATGACTGAGTACCAGGCTGCGTGAGGCAACCAGACTGGCAGGGAGGTTAGTGGGGGTCGACCAAACGACTCAACACCAGGCTGTGTGGGGTGACCAGTGAGGGGCGACCTGGCCAGCAGGGGGGGCAGCTTGGGGTGACCAGGCCAGCAGCGGGGGCAGTTAAGGGTGATCAGGCCGGCAAGGGCACAGTGAGAGGTGACCAGGCCGGCAGAGGGGGGCAGTGAGGGGCGACCAGGCTGGCAAGGGGGCCAGTTAGGGGCAATCAGGCAGGCAAGCAGGTGAGCAGTTAGGAGCCAGCGGTCCTGGATTGTGAGAGGGATGTCCAACTGCCGGTTTAGGCCCAGGATCGGGCCTAAACTGGCAGTCGGACATCCCCCGAGTGGTCCCAGATTGGAGAGGGTGCGGGCTGGGCTGAGGGCCCCCCACACCCGTGCATGAATTTCATGCACCGGGCCTCTAGTATAAATAATAATTTCGATCATATTATTCCTGCTCAAAAATCTTCAGTAGCTGGCTCCACATTATCTTATATAGGATTTATAGGTCAATTAACAGAAGTGATAAAGTAAATATCCAATCTGCCCAGTTAATTGGGAAAAGAAGAAAAATTGCTACTATCATCTTACCTATCTTCTCTACTTGTAACTGCAGGGTAAAGACTATGGGATCTAAAAACTATCAAAGATATCCTACAGCTTAAAATACTTGTTGCAGGCCAAGAGACTCTAGCCACTTGTAGCTCAAAGGCATTGCCTTCACCTGGGACTAATCGTTACTTTTAAGACTTTGATGTAAATAAAAACAAAAGAAGTGAAATAAGCCAGTCAGAGAAGGACAAGTACCACACGATCTCTCTCACTCATATGTGGAATCTAATGAACAAAATAAACAAACAAAATAGATCCAGGGACATTGAAGCATGCAACAGACTGTTGAATCTCAGAGGGAAGGGGGGCAAGGGAGCAGGAAGAGTTAACCAAAGAAAATACACACACACACACACACACACACACACACACACGCAACCCATGGACACAGATAATAGTGCAGTGAAGGCCTGGGGAGGGGGCGGGAGCAGGGTGGATGGGGGGTCAATGAGGGAATAGAAAGGAGGACATCTGCAATACTTTCAACAACAAAGATAAATTTTTTAAAAAAGAAAAGAAATACTGACCCCCTAGAAGAGGGGTGGGCAAACTTTTTGACTCGAGGGCCACAATGGGTTCTTAAACTGGACCGGAGGGCCGGAACAAAAGCATGGATGGAGTGTTTGTGTGAACTAATATAAATTCAAAGTAAACATCATTACATAAAAGGGTATGGTCTTTTTTTTTTTTAGTTTTATTCATTTCAAACAGGCCAGATCCGGCCCACGGGCCATAGTTTGCCCATGGCTGCCCTAGAACCTTGCATTTCACAGCCTGGTGACCCCACATGTGCTGTCTCCCTGACCAAGATGTATTTGTCCTCCTCTACCTCTAACCCAGCAAGATACAGCCTAAGCCCTAGCCTTTCATAACATGCCAACCTGAAGAGATCACTATTTCTCCTCTAACCTATTACTTACAGCCCATCTCATTCATTTGGTACTAGATGATGTGCTCCATTGTTATTTTTAGCCGCCAATAACTCCTTGGGGAAAAGGATTGGGACTATACCAGCCTTTTCCCCTCAGAAGCTCTCCAAAGGAGGCTTCTTTACAAAGGCATGTTTGATCATTTCCTTTGGTAACTGAACTCAAACTCCAGTCCCTCTCCTTCACAGAAGTCTGGGAGGTGGGGCTGAAAGTTCCAACCCTCTAATCACTTGGTTGGTTCCCTGGCAACCAAGACCCACCCATAAGGGTTTTCCAAACATCACTTCATGAAGGGAAACTCAGGTGTGGTTGAAATGAATAACAAAAGACACCTTTATCACTCATCACTCAGTAAATTCCAGTGAGGTCTGAGTCACGTGGAAACATGCCTCCCTGTTGGCCAGTAATACCTGGGAACAAATTAGTGGCCAGGATGGGCGTGGTCACTGCAAGTGCACAAACCTAAATATTTAAATTTATAAACAAAGATGTGAGCTCGTGCGGGAACGCATGCTCTCTCTCTTACACACACACACACACACACACACACACACACACACACACACACACACCAGGTCCTCTTGGGACTTCTGTTACAGGGGCTGCCATGTGGGACTCCCACAATGGATTAATGGACTAAATACTAAAGTATACTCCACTGCAACATGGAAAGGAAGCTCTGTGCACTGGACCTGCTTCTGCTTTGCTGAACTCCCAGCTGCCCCTCTTTCAGAACTGGCTTGGGAAATGGGACATTGCAACCTAAAAAATGTAACCTCACACAAATAAAGCCTCTCCACATCCCATCCTCCTAGGGGGGCTTCTGAAAATGCTTACTTCAGCAATACCCCAAGAGCCTCACTCCCACTCATGTCTGGGAAATCTGGCCACTAATTCCTCCTGTAACAGCAGTACCTATGTAAAAGATGTAATATTTTTGGTCTGGCTGGTGTTGCTCAGTGGTTGACCAGTGACCTATCAACCAGGAGGTCAAGGTTTGATTCCTGGTCAGGGCACATGCCTGGGATGCAGGCTCGCTCTCCAGGTAGGGGATGTGCAGGAGGCAGACTATCAATGACTCTCACATCATTGATGCTTCTATCTCTCTCCGCCTCCCTCTTTCTGAAATCAACAAAAACATATTTTAAAAAGAAGATATATATTTTAAATAGCAGAATGGTCTGCATACTTACCTGGGGGCAAAAAAGAATCATGATTACAAAGAGTTTTAGTGAGTAGCCCTGTATGACAGAGATGGAAAGCTATCCTATATAATAAAAGCCTAGGTGGTGTCACACCCTCGCGCAATATCGCCACAAGGTGTAATTATTACTGGGAAGTATCATTGTGTATTTTAACAGTTTTAGTCCAAATAGACAGATTTCTTACAAGTATATACTTGGTTCGTCAGCATTTTAACTGATTCACACAGAGAAGGCCAAAGCTATGGCCGCCACAAGGTGGCCGCCACAAGGTGGCCGCCACAAGGTGGCCGCCACAAGGTGGCCGCCACAAGGTGGCCGCCACAAGGTGGCCGCCACAAGGTGGCCGCCACAAGGTGGCCGCCACAAGGTGGCCGCCACAAGGTGGCCGCCACAAGGTGGCCGCCACAAGGTGGCCGCCACAAGGTGGCCGCCACAAGGTGGCCGCCACAAGGTGGCCGCCACAAGGTGGCCGCCACAAGGTGGCCGCCACAAGGTGGCCGCCACAAGGTGGCCGCCACAAGGTGGCCGCCACAAGGTGGCCGCCACAAGGTGGCCGCCACAAGGTGGCCGCCACAAGGTGGCCGCCACAAGGTGGCCGCCACAAGGTGGCCGCCACAAGGTGGCCGCCACAAGGTGGCCGCCACAAGGTGGCCGCCACAAGGTGGCCACATGCACAGTAGAGGCAGGGCCCGGTGGCCGCTCTGCATGGTGAGGCCTGGGGGTCCCACAGCTCCGCGGAGCACAAAGGAGGCCAGTTCCAGAGTCTCCACTGCTCGTGCGGAGGAGGTGGGTCCTGGTGGAGGAGACAGGTTGTGGCAGGGGAGGGTAGTTGTGGGAGATCAGGCCAGTGGCAGAGGGCAGTTGGGGAGATCAGGCCAGCAGGGGAGCAGTTAGGGGGCGATCAGGCTGGCAGGCAGATGCGGTTGCAGGGGTGGGCAAACTTTTTGACTCGAGGGCCACAATGGGTTCTTAAACTGGACCGGAGGGCTGGAACAAAAGCATGGATGGAGTGTTTGTGTGAACTAATATAAATTCAAAGTAAACATCATTACATAAAAGGGTACGGTCTTTTTTTTCAATAGTTTTATTCATTTCAAACGGCCGGATCCGGCCCGTGGGCCGTAGTTTGCCCACAGCTGGGTTAGGGGCAATCAGGCAGGCAGGCGAGTGGTTAGGAGCCAGCAGTCCCGGATTGGAGAGGGTGCAGGCTGGGCTGAGGGACACCTCCCCGCCACCGGCACGAATTTTGTGCACCAGGCCTCTAGTATATTAATAATTTGTGTTTATCCTTTCCAAAATGTAGTCAATGCGAAGCAGCTGCCCAGTCAGGAACTACAGTTCCCACAATGAATATGAACAGAAATGATGCATGTGACTTCCCAGCCAGGATTTGTTTGTTAGTTAATCCTCAGCTGAGGATATTTTTCCATTGATTTTTAGAGAGAGTGGAAGAGAAGGGGGGAGATAGAAAGAGAAACATCAATGTGAGAGGGACACAGCAACTGATTGCCTCCATACATGCCCCGAACAGGGCCAGGGATGGAGCCTACAACTGAGGTGTGCTCCGGACCAGAATCGAACCCAGGACCCTTCAGTCCGCAAGCTGACACTCTATCCACTGAGCCAAACTGGCTAGGGCCCAGGCCAGGAATTTGAAGAGCAGGTATGCCTTCTCTATTTTCTTTCTCAGTCTGGATGCAGAGGACTAGGGATGCAGGGCCGTTGGCAATGACAGCAACAATACCACATAAGATACCTAGGCCCATGAATCAACCACACGGAGAAATTTGTCTGCTGTTCAGCCACAACTGCATTGGGATATTACCGTAGTGCCCCCTTATCTGCAATTTCACTTTCTGTGGTTTGTTATCCATGGTCAATCACTGTCTACCAATATTAAATGGAAAATTCCAGAAATAAACAATTCACAAGTTTTAAATTGTGCGCCATTCTGAATAGTGTAATGAAATCTCTCCATCCCACTCCCTCTCATCCTAGATATAAATCATCCCTTTGTCCAGTATCTCCACTCTGTAAATGTTACCCGCCCACTAGTCACTTAGTAGTTGTCTAGGTTATCAGATCTACTATTGCAGAATCATTGTTATCTATCACAGTGCTTGTGTTCAAGTAACTTATTTTTACCTATTAATGGCCCCAAAGCACAAGAGTAGTGATGCTGGCAATTCAGTTATGCTAAAGAGAAGTGGTAAAGTGCTTCCTTTAGGTGAAATGGTATGTCTGCATAGGAAAAAAACAACATATATACAGTTTAATATGGTAGTTTGAGGCATCCACTGGGCATCTTGGATAAACTACTCTACAGGGGTTATAAATGACTAATATATTAAGCCACTGAAATTTTAGTGTTTTATTTGTTACTAGAGGCCCGGTACATGGATTCGTGCACTGGTGGGGTCCCTTGGCCTGGCCTGAGGACATCCCCCGAGGGGCCCCAGATTGCAAGAGGGCGCCGGCCAGGCCGAGGGACCCCAGCAGTATATAATTGGGGCCGGGAAGGGACCAGGCTCCAGGGCATGTGTGGCCCATCTCGCCCAGTCCCGATCAGGGCCAGCTGGCCAGGGAGGGACCACAAAAGGTTGGCCAGCTGGGGAGGGACCATGGGAGGGCGCCAGGGCATATCTGGCCCGTCTCACCCAGTCCCAATTGGCTGGACCCCAGCAGCAAGCTAACCTACTGGTTGAAGTGTCTACCACCTGGTGGTCAGTGCATGTCATAGCGACCAGTTGAACAGTCGAACAAATGGTCTGACACTTAGCAAATTTGGCTTTTATTACATAGGGCTAGAGGCCTGGTGCACAAGTTAGTGCACGGATGGGGTCCAGCTGGCCCGTCCTGTTCGGGGCCGATCGGGCCGGGCCAACCAGGGTGAGGGGACATGGGAGGTTGGCCAGCAGGCCCCACCCCCGATTAGGGTAGGGGGGCCCACGGGGGACCAGGCCAGCCAGGGGGAAGGGGCCGTGGGTGGTTGGTGGGCCGGCCCCGCCCCTGATCAGGGTGTGGGGGCCAATTGGGGGTGGGACCAGCTGGCCCCACCCCCAATTGGCTGGATGGAGGGGCCGTCCCCGCCCCCTGGTCAAATTCCCAGTCGAACTCCTGGTCGAGGGGACAATTTGCATATTAGGTATTTATTATATAAGATAGCAGCTCATTTCAGTCTACTATTACATGAAGCATCATCTAACTAGTTAGTGACAGAGCTGAGACCAGAATACAAGCTTTCTGACTTCTTATAGTATATAAAACTATCTTTAGATATATATATATTTCTAAAGTACCTCTGTGGTACTTATGCAATTTGTTTCCACTGACTGTTCTCGGATAAATGTTAGTAATCCCCAAAAAAGCCTTATCTACACTTACCATTTACAATCATTTTCAAACAAGCAGAACATGGTTTTCTGGAAAAATAAAGATCACAGTTTTTCAGCCTTGACCCATGTTTTATAAGAGCAATTTTCCCAGCATGTAACTCTTCACTCGAACAGTGAAGATCAACAATTTTCATGTTTTTCACCACCACAAGACCAGTTTTCTTCACCTACATTAAAACACAAAATAATAATTTATTTAGTTATAAATGCTAAGGATGATATCATGGATTATACTTTATTTATTAATAACATAAAAATTTGTTTCATTCATTACTTGAACAGGTTAAACAAAAACATATTTTTCATTAGGTCCCCAACATTTTTTGAATATTTAATACTGGCTTTATACCAGAAATATTCTAAATTACGATTTCTTAATCAATTAAGCATTTAATTCTCATTAATAAAGTCCTAGTAAGAAATGAATACATTTTGACCTAGTAAAAGGCAAGACCCAAGTCAATTCGACTTTTTTTTTCTTGTAGCATCTAGTCTAGGGCTATTTTTAGTATTAAGCTGATGGTCATAAAATAAATTTGGAAAACTGATTTTACACATGAATAAGTAAATCCTGGAAAGTTTACATGACTTTCTGAAAGACCCACAGATGGTAAACAGCAGAACGAAAGGAGAGGTAGTCCTAATTTTTAAAATATTTAAAATACTGATTAAAATTCTCAACTTCTTTCATAAAAGCAATTTTTAACACTATGGCAGTCTAGATAAATGTGGTTCCACTTCCAACAAATATATTGATTATTTATAATAAAAAATGTTTTTAAATGTATAGTCAAGCTCAGAAGAATAAAAAACATACTTCGGGTATTAGAAAGGCAGAGAGAGCTCAAAGGCAGAGCAGTGACCGCAGCATTATCTCACCCACAGGTGGTGGATGGGGCTAACTCTGCTTTTGTCCTGAAGGTTGCAGCTCTTAAGAGTTGTTACTTTAAACCTAAAATGTTCTAACTAATACAGATACTAGTCAGAAAAGCTGGTGTAACAATATTACTATCAGATAAAACAGGCTTTGATAAGAATCATTTCTATGTAAGGCACAAAACAGTCTCAGCTGTTTTCAGTGTAAGACTGCAGTTAGTCAAGTAAACCTGATCCTTGGGTTCTGGACTAATTGTTACAATATGAGGGAACTTGTTTCCCTACTCCCTTTCAAAGCAATTTTACTCTCAGTTATATCCAATAGGACACATTTAAAATCATTTTAAACATCAGACCAATGTTATATTAACTAAAATAGTCAAGTTTCAGTTTCAGCTATGAGTATAAATGTTTGACACTATGGAGAATATTTTGTAAAATGCCTTAAAAAAGGTATATATAAGATTTTACAGAATTCCATTTCTAAGTTAACCAACCATGTCCTAAACTATAGCAACATTTATAAGGAATACAAAAATCTTTCAGTTATAATATTTATAACCAAAATACATCTATTATATTAAAGATCTATCTATATTGGCTTTTAAAATAAGCTTTAAATTTACCTTGAATTTGTGAACTCGTTCCCTTCCCATCCCAAAACTTTCTGGAGTTTTATGTTTCTCAGTTACAAAGTATATGTTAGTATCTACTTCTGTTCTTGGGTTTTTTTAAAATTGTAACTTAGGAGCCCTAGCAAGTTTGGCTCAGCGAATAGAGTGTCAGCCTCTGGAATGAAAGGTCCTGGGTTCAATTCCAGTCAGGGGTGCATACCTCAGTTGCAGGCTCGATCCTAGCCGTGATTGGGGCATGTGCGGAAGGCAACCTATCAAAGTGTCTCTCTCACATCGACATTTCTCTCTCTCTAACTCTCCCCCTCCCTTCCACTCTCTCTAAGAAAAAATATAACTTAGGAAAGGAACTGGTGAGGCCTTATCAAAAGATGTTACCATGCAAGAGCTCATTTTATTAAACTGAACCAATTGTGACCAATAGAAATAGCTGCCATTAAGTGATTTTAGTTTTAGGTTTTCTGTTAAGTACACAGAAATAAAGCCAGAAACCTTGACCACAAAAGACTTTTTTAAAACTTGTTACTCATAACCAATTTATTTATTTTTATTAGAACAACCTTTTAAAAGATCCAAGTTTATCACTTTTTAAAAATATAACTTTATTGTGGAAAGTATTACAGATGTTGCCTTTTTTCTCCTCATTTACCCCCTTCTCCCCCCTTTACCCAGGACTTTGGGCATTATTGTCTGTGTCTAGGGTTATACACATATGCATAAAATTTCCTTGGTTAATCTCCTGCTCGCCATGCCCCCTCCCCCCTCATCTGAGATTTGACAGTTTGTTGCAAGCTTTCACGTCTCTGGATCAATTTTGTTTGTCAGTTTTTGTTCATTAGATTCCACACATAAGTGAGATCATGTGATACTTCAATTTCTCTGACTGGCTTATTTTAATTAGCTTAATACTCTCCAGGTTTCCCCATGCTGTATCAAAGGATAAGAGAAATACACGCATACACACACACACACACACACACGCACTTATATATATTAGAGGCCCAGTACATGAAATTCATGCATGGGAGGAGGGGGTCCCTCAGCCCGGCCTGCACCCTCTCCAATCTGTGACCTCTCAGGGGATGTGTGACTGCCTTTTGCAATCCAGGACTGCTGGCTCTTAACTGCTCACCTGCCTGCCTGCCTGCCTGATCGCCCCTAACTACTCCCCTGCTGGCCTGATCGCCCCTAACCACCCAGGATTCCCTTCTCTGACCAGTTGCAGGCACCTGGGACCCGGGCTTCCCTCCCTCTGGCCAGCCACAGGCACCCAGGACCCGGGCCGGCTTTGCGTGGGCCAGCCACATCTGCAAGGGACCGTGAGTGGGCGGTTTCGCCTGGGCCACAGCTGCAGGCACCCGGTACCTGGGGCCTGGTGGTTTGTCCCTCTCCCGGGCCGTAGGCGCAGGAGCTGGTGCCCGGGACTACAGGGCAGGCAGCTTGTCCCTCTCCCGGACTGCAACCTGGCTGGTCACCATTCTTCTCTCCCCAGTGTTGAGTGTTTGAGCCCTTAGGGTGTGATGGCATTAGGGCGTGATGACCATTTGCATATTAGCTCTTTATTATATAGGATTGACTTTAGAGAGAGGGAGAAGGAGAGATAAAAACATCAATGATGGGAGAGAATCACTGATTGGCAGTCTGCTGCATGCCCCACACCGGGGATTGAGCCTGAAACCTGGACATGTGCTCTGACCTATAATCAAACTATGACCTCTTGGCTCATAGGTAGACACTCAACCCCTGAGCTTCAACGGCCAGGCAAAAGAAACTTCTTTTTTATGGCTGCATAGCATCCCATTGTGTAAAATGTACTACAGGTTTATAAATCCACTCTTCTACTGATGGGCACATGGGCTGTTTCTACATATGAGCTATTGTAAACAGCTCGGCTAAAAACACATCGTGCATATATTCTTTCTGATTGGTGTTTCAGATATCTTAGGATATATTCCTAGAAGTGTGAACAAACAGCAGTTCCATTTTTAATTCTTTTTAGGAAAATCCATACTGTTTTCCATAGTGGATGCACCAGTCTGCAATTCCACCAGCAGTGTACCAGGGTTCCCTTTCTGCATATCCTCACCAGCACTTGTCATTTGTTAATGGTAGCCGTTCTGACAGGTGTGAGGTGATACCTCATTGTAGTTCTAATTTGCATCTCTATGATGATTAGTGACTGTGAGCATTTTTTCCTATGTCCCTTGGCCATCTGAATATCCACTTTGGAGAAGTATCTATTCAGGTCCTCTCCCCATTTTGTAATTGGATTGTCTGTCTTCCTTTTCTTAAGTTGAGTTACCAGTTAATAATGGCAGATATTGTAATCAAAGAAAACACAATAACTTCAAGAGAAACATCAAAAGTGCTTTATTTAAGGTAACGTCCATCGCTAGCTACACATTTCCCCCATCTTTCAGGTAATTTGTGGATACCGTCCCAATAGAACTTTTCTTGTTTTGAGGCAAACCATTCAGAGACCCAATTTTCCACTTCTTTGT
>NW_006289082.1:1747758-1760802 GCF_000327345.1 Myotis davidii
TTATTTCCGAAGCGATTTGGCCTTGCAGTCGATGTTGATGGTTGACCTGGATCAACCCATGATTTTGTGCATTTGGGATTCTCAAAATAAGTCCACTTTTCATCACCAGTCACAATTGGATGCAAAAAAGACTTTCTTTTGTGGCGTTGAAGCAACATTTTACTGATGACTTTTTGGTTTTCCATTTGTCTTCCATTCAGTTGATGTGATACCCATTTTCCGTCCTTTAAAATCTGTCCCATTGCTTGTAAATGATCGGAAATTGTTTGCTGAGCAACGTTTAATCTTTCTGCAAGTTGTTTTTGAGTTTGACATGCATCTCAGGCTGTAGACCACAGGGTACAATGAGGGTTTCCAATGGCTGGGGCAATTGCTTCCCCTTAGGCTATAGCTGCCTTGGCAGTAAAGTTCTGCGTGAGAAAGATGGCCTCTGAAGTATGGAGGAATGACTCAGCACAGGGATCCAAGCGGCTATCCTTTTAACTCTGTACCCTGAGCCACCAACCCCGAATTCTCCTCACACAGCTCTAGTCGACTGTCCTCCCTCTGCTGAAGCCCAAGGTGAGTGGCTGCACATAAAATTTTGTGCACTGGCCCTTTAAGAGGGTGCCTGCTTTTCCAGCCATCTCTCCCTGGTAGACAGAAGCCCCATGGCTTTTCACAGCCAGATGTTATGTGGGCACCTTTCCCAGTTCTGGTTCTCTGGGCTGGGGAGCCTGGTTGGGGGTTTAAACCCCAAACTTCTCAAGGGAAACTCGCCACAGCTGAGATATCCCTCCCGAACTCAACTGATGCCTGTGGGAGCCCAGCCACCCTCTCGCAACTCCACAATTCCTACCAGTCTCGATGTGGCCTCCTCTTTACATCTTTGGTGATAGGGTTCTCTTCAGCTAGGCTTCAGTTGGTTATTCAGAATGATTTTTTCTATATTTTAGTTGTAATTCCAGTTTGGTCCTGGAGAATGTCAATGTAGCTTCCACTTAATCCACTGCCATCTTGGAATCCTCTATTTATCACTTTTTTGTCTAGAGTTCTTTTTACCTCAGGAAAAAAAGAATATTTTTTTTTCATTCTGTTTCTAGCTAAGGCCAAATATCAAGTTTGAGACAAAAAAATTTTTTTTGCCATCTCAAACTTAAAACAAAGCAAATAAAAGGCTAAGTTGCATTCCATTTTGGTACCTTCACTTACTACCACTCCCAGAAACTCCCAGAAGACTAAATCTTTTGAGTGAATCACTATTCTGCTGCCTGATTTTACTTCACCTCACTTACATCTTGGCAAGTCATCTATTAGCCCTAGTTACAGAGTTTTAAATTAACACATCGATAAAGGAGGGCAGTCTGTTTTGTATGTGAACTTAAAATGGTGAGTCACTACTTTTTACCTTTGCTTTTCTTATAATATAATACATCTAAATATTCTGAGACAAATTATTTCTATACTTTGTTAGGCATTTTAGAAAATCCCAGGAATGCACATCAGAATCATCAAGGTAAGTTTTTAAAAAATATACGTTTTTTTCTCCACTCCACATCTGATGAATCAGGATATCTCTGGAAAATGCAAGAGATTAAATAACAAGGAAAAACTATGCAATGTTAAAAAGAACAGGTTCATCTTGTCAGGTCAGTGCTTTGATTCGATCCCACCTGGAAGCCAGTAAGTTAGCCTGCTACTGTTTCATGGACACTGGCAGAGACATGAAACTCAGACAGAAGATTATATCATTCATAGCTAAGCAAGCAGCATGAGCATCATGTTTGTGATGGTTTCCTCTGCCCACAAACCCCATGTGGGTCAGGCAGAACAGCCCAGATAGATTCCTGGACACAAAGTAGGTTATGTTATAGGAGAGGAACACTGAGCTTGGGGATTCAAACACACATTCTTGTACCAAGAGGGAGACATTATCTCAACCCTCAAGGTTGCTTGTTACAAATGCAACTCCTAGAAATGAACGAGGTAAAGAGCAGTTTGGGCCTTGAATTATTTAAACCAGCAAGATCTGGGAATTTGAAAGAACCATGGAAGTGTCTCAACACATGAACTAATATGGGAATGTGTCATGAGTTAAAGATGGAAAATTTTTTTAAAAAGGAAGATGTAGGAGCATACTATAGAACAGTGATGGCGAACCTATGACACGCGTGTCACAGGTGACATGCGAACTCATTTTTTTGGTTGATTTTTCTTTGTTAAATGGCATTTAAATATATAAAATAAATATCAAAAATATAAATCTTTGTTTTACTATGGTTGCAAATATCAAAAAATTTCTATATGTGACACAGCACCAGAGTTAAGTTAGGGTTTTTCAAAATGCTGACACGCCGAGCTCAAAAGGTTCTCCATCACTGCTATAGAACAATGTTTTTTACAAAATAGACATGTATAATCCTGTTAATGCACAAAACATTTTTAGAAGAGTATACAAGAAACTCCTTTGGAAGTGGTAATAGGGAATTTGAGTATAAGAGGAAGTTTTATTCCACTTTATACCATTCCTTTTGCTTTATTATGAACATAATGTTTAGAAATCATATGTTTAGAAATCATAAAACATAGAACATATGTTTAGAAATCATAAAAATTCACCTGTTTTCTGTCAGTAGATACTCTGGCCATCTCTTCATTATCTCCTAAGTGTCCACACTTTCCCTCTTCCTTTTCCTAATTAAAAGCAGATGGGGGGGGGGGAAGGTTAGTACATAAGATGTATGATTAATTCTATATATTCTATTTCAAAGCCAGTATCCTTGGCTTTGGACCATTCTTTCTTTTTTCTTTTTTTTCCTTTTTCCTTTTCTTTTTTTTTAATTGATTAAAATCTGCATTGACTTCCTGCTTTATTCAGGTTCATGTTCAGACTACTTAACCCAATAAGCTAGGCCTTTTTATTCTGGCCCCTGCATGCTTTTCCAAAACATTGAAGGACTGGAAATTGTAGTAAAAAAATAAAATTCTGTAGTTTAAAATTTTAGAGTTGGACAGTTTTGAGCAATGGAAAAGTCCAGAGTATGGCCATGGCTAGGCAGGACTAAAGGGGAATAGTGGAAAATTAACTGGATTTGGGAAGAAACTATGTAACAAAAGCATTAGATGTGGATTATGGTAGGTGGAATAATGATCACCCAAAGGCCTTCCTGTCCCAATCCCTGAGCCTGTGGCTGTTAAATTACCATGGCAAGGTTGCAGATGGAATTAAGGCTGATAATTAATCTGACCTTGAGATAAGGAGATTACCCTGGATTATGTGCGTAATAACAAGGATCCTCATCAGTGAGAGGGAGGCAGGAGAATCAGTGTCAGAGTGGTGCAACATAAGACTTAGCCTGGCCTCTACTGGTTTTGAAAATGGAAGAAAGGGTCCATGATCCAAGGCATGTGGCAGTCTCTAAAAGATGGAAAAGGCAAGGAAACGAATTCTTCCAGAGCTTCCGAAGGAATGCAGCCTGCCAACATTTTTATTTTAGCCCAGTGAGACTCATTTCTGACTTCTGACCCCCAGAACGTTAAGATAATAAATGTGTGTTGTTTTAAGCCACCAACTCTGTGGTAATTTGTTACAGCAGTAACAGGACTAAGGTAGAGATGTCCATAAGTCTAAAAGTAAAACAGTAGAAAGTGAGGCCCAGCTGGCATAGCTCAGTGGGAGGTCACTGTTCCATTCCTGGTCATGGCATACTCCTGGTTACAGGCTCGTTCCCCCATGTGGGGGGTGAAGGAGGTAGCCAATCAAGGATTCTTTCTCATCATTAATGCTTCTCTCTCTCTCTCTCTCTCTCTCTCCATTCCTCTCTGAAATCAATAAAAATATATTTTTAAAAAATGAAGTTTTGAGCCAGGGACCAAACTCCTTTTTTTATAAGTCAATTCAACAACTATGTATTGAGCCCTTGCTATGTGTCAGCCACAGACCTAGTTGCTCAGCACACAGCCCTTACAGAGCTTATGATTTATGAATACAGGTGCCGACTATGAAGTGAATAGATAATTAAGCCAGTGTGATAAAGCAGAATTCCGTGAGCCCCAAAGTAGGGGAGATGTGTAATAAATTGGAGAAAGTTTGAAAGTTGGAATGGCAAACTTGGTAAATATTAACATCGTAGTCTATGAAACAAATGCTGGATGCTAGAAAAGGAATGGCATCTAAGAAGTTTACAAGAAAAGCCATGTCCTGGGAATGGGACAGAAAGTGGAAGTGATGATATTGGTAGTGAAATGTCGGGGGTGTGGATGGTAGGAGTGGTGATGATTATATGAGTGACAATAATAACAGTACCTAACATTTGCTGAGTGTGTACCACATACCAAACCCTATATCACCTCGTTTAATCCTCACAACATTACAAAGTAGCTACTATTGTTCCCATTTTACAAATGAAAAAATTGTGACTGAGATTAAATAACTTGAACATAGTCACACAGCTAATAAATAGATAACCCAGGATCTGAGCCCCAAATCCATTCTCTTAATCATTATGCTACACTGATTCTGTCCCGGAAAAGTACAGTAAGACCATTAATAATGAAAATAGGAAGGCAGAAGACAAAATGGGAAGAGATGGGAGAAAGGGACAACATGAATTATGCAGAGAAAAAAATGAGAACACTGTAGTTATTCCAATTCTTATACTAAAGTAATAATCAGGTAATTAAATACTCCAACTTAACTAAAATAAAAAACTATGAATCAAAAGGAGAGGTAATTTTTTTAAAATGACAGCCATTTTCAATAGTGCTTGATTTCTATTCCAAACTTTTGTGTTTCTCCCTCCTCCCCCTCCAGAATTCTCATAAACAATACTTTCTCTCCCACTCATTTATCTAGTTTTGGACTGGATTCTTTTTCTTTAATCCTCACCCGAGGATATGTTTTTTATTGATTTGAGAGACAGAAACATCGATCAGTTGCCTCCCATACATGTCCTGACCAAGGATTGAACCCACAACCTTTTGGTGTTCAGGACAATGCTCCAACCAACTGAGCCACTGGCCAGGGCTGGACTGGATTCTTAAAAATTATTAGTTTTCATACTTGATATATATACCTCGCTGAAAATCCCCAAGGAGCATCCATATAGTATATATATTTGACAACCTAGAAAATCTCGATATCAGCTATACTGTAGTTCATCTTTTATCCACAGGGGATATGCTCCAAGACCCCCAGTGGATGCCTGAATCCACAGATAGTACCGAATCTAATATCTATTATGTTTTTTCCTAAATATACATACCTATGATAAAGTTTAATTTATAAATTAGGCAAAATAAGAGATTAATGACAATATTAAAATAGAAAAATATAACAATATACTATAATAAAAATTATGTGAATATGGCATTAAGTAAAATAAGGGTTATTTGAACACCAGCACTGTGCTACTGTGATAGTTGATCTAATAAATAAGATGGCTAATGGGTAACAGGCAGGTAACATGCAGCTTGGATTCACATCCAGGGCAGGATAGAGCAGGATGACATGAGATTTTATCACACTACTCATAACAGCATGCAACCTAAAATTTATAAATTGTTTTCTTCTGGAATTTTTCATTTAATATTTTTGAGCTTGGATTGACTATGGGTAATTGAAACTACACAAAGCAAAACCATGGATAAAGGGTGACTACTGTGTTTAGAAGTGGTTGTTAGTTAATAACACACTAAGGCTAATACAAATTATAATTTAAATGTCCAGTAATAAGGGAATAGACATGGTACATTGATACAGTGGACTGTTATGCAATCATTAAAATGGTAATAACAAACACATACTGAAATATAAACATACATATATAGTATACTAATACATATTTAAAAATTAAAATGAGATCAAATCTTGATATAAAAAAAGCTTCTTCAAAATAAGTACTCGCTCTGGCTGGGTAGCTCAGTTCGTTAGAGCATTGTCCCGATATGCCGAGGTTGCAGGTTCTATCCTGGGTCTGGGCACATGTAAGAGTAAACCAGTGAGCATATGAATAAGTGAACAACAACAAAATCGGTTTATCTCTCACACACTCTCTTTCTCTCCCTCTCTCTCTCTAAAATCAATCCATAAAAATTTTTGAAAAATCAAAATTGGTGCTCAATCTCCAATGAAAAGATTCAGAACATACCTCCCCAAGGTGTGACACTGGCATGTAAGTTATTCTGAGCTGAAAGCAATCGAGACTCTCATGAGAAGCTTTTACCTCACTCCTGAAGAATTTAAAATAGGGGCCCTGTCCATACTACAAGTTATCACCAGAAATAACGGTTATGGCCAATCCATAGGCAGGGCAACTTCTATTACTGAACATCTCTTACCATCCCGAGAACGACCTTCCTCCCCTCTAAAGACCCAAGGTGCCTTATGGCACCCTTAGCTGAGAATATCATATAGACCTCATTTTCCTGAAACTCTCATGTATGTGGGGTTCTCCTATATATGTAATTAGATTCAGCCATCTTCTCTTATTAACCTGTCTCATGTCTATTTGATTAGAACAGCTGAAAGAATGTAGAAGGGCAGAAGAAAGTTTTTACCTGCTTCACACTAACAAACCCAGCTGTTTATATGCATTTTTAAAAGTCTTAAATTTTTAAACATTTGTTTATAATCTGTTAAAAATAAATTTTATTTGCAAAAAAACAACACCACACAAATAAACAAAAAAAAAACCCAAAACCAACAGCCTGACTGAAAATCTTCGACTTACACAAAATAATAATAAGCTATCAAGAAGTAAAAAAGAATAAAGGACTTCAAAACCATGAAGAAAATAAAGAGCATTCTCAAAGCCATAAAGGATATGTAGAGCCAGGGCAGAGGTTGGGGGAGTGGTTGACAAATAGGGAATAAAAATGCATAACATTATTAATAATGTTTTACTATTTATAAAACATTTCACATAGGAATTAGAAAACTATTCCAACTATATTTTATCATAAAAAGCAAATTCCCTGTATACACACAGACCTTACACCCTTCACAAAAGCTAACTCAAAATGGATCATAGACCTAAATGTAAAATGCCAAACTATAAAACTTGAGAAGATAACATAGCAGAAAACCTAAATGACCTTGGGCATGACCATGATTTTTTAGATACAACACTAAAGGCATGATCCATGAAAGAAACTAATGATAAACTGGACTTCATTAAAATTATAAATTGTACTACAAAAGACAATATCAAGAGAATGAGAAGACAAGCCATAGACTGGGAGAAAATATTTGTAAAAGACACATCTGATGAAAAACTGTTATCCAAATATATGAACAACTCTTTAAACTCAACAACAAAACAACCTGACTAAAATATAGGCCAAAGACCTTAACAGATATCTCACCAAAGAAGAAATACGGATAGCAAATGTATCCACCACATCATATATTGGGGAAATGCAAATGAAAACAACAATAAGATACCACTACATGCCTATTAGAATGGCCAAAATCCAGAACACTGACACCAAATGCGGAGGAGGGTGTACAGTCACTTTGGAAGACAGTTTGGCGGTTCCTTACAAAACTTTACATACTCTTACCACCATACAATCCAGCAATCATGCTGCTTGGTATTTACCCAAAGAACATGAAAACTTACATCCGCACAAAATCTGCACACAGATGTTTATAGCAGCTTCATTCATAATTGCCATAGCCTGGAGGTAACCAAGATATCCTTCAGTAGGAGAATGGATAAATAAACTGTGGTACATCCAGACAATGGAATCTTATTCAGTGCTAAAAAGGATATGAAGAAATCTAAAATCCATATTGTTAAGTCAGCAATTTTCAACCATTTTCGTCTCATGGAACACATAAACTAATTACTAAAATTCTGCAGCACACCAAAAAATATATTATTTTTTTTGCAGGTCTGACACAAAAAAAAGTATAATTTTTATTCAGTCACACCAGACAGCTATTATTGTGTTGGCTGTTGTCATTTTTTAAAATATGTTTTTATTGATTTGAGAAAAGGGTGAGGGAAACATCAATGAGAGAGGGAAACATCGATGAGAGAGGGAAACATCGATGAGAGAGAGAAACATCAATAGGCTGCCTCCTGCATGCCCACCAGGGATAGAGCTCACAACCTGTGCATACCCCCTGACTGGGAATCAAACCAGCAACCTTCTGATGTATGAGACAACATTCAACCGAGCCACGCTGGCCAGGGCTGTTGTCATTTTTTAATTTGACAATCTAAGGCAAAAGAAGTTAGTGCCCTTGACTGAATAGTCAGATATTGCATGTTTTAAAAATTCTTGCAGCACACCTGTTGAAAATCACTGTGCTAAGTGAAAGAAGCATGTCTGAAAAGACTACATATGGTGTGATTCACAACTATATGATATATTCTGAGAAAGACAAACTATGGAGACAGCAACAAAAATCATCAGGGGGCAACGGATTGGGGAGGAATAAATAAGTGGAATACAGAGAATTTGTAGGCCAATGAAAATACTCTGTGTGATACCATAATGATAGGTCAATGCCATTACATATGTGTCCAAACCCACAGAATATGCAACACCAAGAGGGAACCTTAATGTAAACTACAGAGTTTGAGTAATCATGATGTGTCCATGTTAGTTCATCAACTGTAACAAATGTTGGGGGAATGTGGATAATGGGGGAGGCTACCCATGTGCAGGGGTGTATGGAAAAATCTGTGTACTTTCCCCTCAATTTTGCTATGAACCTAATAGTGTTCTCTAACAATAAAGTCTTAATTTAAAAATAGTAAATTCCCACCCAGTTGGTGTGGCTCAGTGTTGAGCATTGACCCATGCACCAGGAGGTCACTGGTTCGATTCCCAGTCAGGGCACATGCCCAGGTTGTAGGCTTGATCCCCAACAGGGGGCATGCAGGAGGCAGCTGATTGATGTTGATGTTTCTCTTTCATTGATGTTTCTATCTCTCTCTCCCTCTCCCCTCTTCTCTCTCTAAAATCAATTTAAAAAAACATATTACTTTTAAAAATAGTAAATTCCCTGTTAAAATTCTTCAATTCAATCCCAATATTTATAGGATAAAATCTGAACTCCCTTGCAAGGAATACAAATGGTTTTCATGATGTGATTCCCATATACCTTTCCAAGCTCATCTTCAGTATCTTCCCTCCAAGACAGCATAGGGACTTGGGCTGGGAATGGAGAATACCAGGTGGCCAGGACGCCGAGATCAGTTAGTCAGAAAAAACTTGGGATGAGCTGACCCCAAAAATGTCACCGCCTCTCCACTCCCTTCTCAAAAACGCAGAGGTAGCTGATTTTATCTCCCTTCTTACTACCTGCTTAAACTACTGACCTGCATGCACAGTTGATCAAGGTTTGACCACTATACGACTTTCCTAGGGTGGTGGTAATGAGCAGAATACCATCTTGCCCCCAGAGGGCAGGCATGGGCATAGTTACCAGGAACATCACTGGAAAAGGAAGTTACCAAAGCCTTAAAATGGAAAATTCCAAAAGCCTACCTTTTCCAAAAAGCCCATCTTTTCACACAAGCCTGCTTTGTCCCCAGCTTATAAAAGGAGCCAAGCAGAGATCCCCCACACCATCACCAAACCCCAGCCAGTTCAGAGGACCTTCCTTTCCTCTGTGTTGTCTACCTTGTCCTTAAGCATAAGTTTAATATGATCTGTCTGGAAATTTCCTTTTGATTTCTAGCTTGGGGAACCCAAGAACCCCAATGCTGAAAAGAACTCCACCCAACTTCACTTTCTGACATGTGAACCACAAATTCTCACTCCTCCAAGCTTTTCCATTTGGATTCTCTTGGCTTGGCAAATGTAGAGGAGAGACTAACCCATGACATGTCAGAAGACTGCCTGATGGTAACTCATGCTCATTCTACATAATAAGCATCCCTCCCCTGCCTTCTGCTATGTGCTGGTTCCTGGAACAGGTTGTTGTCCTGACCAAACATGTAATTTCCATACCTACTTGTACCCATGACTATCACCCCTTTACCTTATATAATTCTCTGGCACCTGCCAAGTAAAGTAGCGAGGGGACTCATTTTGTAGCGCAGTCGCCCAAGACATACCTCATATGTATGTTTCCCTTAATAAACTCTACTAGTTACCAGACTGGACTGACCAGCCTCTTTCTTCAGTCTTTCCCTGTTCTCTATTTCCAGAGGTAGATTTTCAGTCTCAGGGTTTTCATTGGGTCTGTGTGTATGAAGAGTAAAAACCTACTTACTCTTCATGTCTCAGTACAAATGCAACCTGCCCTGTGGATCCTTCCCTCACTTCCCTATTTAGAGCCCGTCCCCCTCTTCAGTCTTGGTAGCATGTCTGCTGGTATTTTGTACTTGACTCCACCATCTAATTGTTCCTTTACTGTTTAAATCCCTAGTATTTGTCCCCATTAGAAAGTAAGGACTATATTCTACTCTTTCTGTATCTCCAGTGCCAAGTACACAACTTCATCCACAGTAAAAAAGACATCAAAAAAGAAAAAAAGCCCGACCAGTGTGCTCAGTGGTTGAGTGTGACCTATGAACCAAGAGATCACAGTTCAATTCCTGGTCAGGGTACATGCCCAGGTTGTGGATTCGATCCCAAGTGGGGGCAGGAGTCAGCCGATCAACGATACTCCCTCATCATTGCTGTTTATCTCTCTCCCTCTCCCTTCCTCTCTGAAATAAATAAAACATTTTTTTCAAAAGAAAAAGAAGATGGTTATGAATGACCTCATGAGAGTACTGTGGGAATTTAAGGATTTGCAAGTCTTTCTGTGGAAAACCTGAAGCAACCTTTTAGCAGAATTATTGGCAAGTCGAAAACTTCAATAAGCATTGCAGAATACAATAATAATTTTATAAGGGGGGGCTTATGCTTAAAAAAAGATTGAAGGAAAGCACCAAAATGTTAAAACTGATGTGGTTAGAATGGTGAGAAACCACAGGTAATCTCCCCCCCTTTCCTGTTCCCAGAAATGTTTTAAATACTTAACCTAAACTATTTCCATAATGACTGTGGCTCCTTAAAAATTAAGGAGACATTCTAAACTTCCAAACCTACCAAATCAGAATGGTGAGAACCATGCCACTCCATACATAGAGGAAAATGATGAGAACATAGCACTCTGCGACACTCAGGGTAGGAGAAAGAAAAGATGGAGGCTGTATATACTTCTAACACATTGGCTTACAGTGGGGCCTTGACTTGCGAGTTTAATTCATTCTGTGACGGAACTCGTAACTCAAATTACTCGTATGTCAAATTAAAAGTGAACAAGTGAGACATGTGATGCTGGGCTGATGTTGTGGCATTCACTGTGATGTTCACTGCTCCAACTAGCGGTGGGGTATCTGAAGCTGACTCATAACCCGAATTTTAGCTCGCAACTCAAAGCATAAAAATCGGCCGAGAGATGCTAGCAACCGGTCGTTTGGTCAACCAGTCATAACAGTCACTTAGGCTTTTATATATAGAGATTCTTACAATATATTCCTAACCTGTTTTGATCATCTCTTTGGAGATCCAAAATAAGAGACTACTTACTAGTAAATGGAACAATAGGTAATTCATCAATTACCTTTTACAATAGTAAATGCTAAGAGTTATACCAGGTAAAATAAGGCATGGTCTCTATCTTCAAGTAATTTACAGTTTGATGGGAGAGGGGAACTACTCAGATGAAATGGGAACAGTAATTGTTCTATTTATAGTCATAAACAGTAACTGTTCTATATTTAGATTGGAAAGATGCGCTATTAGAGCTACAAGTTACAAATGTCACACTAAATCACAAAGATATTTTGCAAACTGTAGGTTTTTTTAGTTTTGTTTTTAAGTGTGACAGAAACTGGGGCAAATCACATCTGAGATCATAGTTTTTCTAAAAGGTTGGAATTATCTAAGGAAAAAAAATATACCTGAGATTTTTGTCTTTGGCCTTCGACTGCTGGGAAGAGCTCCATCCAGAGGCTGAGCAGGGTAAAAAGGTTGACTTTAGAAAGCCTTGGTATTTGACCTACAAAAGAGACGGCAGGCACTTTAAAATGTTGCTGATGAAAATATGAACTAAGCTCAATGCCACTGGGGTGCTTCAAGCTTTATCTCAACTGCTGTAGCAGGAGGAAAGGAAAAATAAGAGGACAAGAGAATCCAAGTGGTTTCTTAACAGGAAACCGGCCACCATCTGACCTCCTCCAGCACTTTCCAAAGTTGGGGCCTCTTTCTCCAGCCCTCACACAGCAGGGGCGGAGGTGCGAGCTATGGGAACAAGCCAAAGGGAGTTATGAAAAGTCCTTGCATCTAATGTCATCACGGAGCAAGCTTTTCTTTGGACTGTGGCGTTGCAGCAAGGGCACAGCCTGGTACTGAAAACGCGGAGACCTTTGAGGGTAAAGCAGTTGAAGCAGTGGTTCTCAACCTTCTGGCCCTTTAAATACAGTTCCTCATGTTGTGACCCAATCATAAAATTACTTTCGTTGCTACTTCATAACTGTAATGTTGCTGTTATGAATCGTAATGTAAATGTCTGATATGCAGGATGGTCTTAGGCGACCCCTGTGAAAGGGTCGTTCGACTGCCAAAGGGGTCGCGACCCACAGGCTGAGAACCGCTGATAGGAAAGTGTGACATGTGGTTAATTTGGAAATCAAGTCAAAAGCGCGGCTGGGGAATTCTCAGGCTCGTCAGGCCCGGAGATCCCAGCCCTGGGCACAGGGAGGAAATAACGGAGGGAGGGAGGCGGGCGCGCGACTTCCCAAGCGGATGCAGCCAGGCCAGGGATCCCCCCGACCAAGCAGGGGCCGCCAGGAGGCACCAGACGTCCAGGGCAGAACTGCAGCGACGGGAGGGCAGGGACCTGGAGCCGAACGGCCGCAGCCACATCGGGCAGAGCAAACCGCGCGGAGGGGCGCGGGCGCGCACTCACCGGTCATGCTGTCAGTCTGGGTGCTGACTGACCGCCCGGCCCCCGTGATCTCCAGGTTTTGCATCTGCCCTGCTTCCTTCCACGCAAGCCCGGCGGCCTCCGCAGCCCGGAACACCCTCGCGGTTAGGCATGATCTTGGCGCC